>NC_058133.1:39998633-40248348 GCF_016433145.1 Gracilinanus agilis | reverse complement strand
CCACCCTCCGCGAGCGGCGGCGGCGCCGTCTGGGCCCCGAGTCGAGCGCCATGGCGTCCAACACGGAGCGGGGGGAGATCCTGCTCACCGAGCTGCAGGTAAGCGAGGCCGCACCCGCCCGCCCGGCAGTCCCGGCCTCGGGCGGCCTCCGCTCCGCCCGCCGCCGGGCACAAAGGGCGCCCCCGCCCGCGCAGTACCGCGGGGGGTCCGGGTCCGTTTGTTTCTGGCGCCGACCTCAGGCCCCCAGGGCTCGGGCGATCCCTGTTCCCCGCCCGCTCGGACGGATGAGCGGGAGACGTCCCCGACTAGCAGCAGCAGGGGCAAGAGAAAGATTGTTTTCCCGGAGCAGTCCTTTCCCCACCCTCTTTTTCCTTTTCCCCCCCAGGTCCGATCCGGAAGCTCCGATGCTGAGGCCGCTCGGACTTTCATTTTCCTCCCGTTTGTCCGCGCCCCAGGGAGACAGGGGGCCTCGCAGGACTTGTTTTCTGACCGGGAATGATAACCCAGGTCACTGCAAAGGGGGCGAGTCAAAACAGGGGCTCGGCTCGGGAAACCTTTCCCAGGTCCCCCAACTCTTCGTCCGCATCTCTTGTTTGTCGGTGGCCTTCCCCTGGAAACTGGGAGCTCCTCGCGGGCAGGGACTGGCTTCAGCCTCTCTTTTCTTTGTATGCACCTGGGAGACGCTGGGTAAATGCTTATTGATTGAAAAAAGAAGTCAACTGGCATTTGCCCAGACCTTACCCAGGCGATCTGTCTGCCCAGCCTGGATTAAGCACCTACCGCGTCAATCAGCTGGCATTTGCGCCCCGGCAACTGTACTGCTAGAGCTTACTTAAGCCCAGTGTTGTGTTCTTCCTCATTCCCAACTAACTAATTGACGAAAGTGTGACTTTTGTCTTTCAAACTTCATCCACAGGATTTCTAAGTTTTTTTGGTGTCCTGGATCCCTTTGGCTGTCTGGTGAGGCCTGTGGGGACCCCTTCTTAGGATAATGCTTTTTAAAAATTCATTCATTTGTTATAATTCATATCTTATTTTGAATTACAGATTCTCTCTCCCTGAAGCTTTTCTCTCACCCATTGAGAAGATGAGCAGTATGAAAGAACATTTTTAAATGCATAAAATAAAACCTAAAGGATTATAAAAAAGAAAGGAAACCCTTTGGTACTCAGGTGAAACCATTGGGACCCCTTCTCAGGATATTTTAAATTTTAAAAAATTAATTTTATATGATAATAATTTTTTATATTAATTTTTTAAGTTGAGTTCCAAATTCCCCCCTTCCGTGAAAACACAAGCAATATGATAGGATAATACTTTTAAATGCATTCAACAAAATATAGAGGATTCAGTAGAATTTTCTCAGGATGATTTCTTTAAAATTTCTTTATATATTTATTTTTAATTGAATTCAACATTCTCTTCCTTCAGCCTTTCCTCCCCCAAACATTGAGAAAGCATGCAGTATGATTGGATATTTTTAAATATCTGAAATAATTAAAGAGAATTATAAAGGAATGTAGACTTTTTGGCAGTTGGTGACACCAATAGGACTCCTTCTTAGGATAACTTCTTTTAAAATTACTTATTTTTAATATTAATTTAAAAATTTTTTGAATTCCAAATTCTCTTCTTCCATCCTCTTCCCCTTCCTATTGTGAAGATGAGCAATGTGATAGGATGCATAAAATAAGATACAGATTATTGTAAAAGGAACAAAGGTTAGTAAAAATAAAGTTGCAATTTTTTTCCCCATCCAAGCTTATGACCCACTGATATCTCTCTTCAATGGTATACAAACCAAACTGCTAGATTCACTTCTACATCTTTCCATTGCCTTTTACTTATTTGCATTTAGATTGAAAGTATGTTGCACTTCTGTTATAAGGTGACTATATTCATTCCAGCCTCTTAGGGTTATTCAGAGGATAGAGGACAGGAAGGTAAAGGGGAGAAATTATGTATCACCAGTGCACAGTTAAATTTTTTTTTTATGTAGATTCAAAAACTGACTTAGGAAGAAAATATAAAATACTATTTTGGAGGTGTTAGGAATTCCATGTTTTTTAAATCAAGAACTACAAAAGTGGAGATAAATTCTTATTAAGCTTAAACAAATGTGTTCTTTGTCTCATTGACTTACTATCTGGATTTTCTTATTTTTTCTCTAATGTTTTTACATGGCAAATATCTTGTCTTTAAAAGCTCTATCTAGAGGCCAGATGGATGGTTGAGTGGATTTAAAGACAGGAGGTCCTGGGTTCAAATTTGGCCTCAAACACTTCATAGCTGTGACCCACTTAACTCCCATTGCCAACTTCTTACCATTCTCTGCTTTAGAACCAATACATAGTATTCATTCTAAGACAGAAAGGTAAGAGTTTTTTTAAAAAGCAGTATATCTAATATACTTTGAGTATATTTTGCTACACTAACAGACATTCTTCCATATAAAATACTCAAGAAATGGCAATATGCAATGACATTTTGAAGGTAGAAGTGTAATGAAGAAAAATCAATGAGGAAGATAGGGAAGAAATGAGCTAATTTAGGCATGGAGGATTAAAATTTTGAAACTTTAAAAAACTTATACTATTCAGTCCTGAAGGAAAAAAGGAATGAAAATATAACAGGACTATCTTTTGCAAATAAGAAAACTGTAAAGTGTTCTTATTTTATAATTAGGAAATGTCATGAATTTACATTCAGACAATACCACTAATTAGAAAGGTTGTTTTTTTTTAATATACATGTACAAAAATAACAATTTGACATACTTTACTAAGATCAACTTTGGCCAGTAAGAAGAAAATAAAATTATAAATAAAAAACTGGAAAAATTAAATCAGTGAGAAAATCAGTACTTTGTTTTGAAGTAAGTTATGAGGTTTTTTTTGTTTTTTAGTTAGCATTGCATTTAATGTAATGCTTTTCTTTCAAATTAAATGATATCTCCAAAAGACACAGGATTGATGAGTATTATTGTTATTTTCTTGGTTGTGTCAATGTGTATCTTGAATATTTGCTTTAATATTGAATTATACTGGGGCAGCTAGGAGGCTCAGTGGATGGAGTCAGACCTGGAGTTGAGAAGACCTGGGTTCAAATTTGACCCCCCACACTTCCTATCTGTGCAACCCTGGGCAAGTCACTTAACTCCAACTATCTAGCCTTTACCTCTCTTGTGCCTTGGAACTGATACCTAATATTGATTGTAAGTCAGAAGTTAAGGGTTATTTTATATATAAATATAATTTCATTTTGCTAATCTTTATTAACATGTGGGAACCCTGATTCAGTGATCTGTCTAAATTTAATAATTTAGTATGTGAAGAAGTAATAAGGTGTCTTAATTATTACTGTGTTCCTTTGTTCACTTATATCTTTATATCAATTGCTCACAAATTATATTATGACCAGAAATTTGCTAAATTTTGTTCTGTCAAGTTATTTTAATTCATTGGATTTAAATTTTGGTTTCTGAGGACTCCAGATATAAAATACTAAAGGAGAGCTATGTGTTAGGTACCAGTGTGATAATGTGAAATTATACTAAAAAAGGAGATGGGACTGATCCTGTGGTTTCATTGGTATAATATAGGGAGCTCCCAAATGAAGAAATTCACTCTACCAAGGCAGGTTAGCATCTTTTCTATATCTTAGAGAGCTGCCTTAGAGAGGTTCACTGACTTGTCCAGGGTCACACAGCCAGTAGAGATCAAAGACAGGAATTAAAGCCAGTATTTCCTGGCTCTTAAGGTCAACCCCACGGTCCATTGTGCCAAGATGCTTCTCATCATAATAGTAGGTAATGTTTATAATCACATTTTAAAGTTTTAATAAATGCTTTGTGTGCATGATTGGATTTCAGAGCAACCTTGATTTAGAATACGAGGGATGATATTAGTCCCATTTAACTGATATGGAAATCGAGGCACATAGAAGTTGCAGCTTTTCCATAGTCAGCTAGTAAATGTTGAAGACAGGATTGAATTCAGGTCCATCATTACAAGATCATATTGTTATTATTTTGTTTCCATTTGGGATGTAGGTGGCAAGGTAAAAAAATTCTTTTTAAAAGACATGTTTTTTGTTATATAAGGAAGCGTGATGTACTCTTTGACATCTCAAGCATACTTAGGTTCATTTGTATGAAATATGAGATAGCAAATATTGCAAAGTGTTACTTCATTTCAAAGTTGACATATTTTGTATTTAGAAACATTGCAAGTTTTATGTGGTTAATTCCCATCAAAGTAAAAAGTTTTAAATTTTAATTTAACTATAGGCAGCCTGAGCATGAATTGATTTTGTTAGAAAACATAAGAACATCTTGGCATTGGCTATTGAAAAACTTTAGAGAATTTGTGAAGGTAGTATTTCTTGAATTACTAGTTGCATTTAATATAGGAAATCTACTCAACTGACCAGAAGCAGGAATAAAGAAACAAATCCATTGGTTAATGGTTCAGACTTTTAGTCAGAACCTTCACTTTCTTAAAAAAGGTCATAATTAACCATGTTACTCTGTAAGATTAATTTGTAATTAATTTTGCTACATTGCTTTTGTTTCTTTAAAGTATAGTCGTGACACCTGTTTGTGAGATCAATGACATTGAGTCATTTCTAGGAATACTGGATTAGTAAAAGTGAATGAATCATTAAATGAAAGTGTGTGCTGGTTTCAGTTTTGTAGGTAAGATAATAAAATATTGAGCAGCATGCTAACAAAGTTACCAGTTTTAGTCATTGTAACTTTGTTTTTCATCCATGTGCCTAATAAAATTTTTGCCTTATTGTTCAGTCATTCAGTCGTTTCTGACCCCATGGACTTTGTTCATCGAATTTTCTTGGCAAACATACAGCATGTCCCCATTTAATAGACGATGAACTGAGGCAAATAAGGGTTAGGCGATTTATCTGATGTCACACACCAGAATTAGTTGAAGCTGGATTTGAACTCATCTTCCAGACTTCAGGCCAGGTACTCTAGCCACTGCACCACTTAGTTTCCAAAACCTTTTTGCCTGTCCTTCATTCAATTTCCAGTCCAATTTACCTTGGTCAAGGCTTCCTGCAAAATTAAAGACTGAGGCTGAGGGAATTGCCTTGACAATTCAGTAATTTGCTTTTTTCCTGAACAGAGATGATTCTTTAAGCTTCCCAAAATTTGTGGACTGATAAATGATTTTTCAATTTAGTGTCTGTGTTTTACAGAATTTGTAAATATCTGTGTAAATAGCCTCAAATCAAATATTAATGCATATTAAAATATATGTGATTCCTTTACAGAAAAGTTTACAACACAGTATTTTCATGAGAAATGTTTGTAATTCTAGATTGGTATCTATATTGCTCTTTTTAGTGAACTTTTCTCAAGAGACTAATCTAATGCATCTGATACAATCTAATTTTTCTTTAGACTCTGTCTATATTGGAGTTGTTCACCCAAAGTGAAAAATGAAGAGCCATAATTCAGAAAGCACTCTTTGCCAGCATATTCATTTAAAACTCCCATGTTTCTTTAAAAGTAGTTTTGTAGACTAGTCTTCATGCAAAATAGAAAAACCCTTGTTAACACTATTAGAAATATCTTGGGTTTACTTAGTTTTGAAGAGCTGCAGTATTCTGTATTTCCTTTTCAGGAAATAGGCTTCTTGTATCCTTTTTTATTGCAAATTAGGTTGATTTCTGGGATATAATGATCATTTTACTTTATTTTAAAATTATAAAGTATTAAAAAAAAATCTCATATATTTTTCTTGTTCAACACTATCCTTAGTAACTTACTTGCTTATGTTTCCAAATCTCCAAAGTGTCCCCTTTTTTCATATGTTTCTAGAATTTGCAGTTGCTACAAAATAATCACTTTATTGTTTTGATCATTTGATTGGAAGTTGTTGGTGTGGCAAATAGAATGTAATGGCAAGAAAGGAGTTTTGGCAGTTTAGAATTATGTGAAGCCTAGTCTCCCTCTTTTTTTCTCTCTTTTTTTATCCTTCCAAAACAGGACTAGTCATCAGTGAAACTCGTGGATCTGCAGGTAGTATTTGATATAGGGTCTACTTTAGAACAGTGGTCCCTAACTTAGAAAGGTGTCCTTCTATCCAATGCATATTTATAATGACTTGGAAAACCTTACCTTATCAATGTTGTTTTGCATTTTTATTTATTTTGTTAAACTTTTCCCCAATTACAGTTTTTTTGTTTTGTTTTGTGTTTTTTTTGTTGCACTTGGGAATTTGGCTGTGAGCTTGCTTAGCTGTATGGGTAGGTAGTTTGATATTGCTTTTCTAGAATATTTGATGATTCTATATAGGTTTTGGATTGTTTTCTTATTTTTCTGGTTTGGGGATGGTAGTTTAAGGTCAAAAAACAAATGAGACTATAATACCTACAATTTTTAGTTAAGCAAACTATTGCTAGTAGTCAAGGCTTTCCACAGCCTCGCTTCCTTCTCTATCCATTCTATCTCATTTTACTCCTCTCTGTTATTTTATACCACAGCCAAACTGAACAACTTCTGTGCCCTCACATCTCCATGCCCGTGGTTGGCCTGTTCTTTATTTATATCTTAAACATCTTCCTTCCCCATCTATCTTTCATTAAATTTAATTCAAGCTTAAAATGTCTCTTTAAGGACAAGGTGCACTGTCTTAGGCATTGTGCATGCAGTGATTAAAACAAAGCTTTCTGCTCTTTAGGAGCTTAAAACTCAATACCTGTTGCTCCAGGAGTCTTTCCCTGATGTTCCTATTTAGGAAGATTTCTTTTTCCCCCCAACTTTGTCTTATGTTTGTGTTCCTTCTCATAATGTAAATGCTTTTAATGTCAGAAGATCATGCCTTTATACCCTTTCCAGTACTTAACAGTCTTCTGTATGCAGTAGGGATTTACTATATGTTTGTAGATTGATTAACAGTAATGCTTGCCAGCAGTGAGTCTTTGGTATTTCTTCATAGTAATGTTATTTAAGTTCATTATTAAGATGGTTTATAAAATATGTTTTAGAAAAAAAAAGTATATCAATATTTGAGTGGCCATGAATTTTTTTTTTAAGACTCTTACCTTCAGTCTTGGAATCAACATTGAATAGCAATTCCAAGGCAGAAGAATGGTAGAGTTAGACAGTGGGAATTAAGTGACTTGCCCAGGGTCACCCAGCTAGGAAGTATTTGAGGTCATGTTTGAATCCAGATCCTCTGGTTTCTAGGTGTGGCTCTTTTATCAAATGAACCATCTAGCTGCCCCTAATATTAATTATTTACCATCCATCTTAGAATCAATAACTATGTATTGGTTCCAAGGCAGAAGAGCAGTAAGGACTAGGCAATGGGGTTTAAGTGATTTGACAGCTAGGAAGTGCCTGAATACAAATTTGAACCTAGGACCTCTTGTCTCTAGGCCTGGCTCTCAGAGCTACCCAACTGCTCCCCTTAATATATGTTATAACCTTTTTTCTACATTGTACTCCTATGGTAGTTTTGTTCTTTATTTATGAAGTCTACAGACCTGTTCTGAGAGTAATGTCTTTGAATGAAAAACAAAACAAAACAAAACATAAGATTACAAAAAGAAAGCTTCACAAAAATGTAATTTCCTACTCATTCAAACCCATTAACCCCCCTGAAATCTATGGCCCAAGAGTCTGTAACCCAACTTTCCAAAAAGTTAAATAGAAAAGAAATGATATTTTTTTTTCCTGTAACATTTTAGATGTTTCAGTTCCACTCTAGCTCTTTCTCCCTTTTATGTTATGTAAGTTATAAGTCCAGGGAGTAGGGCAAGTAGGAGCTCCTGAGCATTGGCTGCCTGCTTCAGCAAGCCTTGGCCTATGATTCCCTGAAAACTTGCCTTCCCTGCTTTTCTAATTTTGTTATGGTGATTTTTATTCAATGAATTTATAAATTATATAAGCTAGGCTCATTCTAAAGGTTAGTGGTATGTACATTACATTATTGCTGTAAGATTAAATGGCACTTGTTTGTAGGAGAATAATGTGAGTCGTTTAGGTGGCTCAGTGGATTAAAAGCCAGGCCTAGAAACTGGGAGGCACTGGGTTCAAATGTGGTCTCAGATACTTCCTAATTTTATGACCCTAGGCAAATTACTAAACTCCCATTCAGAGAGAGAGAGAGAGAGAGAGAGAGTGAGAATTCATGTTGCTTCACTTCCCAGTAAAATGTGTTGTCTCAAACATTTGCCAAAAATTCTTTAATTCATCTACTGTGTAAAAGAACCATATGACACTTAACATAATTAATTTTCATTGCACAACAGAATCCAAACCTGGTGGCAAAATTAGAAAGCAGTAAATACTAGTCAGGTCCATTCTTTTAAAAAATAGCAAAACTTTTTCAAATAATAAAAGGTTATGCTATTAAGAAAACCATGCAAATGCTATGAAATTATAAGCATACAATGCTATTTTTGCATTTAAAAAGGTCTAATTTATCTTCGCCTCACTAAAGTTGGAAGCTAATGAAACATTATTTGAAGTTACTTCAATTATCATGTCTTTATAGTTCTCATAAAATAAATGTGCATAAGATTACATATTAAACCCTTCATAGTTTAACATCTTTAAAGAGAATAATAAACAAGGACTTCCCGAGAATGTATTTGTTGAATACACCTTTGAATTAAATGTTTCCTTTTTTTCTGTTATAATAGTTGAGCTCCTGTATAGGACTCTGATGGCAAACCTATGACCGACCCGTGTCAGTACTGACATGCATAGCCATTTTCAATGACATGTGGCCACATACAGAGAAGTATGGGGCTGCATGCCAAAGATGAAACATTCACTGTAGTGTAGTGTAGACACTCTGAGCTGGATGTCTGTAGGCCAAAACATCTGTCACTAAGTAGGTAAGTTAAATAATTAGTTTTTGGTTTATTGAATACAATTATATGTTACAATTATACATTTTTGTTATTTAAACTATAAATATTGTGAAATTATGGTTTTCTTCTCAAAGTGACACACCACCCAAGTTATGCTTGTTTTTTTTGGCGAATTTTGACACACCAAGCTCAAAAGGTTGCCCATCACTGGTATAGGAAGTACGTAGTAGACTCCGGTTTTTGTATATTTTAAGAAAATGACTTTAAAAGTGTCTTTAAAAGCTCAGAATTTGGCATCTTCAAAGTCATTTCTCTCTAAAACAACTTAATGGGATGAAAAGTATTATTTTCAAATTTTGACATTCTTTTGAGAGAACATAGCTCAAATAGCATTTTCCTCAAAAAGCTTTTCTCGATTCCTCCATCGACTACCTTTTTAGCACCTTATATATTTGAAAAAAATATTGCATTCTTGAAATGTTACCTATTGGCCCAGTTACCTGTGGAAAGAAAACTTTATTCAAAGGTCATTTCTGCAATGATCTAATTATTGGTGATTAGATTACTCCTATTACTTTTTTTCTGGACCTAATTTGACACCTCTGACATACTCTTTAATTAGGATCATGAATTCAGAGCTGGAAAGCACTTAACAGCCATCTAGCTACAAATAAGAAGACCTGGGGAGATTTAAGATTTACTTAAGATCACAATATGTGACAAATGGAAAGGCAGAGATTTGGACACAGGTCCTTTAAGTAAGCCCTTGTCTTCTGTGGCATTGTACTATGGTAAATCTCCTTAGTCTCCATTTTTTTTTCCAGTTTATAGCTTAAGAATAGACATTACTCAGATTTTGTCCCCCTAAACCCCACCTCCAAACACAAATACAGTCATTTGCAAGATCTTGTTGCTTCTACTCTCTCCTCTCCTTCCCCTTCCTTTATATTTAATACTACCATAATTTAGGTCCTCATTACCTCTTGATTCTTTTAAATTAGTTATTTTGTTTTATTCAGATGTTTTTTGATGTCTTCAATATTAGATTTTGTATGCACACATACCAGTCTAAATCCTCTCATGATGAAAAAGAATTAACCAAAAACATCCAATATAAAAACTTGTCCTGTGTATATATTATTATATTTATCATATTATATAGTCTATCCTGGTAACCCTCTACCTCTCTATCATGAAAGAGTCATGTTTCATTATCTTTTCTCCAGAATGTTCATTCATTGATAATTCCATTAAGAGTTCAACTTCCTTAGTTGTCTTTTAAATTACAGTGTTTTAAGAATTGCTTATGCTCTCCTGGCTTCTTGTTTTACTCAGCATACAATTCCTATAGATCTTCCTTTTTTTGGTATTCCTCATATTTTTATTAATTGTTCAATATTTTATTTCCTTTTCCAACTCAACAGCAATATTCTGTTGCATTTATATATCACAACTTTTTCAGCCATTCTTCATCAATGAATATGTTCTTTAATCCACAAAGCATCATGCTATGAATATACTGGTATATTGAACCTTTGTTTCTATAAGTTAATTCCATGAAGTATATATCTAGTAGCAGGATTGTAAGGTCAGTGGGTAGTTTTTTTCCCCATAATTCCAAATTGAAACCCAGCAGTTGGACTGCTTTGCATATTCAGCAACAGTACATCACTGTACCTGTCTTCCCACAGTCCTTCTCATACTGACTATTCTTACTTATTTTTTAACTTTTCCACTTTGCATGGAATGGGGTGAAAGCTGACTGAGGTTTGAGATGTTTAATTTGCATTTCTTAAATATTTTTTTGATTCATAGTTAACAGTTTATTTTAAGTCATTCATATGCTTTGACCATTTAAGCGCCAGAATGGCTTGTTACTGCATACTTGTGTTAACTCCTAGTATATTTTTTGTGAAGTTATACTGCAAATATTTTTCTCCATTCTACCATTTCTTCTCTAATTCCATCTTTGTTGATTTTATTTCTACAAAAGCTTTAAAATTTTTGTTTAAAAATTCCCATTTTAGCTTTTATAATCTTTCTTTCCCTTTTAAGAATTTCCCCCATACCTATGTTGTAAAAGATCCCTGATCTTATTGTATTTTCATTTTTTAAATGATGTTATTTGGCTTATCCAATTTGAACCTGTTGTTTATTGGGATAAGATGTTGGTTTAACTCTTAATTTCTGCCAGAATTCTCAACATTTTTTCTAGCAGATTTTGTCAGACAAGGGAGTCTTTCCTCACTAATTTATGTTCTTGAGTTTATCAAGCACTGGACTATTGCGTCTTGTTTTTCCTAATTTGTTCCATTAGTTTGCTTTTTTTTTTTTTTTAACTCACTACCAAATAGTTTTCATGCCTACTGCTTTATACTCTAGTTTGAGGTCTGGTAATACTTTCCAACCTTAATTCATACCATATCTCATTATTTCTTTTGATATTCTAGATATTTTTTTCTTGCAGACTGATTTGATCTTGTCATTCTTTTTAAAATATTCCTTGGTTAAGTAATTTGATGTAGTCCCTAATTTCATAGATTAATTTAGGTAGTATTGTCATTTATCATAATAATGTAGCAGATGAATAGTGGGTTTACATATATAAGATGTGTGTATATTGTTAAGTATTACTTAAGTATCTTTCTATTGGGAGTATTTCATAATTGGATTTATATTTATCTTGTCTGTGTCTTGCTTAACACATAGATCTTGTAATATTTTGAATAGATTGTTATGGTTTTTTCCTCATTTTTTTGCACCGTTATGGAAATACCAATTTTTTTGTGTGTGTATGTAGATTCGTCTTTTTTTTTTTTTTTAAACCCTTACCTTCCGTCTTGGAGTCAATATTGAGTATTGGCTCTAAGGTAGAAGAGTGGTAAGGGTAGGCAATGGGGGTCAAGTGACTTGCCCAGGGTCACACAGCTGGGAAGTGTCTGAGGCCAGATTTGAACCTAGGACCTCCCGTTTCCAGGCCTGGCTCTCAATCCACTGAGCTACCCAGCTGCTCCCTGTAGATTCATTTTCAATCTTGCAACCTTGCTATTATCTTAGTTAGCTTTTCACCAATTATCTGGGATTTTTTTGTTCAGCATTATATTATTCTAAGTCTACTTCTCATGGAATTAGGAATTTTTTTTTTCTCTACTAATGTTTATACCTTTGATTTTATTCTTATCTTAGGGCTACAGCTAACATTTTTAGAACTATGCTAAATAATAGAGAAGTGGGGCATTCTTGACTTTTTTTTTTTTTTTAAGATTTTTTTTAAACCCTAATATCTTTTTTTATATATATCCTTCTATATTAATTTTATTTGTTATAGGGCTAGGCAATGGGGGTTAAGTGACTTCCCCAGGGTCACACAGCTAGGAAGTGTCTGAGGCCAGATTTGAACCTAGGACTTCCCATCTCTAGGCCTGGCTCTCAATCCACTGAGCCATCTAGCTGCCCCCTCTTGACTTATTTTTTGTTTTAAATAGAACACACAGCTTCTGATCTTTCTATATTGCAAGCAATGCTACCTTTTTTTTCAATGCTTTTGAATATATTTTAAAAGGACCTTTCATTGTTTATGATATCTTAAAATCTTTCTTTGATTCTTACAATAGATTCCTAACTGGTATTTCTATTTCATTCTCTTAGATGGCCACTAGTTAAATCATTCCATTGTATAATCTAGAACAGTGATGTGAAACTCAACTAGAAGGGACAACTAAACTATACATTAGTATCCCCGTGGGACTACATATATTAAATTAGCATTATCTCTGTCACATTGTTGAATTTTTTTTTTTGTTAAATATTTACTAATTACATTTAATTTATTTGGGCCTCAACTGGCTATTTGTCAACTCCAATCTGGAATATGTCATTCCTGTTAAAATTTTTTTTTTAATTGTTCAGGTTCACATTCTGGCATTCTGGGCCCTTCATTTTAACTAAGATTAAGAATTAGGACTCATGAATTAACCTACAAAACATTTAAATATGGCAGAATGTTGTTGGGACTGTGGCCATCTAGTCTGGGTTTATTGAAGAATTAGCTAAAACATCAGTTTCAAACAGTTCTGCACTGGAAAAGTCTAGAAAAAAAAATAATTTTTTGTTAGTAGGCTTTGCATATTTTCTTTCTGTCCCTTTCTCCCTTCCTTCCTTCCTTCCTTCCTTCCTTCCTTCCTTCCTTCCTTCCTTCCTTCCTTCTTTCCTTCCTGTTCCAAAGCAGAAGAGTGATAAGTGCTAAGCATTGGGGATTAATTGACTTGCCCAAAGTCACACAGGCATGTTTGCAGTATGTCATGTATTAATAACCTGTTTTACCCTTGTTTTTTTCCCCCTAGTAACTTGTAAATTCCTTGGGAACAGAAATCATGTGATTTAAAAATTTTAAATTATAGCCTTGGTGAGTGGCACATAGTGGGTATTTAATAACTGTTTGCTTTGGATCACATGACCCTTGAAGTATCGAAGATACAACTTTAATATTTGGAATGAGTTACATTTTTCTTTTGTATGGCAAAGCATAATTTCCTGATTTATCAACTCCTAAGTTACTGGAGTCACACTATCCTAGTGAAAAAGTATTGTGTAGTGTTTAACATGGAATCAGTAGTTAGAAAATTAAATTCTCACCAGTGTAATATGAAATAAGTTATAAATAATATACCTCTGAAAGTACCTAACTTTATAGTTAGGGTAGGAGTTGACCTTCATAAATTGCTATGTGAATTTATGGAGAGTGTTTATTAATGAAAAGGAAAGATCCTTAAAATACTGAAATTCTTTTCCTACTCAGTAAACTTCAGTTGTTCTTGATCACCTCCAAGATCCAGTATGAAATCAGTGCCCTTCATGACCTGACCCTTCCCCCCATACAGACCTTTCTAACTACCTTCCCACCCTCACCAACGTACTCTGATACTGGTCTCCTTGAGTACCAACTAAAATCCTATTTTGTATAGGAAGCCTTTGATGATCCCTCTTTGTTTTAATAACTTACCTCTGTTGTTTATAATTTATCCTCTATATTGCTTGTTTCTCTAAGTGTTTTTCATGTCTCCCCTAATAGACTGAGCTCTTTGAGAATAGGGACTATCTTTTACAAAACTTTCTTTGCCTCTGTAACACTTAGCACAGTGCCTAGCATGTGGGGGAGAGGAGGAAGAGGAAGAGTTCTAGAAGCTAGAGGAGGAGCTCAAGGAAAAGCCTCCTGCAAACAGTGGGATTTGAACTAAAAAAAAGCCATGAAAACCAAAAATGATGAGTGGTGCTTTATATGAAATCTTCAGGTTAGATTATTCCCTTGCCATATCTTAAACAATTGGTTACCACAATGTTCTGTTGTTTCCACCTTTGTATTATCTCACATACATCTTTTCTGTTCTCACACCTCCCTGCTTTGGAACTTCATAATCATCCATGTGACTCTTCTAAATCTTTCTAACAGTTGCTTCTTTTTCTGCTGCCTACCCTCCAGTCTGTCTTCACATCATTATAAGATTAATCTTAGTGCAAATTCTTCTGATTCAGTGTCTATCCATTACATAAAGATAGATTGCTTTTGCTTGATATTCAAGGGACTTCATGATGTAATACTATGCACAATCATCAGTAAGGAGATTTTGGTTTGATTCCCAATTTAGACTAGTCATTTGACCTCAGCCTCTATTCTTCGTCTATAAAATGGCAGTGATGATGCTTGCATGTCATGAAGAAAGAGATAGATAAATGAGTGTGTATCATTGTTAAGTAGAATAATAGATTTATAAATAAGGTTCACATGACTCCACCTGTTGCTAATCAGTTACCAGGTTTTGGTTGATTTTACTTCAACATTTCTTGAATTCAGCCTTTTTCTCTTCAATCTCCCAGCCATTACCTTAGTTCAGTACTTCATCATTCCTCTCCTAGCAACAGACTCCCACTTGGTGTCTCAGCTTCCATTCTAGTTTCTCCTTCCTCAAACTCGTTCTACACAGCTGCCAGCTTGATATTCCTAATGACAGGTCTAACCATGTCATCTCCCTACTCAGGAATCATCATTATAAACTAGTAATGGTAACAACTTGTCCACTCACCTTCATCCATTGAAGTTTTAAAAAATTCATAGTGTAGAGCCGCTCTTCTGTTTTTAATACTTGTCTTCTCATTTTTATTCATTTACCATTTTTAATAGGAAGGCTAAGTGGTGCAGTGGATATAGCTTTGGAGTTAGAGTCAGGAAGACATGAATTCAAATCTACTTTCTGATATTTCCTAGCTGTTCGACCCTGAACAAATCATTTGACCCCTTTTATTTTAGTTTCCTCATCTGTGAAATGAGCTGGAAAAGAAAATGGCAAACCAATTCATTATCTTTCCCAAGAAAATCCCAAATGGGACCAGGAAGAGTTGGATACATCTGAAATGACTGAACAACAACAAAATCATTTTTAATGGCAAAGTACTATTCTATTACATTGATAGTGCAATACAACTTTTCTCTAATTGTTGGGGGAGGGAGGGAGAACACTTGACTAAATTTAAGTAAAAAATATCCCACCTGTTGTCTAGAAGTAAAATGAGATGATACTTAGGGATGTTTAACTGTCACTTAGGGTTTTCAAATAGAGACTTTTTAATTATGATTGTTACAGAAGAGATTTTTATTCAGGTATATGTTGATCTACTTGATCCTCTTCAGTTTTATAAAAACAAAACAAAATGTATAAATGGATATATTTTAAGTCCCTTCCAACTGTTTGTGATTTGGATTTTTATGTTCTTAATAATAGGTTACTTGGGTCAAAGGGTATGATTAGGCTTATCACTCTTGCTATATTACTCATCAAAATGATTTTTTCCAATTTAAAACTTTTTTAGGCTAGGGAATATGATTTTTAAAAAAATCTATCCCTAGTGCCTAGAGCAGTCATTTGTGATAATTTGATGTGTTTGAATTAAATTGCATTTATTCTTCTGCCAACTGTATAGCAATATACCTGTTTCTCTGAAACTGCCAATACTAAGTTTTGTCACCCTTCTTATTTTTGGTGGTGGGGGAAGGGGTGTGTTGTCTCAGTATTTTATTTGCATATCTGATGTCTAGAAAAGATGAACACTTTTCAGTTGACTAAATTTGTGCTGATTTTTTTAATAAATCATCTGCTTATATATTTACATGTCTATGTATATATTTTTTCATAGATCCACTTGGGAATGAGTTTTATTCTTATAAAAATAATATCAGTTATTATAATAATAATATTATATTACAGATTTACTAACTTTACTCAGTCTTTTTCTTTTTAAATTGTTTGATAAATTTTTAACTAAATTTTATGATTGAATCTTCTTTCAGTAACTTCCATTTGTTTGATATTTATCCTTTCACCTTTACTTCCATAAGCCCATACAGATCTGATCTCATTAAATTTCATCTCATCAGATTTTATTCTGCGACTTCTATAAAGGATCTACCCAACATGTTTGAGGTTTATATTTCTTTTATTAAGCTAATTTCTCTCATCACTATTGAGATACCATATGTTTAACTTGTGTTTCTTTTACTTTATAATTAATTGAGTTTTGGTGAAAACCTATTGTAATGTTGTAAAGCAGGCTGTTTTTTCTTCCACACTGTTGTCCAATTTGCATAACCCTTCAGCTTGTCAAACATTCACTTGGTTCTGTGAGTCCAAGTATAGGAGTTTTCTTTTCCTTGATGATGAAAGGAGTGTTATAAAAATCTTTGCAGATCTCTATCGCTGGTTTTTTTTGGCCTTTAATATTCATCCTTAAATGCCTGAACATGATGACTTTACTTAGTTGGGTCTCCTAAGCTTTCTTTAAGTTGATTATATCCTCTCTGACTTACTGATCATTAATAATCTTCCACTGTCTTTCTGGTATGCAAAAAATTTTATGGTGTCAGGCTTTGGTTCTCTCTGCTTGGCAACATAAGTAGAACCTTTACTAAGTAATAGACTTTGTTGTGACTACAATTCATGGAGTACTAGGGTCTGAAGAGCTAAAACAGGTATCACTCAATGGCCAGTGGAAATAGGAGGAGCATGTGGCTATGGACAGGCTGTGACCAATTACAGAGCTGAACAGAGGGGAGTAAAAGATATGAATAGCAAAAGAGATAAAAATGAGTATACTAGTCAGTATATGCATTGTGAAAACCAGGAATAATTAATGCTTCATATGCTTCATTGATATCCTTCTGGTATCAGAAGAAATCAAGAAAGGTCCCCATTATGTTGGGTAAACTTACAGAAAGACAAGAGCAGGCATGAACAGGCTGAAATCTATCTTGAGAGAGGACATCCACATCAGTAAGCATTTAAGTGCCTACTATGTGCAAGGCAAGGCTCTATGCTAAGTTAATATCACTGAAATCACTGCCTATTCTGAAGGACCTAGTTGGGGAAGATAACACATACAGGTGCTGGGATAGGGAAGGTAAGGCAGGAAGTATCAGAGTGGAACCATCTATAGAGGAAGCTGGGTGATTAAAACATTATTGGTAAATTGTTTTACTCTTTGATGTAATAAGAATTACCTATTTTGTTGTGTTGTTAATCAGGAGAAAAATCATTTTACTATTACATTGTATGCTATTTTTGAAAGGGAACTATTATTTTGTTGAAACCCTATACAAACTTTAGAACCAGTTTTTTATCTGCTGTATCAAGACTATCTTGTACCTTGTAAATCTGCATCTAAAAATATGGATGTAGCAGGAGGTATAGTTTACCTTTTATTTGGGCTAATATATACTTTTTATCTGTCTCTTATATAGAGTGGCATAAATTTATACTTAGCACATAACTTACTATAACAGCATACCCTTACTGGAATTTAGACATTACACTGGAAGACTAACAATAGAATAAATCCAGCATTTCATAGAATAGTAGATAGCCTGGTACTGTACATTTCAGTAGGAATTTTGTGCATCATCATTGTAACACTGTGGAATGTTAGATAGAAAATCAATGACTGGTTTATATTCTAAGAGAAAATGCTAATGAAAAATAATAAATATAATCCAGTCTCATTTACCTGTTTATGGATTGTTACATGTATTAAAGATTATTCTTGTTTGGCTTCATATCTATTTGCTATCATTAAGAAGGAGGCAAAAGCACTACATACTTGTATATGGGGTTGCGCAGAATTGACATCAAGAATAAGATTGACCTCAAGTCCATCAGGTTTGGATATCATCAGTGTTTCACTCTAGTGGTAGTTAATCGTGACAAGAGGTTGTCATGTATGTACATATTTTTATCTCTTTCAGTAGAATATAAACTCCTTGAGAGCTGAAACTATTTATTAGAATCTTAGATTTAAAGCTGGACAAAACTTCAAAGGTCATCATTCCTCCAGCCTTAATAACCCATCATTTTACAGATGAGTTTACAAGAAGCACAGAGAGGTTAAATCACTTCCCCTTTTGTAATGAGTAAAAGAAACAAAATTTGAACCCAGGTCATGTCACTCTAAATCTAGCCTTTTGTGATGTCTATTTCATTTTTGTCTTTCTAGCCTCTGCATGTAGCAGATGATAGGTTCTTAATGCTTGTTGAATTGATTTACATTTGGAAGGGAATTTCAGGTAATCTAAGATAGTCCTTTCTGTCAATCAGTAAACATTTATTTGAGTGCCTGCTATCCATCTTATGGTGCTAGAATACAAAGAAAAAGTCAGAAAAGCAATTTCCTGTCCTCTGGTAGCTTATATTCTGATTATGACACTCATACATTTTGTTATTACTAGCCCAATGTACTACATGTGCTGAGGAGCTGAGTTGGGATTTTAAAACAATCAATCACAATCAACTCTAGTTATATAGAAATACTTACATAACATAATAGATATTCAGAGGGTTTGGGAAGGATGTAAGTTAAGTGTATAGAAGCTGATACTTTCCTAAAGTATTTTGTCTGGCTCTTTCCTTATTCCTATTATACCCTACTTTGTATTACTATTGGTAGATGGCTAAAGAATTATGCACTCATTTATATGGTATGATAAGCACAGGCAATATAAAAAAGCAAGTTGATCCCTTTCTTCAAGGAACTTAGGGTCTAATGCAGTGAAGGGCAAACTTAGATCCCCTGAAATGTTCTATCCAGCTGTGTGACATTATTTCTAATATGATGAATACAATGAGTAGGATACAATACAATGAAAGACTGACAGATGAGCATTTCCTTTCCTTTGGTCCCCCCTTTAAAAAGTTTGCCCAGCGCTGAATTCTAATGGATAAAACAAGCACATGGGCAAGGGGAAGGGAAAGATTGGGACAAGTGCCTGGGAAAAGGAGATGGTGAGAGAGGAAGTGCTGTGGAGGTCTGGCTCCAAACAAAGTAGGGCAAAAGCTCATCTATCAGAGCCAGAAGACCTAGGAGTAGAGTCTATAGAGTCCATTGGGAGCATGAGGGCAGGATCAGGAGACAATCCAGGAAATGGCATGGGTTCTTATATTCTTTCCATTGTCCAAGAGATTGCATTTTTAAAGTTTGTAGTATAAAGCACAGGTCATTGAATTTTAGAGCTAGAAGAGACCTTTAAAATCTGATCTAGCCTCCAGATAAAGAAATAAAAGCCTAGAAAGAGGGATTTGTTCAAGATCACAAAACTAGTTAGTTTCAGAACAGGAACTATGGTAATAATCAGGTGTTCAAGAGTCTTTCCATTTTACC
Source organism: Gracilinanus agilis (assembly GCF_016433145.1). Lineage (NCBI taxonomy): Eukaryota > Metazoa > Chordata > Mammalia > Didelphimorphia > Didelphidae > Gracilinanus > Gracilinanus agilis. Next base: position 40,228,803 of record NC_058133.1, on the reverse strand, counting down.
TCATAGTAAACAGTTTTCAGTTTCTGATGGGAAAATACTTTCTGGCATATCTATATTATGACTACTTATAACTTTGGCATAAAAAGCAAGCTTTCTGAAAGTACCACTATGAAACAGCTATCACAAGTTGGAAACCTTGGAGATATCCTTGACTTCTCAAGTAGTAATGATAACAGTATTATCTTGTATTACTCCTCTGTTGCCATGCATTTACCATTTGAGTTACACTTGGCCTGCTATCTGTTCCCTGTACATGAAATTCTATTCCCTCTCTCCCACCCATGGGAATGCTATTTCTCACCTGGCATAAGTAGTTCAACCCTTGTTTAAAATTGACTTCTTATCACCACAATGTAGAATCCTAGGCTTCTTTCAAAGCGTAACTCAAGTACCATTTTCTATAAGAGGCCTATCATTATTCCTCATTGTCCCTAGTTAATAGCATTTTCTTCTTGAAATTCTTTGTGTATATACACTTGGTATTTGTGTACATGATGTAGTTCTCTTCCAGTTCCTTTAGCCCCCAAAATAATTTTAAATTCTTGAGAGCAGGACACAGTAAGCCTTTACTGTTTAGGTTTATTGTTTGTTATCAAAGTTGATGCTTAGGTAGCCATATGAAGCTATTTTTGGCATAACTACTTTTCTTTGGAGGTAATTAATGCAAATTCCATTCAAGACTCGACTTTTTATTTTTTCGTCATCAGATTGGATGATTATCACTTAGAGGCTAAAATTAAGTTTTAAGAATTATTCATTTGGAATCTTATGACTGCTTAAGCTTATGGAGTCTTTTATTTTGAATTTCCAAAGATATGTAAAATACATGAACTCTTATTTGTAATTGAGTTGTTGATTTAAGGTGATATGATTAAAGGAAAAAATTAATTAAATTGACCTCTGAGTAAAAGGATTATCTTTTTCAGGGTATACTAACTATCATTGTTAAGTAAATGTTTAAAAATGTTTAAAATGTTTTGTAGAAAAATACTTTGTATATTCTGTGTATATATTTGATATATATAAATCATGCATATAATGCATTTAAAAGCAGTGTGCCATTCTTAAAGTAATTCTTTCCTTAATTCTCAAAATGTAAAGCATATTTTTGTGCTTTTTAAAATAACACAGGAAGAGCAGCTGAACTGTACCAAGTATATGCAAAAGAAATCTAGGATGATGGAAAAATAAATTTTGAAAGCATTATAGGATTCATCCTTTTTTATTATCTTTGTTGTTTACTCTGAACCTAATGAACAACATATAAAATTAGCATTTCAATATAAGGAAAGGATTATACATGAAATTATAAATCAAATGTATAGTTTGTTTTTCTTTTTAAGCATAATTTAAACATACAACTTTAGGGACTATCTTGTATATCTGTGATTCCATCTGGCCTTTTTGCATTTTGATGGGGGAAGAGGAACCCTATCCCTAACCTTCTTTCCTCCTATTTCCCTCTCCCACCAGGAAAAATAAATAAATAAAAGTGGGCAGCTAGGTTGCTCAGTGGAGAGAAAGCTAGACCTAGAGTAGGGAGATTCTGGATCTTCACTTTAAACATTCCTAAATGTGTGATAACTCCTTTATCATTCTTCTGCCTTGGAACTGATACTTAGTATTAATTCTAAGAAAAAAGGTTAAGAGTATTTTAAAGACAAATAAAGAAAAACAGAGCTCTTGTAACATAATGCAGTCAGGCGAAATAAAATCCCATATTGGCTATGTCCAAAAATGTATGTCTCATTCTGCACCTTGCTTCAGTTGCTTTTGTCAGGTGATAACTAGCATTCTTTATGTGAATCATTCTCATGGAATCATGAATGATAATTTCATTGGTCAGAGTTAAAGGACTGATTCTTGAAATACCTAAAGGGGGTAAAATAATATCTGATTATAAAAATTAGCCAAAAACAGAAGGAAATTGAGAACATCAGTTGTCAGCCTACATGCCAACTTTCTCATATCAATATTTATTAGAATGAGCTATACATGTATCCTTAATGAAACTATGAGAAAAAAAGAGACAAGCATGTATGAATTATTTTCTACAATAGTATTCATCTCATTCACAAAGTTGATTGAATGGTATAAAAAAGTACAATATCCAGAAGTTTTATTGTTGTGGTGTTTTTAAGTGGGCATTGTCTATGCCTGTGTCAAACAACTTTGTTGAATGAACAAAATGGATTCTTATAGCTTTTATCAGAAGAAACTCAAGATTTTAACAAATGTATGTTATAGTTGTCTACTTAGTTGAAACTCTTGCTTTTCAAAATAACATCCCCAAGCCCCATGTAGATTAATAGGGATTACATGGAGTTGGATATACATGGCTTGTAGTCTTTTGGTAGAAGTGCCTACACATTGATGAAATCATGGATTGGTCTCATCATATTATGGTTTTATTTAGCAGAAAACTAGTATAGAGGGAATCCTACCTTGTTATATGAATATTTTCTTTAAATTTGGATGGGAACTTATGGATGACTTGCTTTTCTTTAAGTATATAATTAAATTAACTAGTATTTTTTTAAAATATTAAAAGCCAATTTTATTTTTTTGTAAGAAAAATTTTACTGCCAAAGAGCCAATGATATCAAATGAGTACTGTCATTTTCATTGAGAAAATTCTATTTCTTCAAAGAGCTGTCTGCAGGTGATCTCACAGTACATATCAGCACCTTATCTGGAAACAACTTATCCTACCAGATGTCATGGGTTTCCTCTTTCTTTAACTAGTAATTTTTAAGGTTGTCCTACATGTCTTGATTCCTTAACCTCTAAGTGATAAAGATCTACCCCTATCTTCTGGTTTTCTTCTTTACTTCACTGTAATAATGTCTCCTATATATTGGGGAAATATTTGATGATCATAGTCAAGTATGTTATGTCTTGTAAAGTTTGGAGATGCTTTGTATACCTTGGACACATTTTTGCTTGTGGATCCATAATAAAGAAAGCTATTAGTACTGTTAAAAAATAATAATCTTCAGTCTCTTGTGCTCTTAACTACCAAATTCGAATACCATGGAATTCTGTAGTAGAAGGAACTTCAGAAGACATCTACTTAACGCTTCTTGAATAAAAGTAACTTACTATGATACTTCTTAAAAATGATCAGATTGCCTTTGCTTACGGAACAGAATAGATGGGGAATCCACCACATCTTTGAGGCAGCCCATTACACTTTTGGAAAATTCACTAAACATTTAGGAGCTTTTCCTTGCATTAAGTCTAAACTACTCCCCTCTCCTCTCTTAAAACTTTTGACAAATAACTCATAGTTTTGTTCTCTGGAGTCAGGTAGAACAAATCTAATATATGCCACAGCCACTACAAATCATTCCCTCTAGGCTTCTGTGACATGGCTTCCTCTTTTAGCCACCCAGGGTTGGTTATTGCAATATGAAGCAGCTGGGATGTAATTTATTTCACAACACAGGACCTGCATTTCAATTCCAACTACTAATTAACTCCGAAATGGTTGAAAACTCACTGAAGCCCATAGTCTTTGTCTTAGCCTAGAAAGATTAATAATATGTATACTATTTACTTCCAATGTTGTGAGTATCATATGAAAAAGTAGTTGGGGATGCTTTTTACTATTGTCTGTTAAAATGTCAATATGATTTTGGATGAATGTTGTCATTTGTTATAGAACTTGTTATTAGGTTTTTCAAGTGCTTTAAGTTAAGAGCTGGCATATTAAAAAAAGCACACTAATAATGATTTCTGTAGGTAGTATTTTTCAATTTCACATCAAGTTTATAATGGCTTAAAATTAATAAAATATATAAAATAGATGTGAATTGCTGAGAATTTTGATGTTGGAGTTATTATTCATTTCAGAATTATTCTACCATTCAGAAGTTAGTTTTTAGTTATAGAGGGTGTTTTGCCATCATAGAACAGAAAATATTGATCTTATAGTAAATATCTAAACTTTTAAACAATTTCTTATTTTTTCATTATGAGAACATTGGCTCCCAGATGACAAAATTTTCTGACCATAGCAATTCATGAAGACATTTATTTATCTAAAATGTGAAAATGTTGTGATCTGTATCTGTGCAAAGGAATACCCACATTAGTTAATGTAACGATTAAAAATGATAAAGACTGATAAAATGAGGGAAATTAGTAGTTTAATTAAAGCCATGGCCATGTTGATAAAATATATAATTTGACCACACATCTGATAAAATCTCTTCAAAGATACTGCCAGTGCCGCCCATCCTCGATATGTAGCCAAGAGATCGTCTCAAACCCAACCTCCGAATTTAAGCTGCCCTATACCTTGGATACGTCCCCACGTCTCAAAACCGGAAACCCATTGGATCGTGGGGGATGTAGTCTCAAAATTCCCCATATGTCCACAGGAAGTTTGTAAGATACTTTTAAATGGCACCTCCCTGAATTCCAAATACACATTTCCCCCTGAGATCTGGCAAAAAAAAAGGGTTGGCCCTTTTTCTTCGCTGGATCTGTAAACATAGCCAACTTCTAAATTTCAGGAATTTGGGGGATAAAAGAAATGGATAGAACAAATGGATAAAACTAGCCGCAATGACAAAAAACCAATTTGGGGGCAGTCCACTATTGGCATAATAGTGTACATTCAAAAACAAATGCATTCTCAACTCCCCATAGTTCAAATCAACTGCACCCAAAGTTCAGTTTTGATCTTCATGGTCCAGTGAAGGGTCTTTAGGCATCTTTTTGGTGCCTCCACCAAACAGGTTCATTGTCTGGATTCTGGGGAGCTGGCAAGATCCTTATCCTGAAATTATTCTCAAAAGAATTTAAACTTTACATTATAGATTATAAAACATAAATTTCCTTCTAAGAATTATACATTTCCCCCTGAAATTACTCCTAAGAGTTAAATATACATATATTTTTACATTATCGAATTTTAAAAAACTTAACACATATCCCCCTAAGGAAAATTCTAAACAACACATTTCTCCCCTGAAAAGGGTACCTCAGGTCAGCTAAGGATGCATGGCTGAGTCACGGGGGTTGTATGAAATCAATTGGCAAAAGAAATAATTAAAAAATAAAAAGAATAACAGATCCTTGGATCAAGGTCCAATTAAAGTGATTTAAGCAGTTTGCAATTATCCATTCAGGGCCAGGACTATAGAAAATTGCCATTCTCTCTCTGTACATAGAGAAATAAGGGAACGTCTCTCTCTCTGGGCTGATTTGCCTTCAACTTCTTAGGGAATGAGCCAATAAATAACCAATCTTAGGTGCTTAGTACTAGGGATCTAAGGTAAAGGGGACCCTCGTCCTCTAAAGTGTTAGAAAAGACTGGGACTCCAGAACTCAAACCCCAGTTTTCAAGCCCTTCAGTATTGGCATAGAACTTCTGCAATCCATGCAGATTCTCAGTCAAGTCTCCATGACCATGTGGCTCTTGTTAGCATTTCTCTTGGAATCAGAGAGGCATTTATCACAGTCCCATAGCATTTAACAATATATGGCAGGTTCCCAAAGTCTAAGGCTCTTCAGGTGTGCATCATTATAGCAAATATATATTTGCTTTAAGCTTATATCACTGTAAAATAAAAAAAAAAGGATAAATAATGATTATATATGTACTTCCAGTACAAGATGAGAAAAAATCAATTGCTCTAATTAAAAAAATGTTTTAAAAATCAAAAATATATATATATAGCTTGGAACTAGTGAAGGGTTTTTTTTTACCCAAAAATGAGATTCATTTTCTGTGAGTGTAAATGGGTTTTACAAAATAGCAGATTCACAATGCACATTCAAATAGAGTATCATATGTAAAAATCATATACTTGTTACATTAATTGATTAGATCCTTTGAGGTATTAAAGTATTTTGATTATAAATATAAATAGCTTCTTGTCTTGCCTTAATGATCATTTTAGCCTTCCAAAAACAGAGGAACTAACTAGGGGAAATTTTATTCAAAATCTATTTCTACAACAAGGAAGACCTGTGGGAAGGCGATGACTTTTTCTAGTGTTTGTAATAGTGAAGGAAAAGAAATCCAAACAGTAAAACATTAACCCTAGATTTTGGGAAAGTCAATTTTATACAGTTCAAATGAATAGTTCTAATTTCATCATCTAAGAATTACCTGTTCATATCCTTTGGCCACTTTCAATTGGGGAATGCTTTGTATTCTTATAAAGTTGACTCAGTTCTCCATAGATTTGAGAAATAAGACTTTTGTCAGAGATACTTGCCTATATGTTGTTGTTTCCTTTCTAATCTTGGTTGCATTGGTTTTGTTTGTGCAGAACTTAAATTAATGTCCTTTACTCATTTTATATCACATAATGTCCTCCATGTATTTTTGGACATAATTATTTTTTCCTTATCCGTAGATCTGATAGCTTCAGGGGAAGTTCTGGAGATGTGCAAGAATGAAACTTTGAAGAAACAGTTGCAGTGGGAGGAAAAGGGAGGGAGAGTTATCCCAGGCAAAGTGGATTCCCAACCAGATTAGGTTTTCTTTAAGTTTGTTTAATTAATTTATAGTGTTTTTCCATGGTTACATGAATCATGTTCTTTCTCTTCCCTCCTCCCACCTCTCTTCCATAGACAACAAGCAATTCCACTGTGTTTTATATGTGTCATTGATCAAGATCTATACCCATATTATTAATATTTGCACTAGGGTGACCATTTGGAGTCTTGAACCATGTGATCAAGCAGTTGTTTTTCTTCTGTGCTTCTACTCCCACAGTTCTTTCTTTGGATGTGGATAGGGTTCTTTCTTACAAGTCTCTCAGAATTGTCCTGGATCATTGCATTGCTGCTAGTAAAGAAATCTATTATATTCTATTGTGCCACAGTGTATCTATCTCTATGTATACTGTTCTCCGGGTTCTGCTCCTTTCACTTTCAATTCCTAGAGGTTGTTCCAGTTCACATGGAATTCCTCCAGTTCATTATTCCTTTTAGCTCAATAGTATTCCATCACCAAAAGATACCTCAATGTGTTCAGCCATTCCCCATTTGAAAGACATCCCCTCATTTTCCAATTTTTTGCCACCATAAGGAGCATGGCTATAAATATTTTTGTACTTCTTTTTCCTTACGTTCTCTTTGGAGTATAAATCCAGCAGTTGGTATGGCTGGATTCAAAGGGCAAACAGTCTTTCATCGCCCTTTGGGCATAATTCCAAATTGGCTTCCAGAATGGTTGGATCAATTCATAACTCCAGCAGCAGTACATTAATGTCCCAATTTTGCCACATCCCCTCCAAGATTCATTACTTTCCTTTGAGTATTAGCCAATCTGCTAGGTATGAGGTGGTACCTCAGAGTTGTTTTGATTTGCATTTCTCTAATTATAAGAGATTTAGAACACTTTTTCATGTGCTTATTGATAGTTTTGATTTCTTTATCTGAAAATTGCCTATTCATGTCCTTTGCGCATTTCTCAATTGGGGAATGGCTTGATTTTTTTTTTTTTTTGTACAATTGGTTTAGCTCCTTATAAATTTGAGTAATTAGACCTTTGTCAGAATTTTTTGTTATGAAGATTTTTTCCCCAATTTGTTCTTTCCTTTCTAATTTTGGTTTTATTGCTTTTGTTTGTACAAAAACTTTTTAAATTGAATGTAATAAAAGTTATTCATTTTATACTTTGTAATATTCTCTATCTCTTGTTTGGTCTTAAAACATTTCCTTTCTCATAGATCTGACAGGTAAACTATTCTATGTTCACCTAATTTACTTATATTTTCCTTCTTTATATTCAGGTCATTCACCCATTTTGAATTCATCTTGGTGTAGGGTGTGAGATGTTGATCTAAACCTAATCTATCCCATACTGTTTTCCAATTTTCCCAGCAGTTTTTGTCAAATAGTGGATTTTTGTCCCCAAAATTGGGCTCTTTGGATTTATCATACACTGTCTTGCTGATGTCACTTACCCCAAGTCTATTCCATTGGTCCTCCCTTCTGTCTCTTAGCCAGTACCATATTATTTTAATGACCGCTGCTTTCTAGTATAGTTTAATATCTGGTACTGCTAGGCCACCTTCCTTCACTTTTTTTTTTCATTATTTCCCTTGATATTTTTGATCTTTTGTTCTTCCAAATGAACTTTATTATAATTTTTTCTAATTCAGTGAAAAAGTTTCTTGGTAGTTTGATACGTATGGCACGAAATAAGTAAATTAATTTAGGTAGGATTTTCATTGTTATTATATTAGCTCATCCTGCCCATGAGCAATTAATGTTTTTCCAATTATATAGATCTAATTTTAATTGTGTGGAAAGTGTTTTGTAGTTGAGTTTGTATAATTCCTGTGTTTCTCTTGGTAGATAGATTCCTAAATATTTTATATTGTCTAGGGTGATTTTAAATAGAATTTCTCTTTCTAAGTCTCGCTGCTGAGTTGTGTTGGAAATATATAGAAATGCTGATGATTTATGTGGGTTTATTTTGTATCCTGCAACTTGGCTAAAGTTGACACAAATATCTGATTGTTTAGTGGTTCTGATTCATTCTCTGATTGTTGTTCTAATTGCTGCTCTGGTTCTATGGTCTCAGGTATAGGCTGTGGACTTTTTAAGGATTTATTTGATTGATTGGTTGGTGCTAATTTATCTTTGTGCTGTATAATAATTGGGTCTTGTGGTTGTTGTTGGGGCATGTCTTTTGCTGGCTTGACATGAGTGACATGGAACCAAGGATCCTTTCCTTCAATTTTGATTGCACTTGGAGTTGTTAAAATAATTTGGAAAGGTCCAAGCCACTTGGGTTCTAACACAGAGTTCCTAGCGAAGTTTCTGGTGTAAACATAATCTCTGGGTTGGAAGTTGTGTAGATTAAAATCAAAGGCTACTATGAATAATTCTTCTAACTACTATTATGTTAATATAGTTTTGAGAGTTACAAATATCATTTTTCCATATAGGAGTATAAACAATTTGACCTTACTGAAGCCCTTAAAAAGTTTTCCCCCCTCTCTTTCTTGTTTACCTTTTCATGTTTCTCATGAATTTTGTATTTGGAAATCAAATTTTTTGTTTAGTTCTGTTCTTTACAAATACTTGGAAATCTTCTATTTTGTAAAAGCTCATACTTTCCCCCTGGAAGTATATAGTCAGGTTTGATGGATAGGTGATCCTTGGTTGTAGGCCCAATTCTCTTGCCTTTCTGAATATCATATTCCAAACTTTGCGATCTTTTCATGTGGAGTCTGCCAGATTCTGTGTAATCCTGATTGCTGCTCCTTGATATCTGAATTGTCTCTGCCTTCTTGCAATATTTTCTCCTTAGCTTGGAAACTCTTGGATTTGGCAATTACATTCTTAGGGGTTAATTTAGAGAGTGATCTATGGACTCTTTTGATGTCTATTTTGTTCTCTTGTTCAAGAATATTAGGCCAGTTTTCTTGGATAATTTCTTGTAGTATGATGTGTGATAATTAGATTAAGTCTACACTGCCCATCTTTAGATTTAATCACCAAAGGTGAGAATGCCTCTTAATTCTGGGAGGTCCATAACCCACATATGCTAGAGTGGGTGACGAATCAGAATCAACCGACTGCCCCCTAGGCAGTACTATGAGAATCGTCTATTGTGATTGGACATTCAAATTAGAAGGGAGGAACAGAAAGTGACGCATAAGTGACCCCTTTAAAAGGAGAGGGTCCTCAGTCAGCTGGGGTCTTTGGTGGAAGAGAGCGTCTGGGGAAGGACCTTTTTTAGTTCATGGAGGAGTGTTGAAATGCTGCGATCCTGGTGAGACTGCTTTAAATATCTTCTTTGAATTGTCACATGGGTAAGTTAGGCTGACTCTCTTTCTCTTCCCTTGGCATTTCTGGAGGCTCTACCCTCAGGGAGGCCTCTCTTGCCTCTCTAATTGTAAAAGGCCTTGTAGCTAGAAATCTTGTTTAATTAACCTCTGTGCTACTCTGCTGGGGCCTCTTAAATGCTTACCTAGTTCGGTAATTTTGACTTTTATAATAGTTTAATAGTTTAATCCTCTGCTGACTATCTTTTGATGTATTGAACCCATAAAACCCTTTTTTCAACACTTACAGATGTCAAGGTTTCTGTTTATTCCCAGATTTTCAGGGAGGCCTATGATTCTCAAATTGTCTCTTCTGGATCTGTTTTCCAAGTCAGTTATTTTCTCAATGAGATATTTCATGTTTCCTTCTAATTTGTCATTCTTTTCACTTTTCTTTATTAATCCTTGTTGTCTTGTGAGATCATTAACTTCTACTTGCCCAATTCTAGCTTTTAAAGATTGTTTTTCAGCTATGATATTTTGATTTTACTTTTCGGTTTGGTCTATCCTGCTTTTCATGGCTTCTAGCAGGTCAATTCTGACCTCCAATTTGCTTATCATTTCATTTGATTTCTGCATTTCTTTTTCCAAATGGGAGAGTCTATCTTTTAAATTGTTATTTTCCTTTTGAACTATTTCTCACTTTTCTTGCCAAGTTTCTTCTATCTTTCTCACTTGATTCATAATCTCAAATCTGAGCTCTTTAAGAGCATGTGACCAGTTTCCTCTTTTTTGGGAAGGTTTGATTGTGTTTGCTTGTTTTTCATCCTTTGCTGTCTCTTCTGTAGTATGGAGTTTTCCTGCATAGAAATTATCCAGTGTCAAGGTTTTTTTTTTTCTCATTTTTTTTTGGTAGTTGTAAATTATAGTTCTTCGGTGTTGGTGGCCATTGATTGCTGTGTTAGTTTTTTCTTCCCTTCCCAGTCAGAAGTCTGAAAGAGGGTGGGTAGGCAGGTCTTTGTATCAAGCTACAGAGTGGGTTTTGCCCTGAGGCTATTTTTCAGTATCTGCTGTGGGCAGCCCCTCCCTGCCCTATCTCTGTGCCCAATCTCCATGTTCCTCAGCTTCCTGGGGTCCCAAGTCTCACTGCTCTCTGGGGTAAGTCTGTGGAGTGCTTAGCCAGCTCTCTAAGAACCTAATGATTGTTTCATGCTGGCTCTTACTCTAGTGCAGTAGGTGGAGTATGGGAGGGGTGATCAGCTTATACTTTGGTAGGAGTAATTTTATCCCCTTATAACATGGAAATGCTGAAACCCTGCCTACCTTCAAGGCTCTGCCCTAAGGAAGAGAGCCCTTTCACTCATCTGATTTTGGGTTTTGTTCTTTTGAGGTGCATTATATTGGTAGGTTTTGAGGAAGAGGAAGACCCTTGCTTCTACTCTATGGCCATTTTAGCTTGGGAAGTCTGTATTAGATTTTAAAAAGAGCTATAGGGAAGATTTAATCAAGGGTAGGTAACAGAATAAACAGACAAGTGTGCCATGATCCTATAAAAATAGCTTCAGAAAATCTAAAACAGAATGAACTGAGGCTGGCAATGAAAGGGAAGGACATTAAAGAGCTTTTATATTGAGAGAAAAAGGAAGACCAAAGAAAAAATAGTAACTTTGCCTGGGTTAGATGGGACAATAACAGTTGACAAGAGGGAGAAAACAAAGCTGCTCAATTCTATTTGTTTTCCCTGGAAAAACAACCTTTACTCTGGAAGTGATAGAAAAAAATGAGACTAATAAGTTTGATATCCAAGATGTATAAAGAGAAAGAGAACTGGAGCTGCTCTTGAATTCATATCACTTGGATGAAAAGAATGACATCCTCTTGTTCTGAAAGAACTGGCAGATGGAATTGCTGGTCTATTGTCAGAGATATTTGAAAGATCATGGAAAACAGAGGAGGTACTACAAGATTGAAAAAGTGTAAATTTCCTAATTTTCTTTAAAAAAAAAAAAGTGAGGAGAAGCTATCTACTAACTATAGACCAATGAACCTGACTTCAATGATCTGTTCTAGAATTTTCCCAGGAATTAGATTGTTGGTGAACATCCTGTATGCTAAACATAACCTCATTAATTTTTTTGAGAGGATTGCTAAACTAATAAATGAGGAGGATGTTATGGATATAATTTTCCTAGATTTTAAGCAAAGATTTAAAAAAATAATAAAAGCCCTTACCTTCTGTCTTAGAATCAAATACTAAGTAGTGGTTCCAAGACAGAAGAGTTGTAAGGGGTATGCAGTTGAGGTTAACTAACTTGTTCAGTTGCACATTTAGGAAGTGTCCAACCCTAGATTTGAAACCAGGACCTCCTGTTTCTAGGTCTCGTTCTTATTCACTGAGCCATGTAGCTGCCCCTAAAGCTTTTGATAAAGTATCTCATATATTAATCTTGAGAAGATAATGGAGATAAGTGGGCTAGATTAAAATTTAGTGGCATCAGAAGGGGTTGGATGGTCAGCCTTACAGGTTTTTAATAGTTCATTATCAGCTCTGTAGGTTTCCAATCTGGCTGGATTGAGAAATACAGGAAAAGGAATAGACCACTGGGGCTAGAAAGACGGGTTAGGTCCAGGATATGAAAGGGCTTTAAAAGCTAAACAAAGAAGTTTCCAGAGAAAGCAAACCACAGTGGTAAAGGATCTCAAATCCATATCATATAATGATCATTTGAAGGTAATGGGAATGTTTAGCCTATTGAAAAGAAGACTATGGGGTGGGGAGGGGGTATAATATAACTAATTTTTTTTTGGTTTGTTTTTTGGATGGAGGAAATGGGTGGGTTTTGACTTAAGATTTATTCTATATCTTAAAAATCTTCATATTTTCCAGAGCGGTATTCTATTGAAGTATTGTTTGGGTATGTTAGAGCTTTATATATCTTATTTTCAAGTTTGTGAGAAAAAATCCTCATCTTTTGTGTTACATCTGTAGCAACATTTGTCTTTTTTTGGCAAGCATTTGTAGTGTTCTTGAACTCCTTTTTTCTTCTATAGTTTAGCAACTTGAGAGCTACACTTTGATTCAGTCCTCCCAGTAAATTGAAGTTGCCTTTATCTTTTTCTTGTAACTGAATGCATTGCTTCTTTTTGTTTCAAATTTCTCAATATATGGTATTCTCAAGGCTGTCTGTGTTGCCATTTTTTTATACAAACTAGTTAATATGTTGTTTAGTATTGTAATTTTTAGAAAATTTGTAATAATGTGTATCTTTTCTTAATAATTTGAAATCTAACAGTATAGTAAAATTTGTGTTATTAGAAGATGCCCAAAATTAATTTTCAGAAAATAATTATATTATCAAGAGCATTTAGTTGAAAATTGTGCATAATAATAATAAAAATAGCTAGCATTTTTATAGTCCTTAAATTTTGCAAAATGCTTTACATATTTATCTCATTTGATCCTTACAGCAACCCTGTGAAGTGAATACTATTATTACCCATATTTTACAAATTAAGAAACTGAAACCCTAAGAGGTTAAATGGCTTTCCCAGGTTACAACAGAGATTTAAGTGTATGAGGCAAGATTTAAACTTGAATCTTTCTAACTCCAAGGCCAGTTTCTTAACATACTAGGCCACTAAGTTGTTTCAGTAATCTCATATTCTACTTAACTAGTTTTTTTCCCAGCTCAATTATATTTTTTCCTGTTGGAAGTAGTCAGATAAGGATTTCTCTCCCTCCTTGTAAATTACTTGGTAGTGGCATTTGGGATACCATGGCCTGTTAGGAACCTTAGAAGAATTGCATATCTACCTAAAATATAGTCCTTTAAAAAATTTTTTTTTTTAGTTGTAGCTAGGGAGATGGCTGGGTAAAAGGAACTTTCTGGTAGGTGTCTAGAAATATTTGCCTTTTAATTGGCCATGTATTTATTTGGATTATAAAGCAGTTACATGGTAGTACTAGATGGCTTCTTTAAGGAATGTGCTCAACAATTAGCACTGAGAATTTTGTTCTAATTTTCACAAGGCTTAATATCTTTGAATTTTGAAAAATTTGATATTCATATAACTCAAAGGATGTGATATGATAGGTACATTTAATAAGTTTAATGCCAAAGTACTACAGTTATACTTCATTTTATTGTGCTTTGTCTATACTGCTTTAAAAAAATTGAAAGCTTGTGACAACGCTGCGTCAAGCAAGTCTTTTGGCCCCATTTTTTTCACCATCATGTATTTTGGCAATTCTCACAGTATTTCAAACTTTTTTTATTATTATTATATCTGTTGTGGTGATCTGTGATGAATGGTCTTCAATGTTGTTATTGTAATTGGTGGCACCATGAATTTTGCCTTGTAACCAATACTTGGTATTGATTCTAAGATGGATGATAAAGCTTTTAATAAAACAACAACAATAACAAAAACTTTATTGCTAAAAAAAATGCTAACCATCATCTGAGCCTTCAGCAAGTTGCAATCTTTTTGCTGGTGGCAATTTTTCAAAATAAGGCAACAATGAAATTTCCCTTATCATTTGACTTCCTTTCATTTAAATACTTTCAAATCATTATAGGGCTATTATATGACTTAATTTTGTTATTGTTGTGTCTCAGGGAATTGGCAGTTGATAGAGCAGTCAGAACATAACATTTATCAATTAAGTTAGCTGTCATAAATTCATGATCCCCCAAAGGTACCCTGTCATTGAGGACAAAATTGTGTTTTTGTCTTTTCTTTGTTTTGCCAGCGCTTAGCATGATACCAGGGTCCTACTATTAATTTAATTAATTAACCATTACCACCTTATGCTTTAGAACTAATAATAAGTATTAGTTCCAAGGCAGAAAAGTAGTAAGTACCAAGCAATTAGGATCAAGTGACATAGCTATGAAGTGTCTGAGGCTGGATTTGAATCTAGAACCTCCCATTTCTAGGCCTGGCTCTCTATCCACTGAGCCACTTAGCTGCTCCAATAGATGCTTGTTGGTGATCCTTTGTAGTGCATAAAGATTATCCAGACGCACACAATTATTAAATGTCAGGTAAGATTTGAATCTGTCTTCCTCAGACATTTTCAGAACTCTTTTCACTAGCAATCTGCTTCTTATTTGTAGTCCATATTACTTAGATAGTCAGATGTGCCAATCACCTCCAATTTAATTGACTGAGGATTTGGAAGCAAGTGTAAATATCACTGAATCTTCTTGTTTGCCTAAATCCATTTATTGATATAAATTAAGTATCTTGAGAAATTTTAATAGCACCATTACAAAATTCTACCTTTATTTTTAAAGTTTTTAAAAAGTATTTTGATGATGCCTTTTGATTTACAGAAATCATATCTGGATACTCTCTTTCATTGAGCAAAATCTACCTTCTCTCTTTCCCAATTCCTCTCTTAAAGTTAGAAAGAAGCAAACCCCCTGCTAAAACATGGTGGGGAGCAATTGGGTGACTCAGTGGCCAGGCTCAGAGACAAGAGGTCCTGGGTTCAACTATAACCTCAGATACTTCCTAGCTGTGTGACCCTGGGCAAGTCACCCCTATTGCCTCTCCCTTACTGTTCTGCTTTGGAACCAATACACAATATTGATTATGAGAGAGAAGATAAGGGTTTGGGGTGTTTTTTGTTTTTTTTAAATGTATAGTGAAACAAAAGAAATCATCTGTTAACAAAAGTCTTTTTCCACTTTGAATTTTTTACCTTTCTGTCAGGTGATGGAAAGCCTGTTTCATCACTAGTCTTCCATTATGGTAGGTAATTATGCTGATCAGAGTTCCTAAGTCTTTCAAAATTGTTTGACTAAATAGTATCATCTTCGTATAAATAATTCTCTTGGTTCTGCTCACTTTACTCTGCTTCAACTCATGCAAGTTTTCAGGGTTTCTCTGAAACCACCTTCGTTATTTCATACAGCACAATAGTATTCCATCGTGTTTCTCTACCATAACTTGTTCAGGCATTCCGCAATTGATGGTACCCCCCTCAGTTTCAAATTTATTATCACAGGTAAGTATTTTTGTACATTAGGTATTTTTGCTTAGTACTACTCCCTCTCTTAAAATGCCCTCCTTTCAGTTAATCAGTAAACATTTATTAAATGCTTATGTGTCAGGGACTTTGCTTAGCACTGGGGATACAGAGGTATAAGATGATACTGTTCCCAAGGAGCCCATAGTCTAAAGGGGAATCATGCAAACAGTTATGTATAAATAAGCTATATGCATTATAAATTGGAAATAACAAAGGGAAGGCACTAGAATTAAGAGGATTGTAAAAAGGATTCCAGATAAGGTAGAATTTTAGCTGGGACTTGAAGAAAGTCAGAAACCAGAAGGGGAAGATGAGGAGGAAAAGTTTTCTACTTATAGGTGACAGCCAGTGAAAATTCCTACAGTTGGGAGATGGAATATCTTATTCGAGGAACAGCAAGGAGATTAATGATCATGGATTGATGAATACATGAGTAAGATGTAAAAGGACTAGAAAGGGGAGGGAGGAAGGTTAGTTTAAGAGGGGATTTGAACGCCAAAGAAGATTTTGTGTCTAATCTTGGAGAGGATAGAGAACCACTGGAGTTCAAGTAGAGGTAGTAGGTGAAATAGTCAGACCTGCACTTTAGTAAGATCACTTTGACCGCCAAGGATTTCTTGGAGCAAGGAGACCAACCAACAGCCTGCAATAATTCAGATAAGGACTTAAATCAGAGTCAGAGGAAAGAAGGGCCATGTGCACCTATTACATGCCAGGGCACTTTATTTTGTACTGGAGATACAAATACAAATAAAAAGGATTATCTTTGCCCTAAAGGGAATGAATGCTACAAAAGCAAAATTGATAGAACTTGGTTATATCTCTCTTCCTGCTACTCCACCTCTTGGCTCTACCTCCATCTCCAGATACTCTTTTACTACCCTAATTGAGCCCTCCTTTATAGAAAAATAATATAGTATCTGTGTCTTAGGTTCTATTTTGTAATGATATTGTTCTATAACTTATTAAATATTCTTATGCCTAAAAGTTATTGTGCATGTATCTTACTTTTTATAAGGTTATACAAATTCATCAAGAATGGTTTTTGTTAATCATAGTTTTATATTGTTAATAGTATATATTTCATGGCCTTTTACTTATCTGAGAGCCATCAGAGCAGGGATTAAAGAGTCTGTTTCCTTTGCAGTACACACTTTATAAGTGTTTATAAATGTTTGAACAATTGTGGTAGAAATACATTTCATATTTGTGAGATGATAAAGATGAGACCTTGAAACTCATCTCTAGTCCAATCCCCTCATATTGGAGATGACTACTGAGGCTCCAATAAATAATGCTTCTAAGTAGCAGCTCAGTTCCTCTGAATCAAAATGTAATGTTCTTTCTACAGGTACTATACTGTCTGTCTAGCCACTTTGTTTTATTCTTAGGGAACCCAATATCCCATAGAAGGAACCTGCCTAAGGTTTCACAGTAAATTAACTACAAAGTGGAGGCTTAATTGAGTGAGGGCTCTGACTGCCTAGTCTCTATTATATCTGCTATCAGAAATAGGAAGAGGGAGTACAAAACAGAAAGGATGGTATATGCATTAAGGGGACTTTAGAGAGTGCACCTAAGAGACTGGAGTCTTTATGAACTTCCTAATATCTTAGGAGTGATACTTTATCATTCCAGCCTTAAATCTCTTATCTTTTTTTCTCATTTGAAAAAAACCTTATTGTGTTAAACAAGCATCCACCACACACATATATAAAGCATATAAGGAAATTTAAGAGGAGAATTGGGAAATAAGAAATTGGGGGTTAGGGGGAGAGGACTAAGGAAGAAACAAAATCTAGGTGGCTCACTCTCACTTAAATTCTATTTCTTTATTTTTCTAAGGATAATAGACTTAGACTTGGAAAGGGACCTTATAGATCCTCTAGTCCAACCAACCCTTATATTTTGTAAGGCAGTTGAGGCTTAGAGAAGTTATGTGACTTGCCATTGGTCACACAGTAAGCCAGATAGTAATCCAGGTCCTCTGACAACAAATCCATCACTCTTTCCATTGTAGCATACTTCTTTCTTCACTGGCAAAGCTTTAAATCCTACCTCTGCATGGAAGGCACCACATCTATATCCCCTGCCACATCATTTTATGTGCAATGATATTGACTTGGAAGATCATCTATAGGCAAGTTGGAAACTGCAGAATAGAAACCTTGGGAAGAAGTACTGATTCTTGAGCACTTGAACTCAGGAATTCCTTTATTCCTAGTCACACATAATGACAATTCTCTAGCCTAGCAATGAGCTTTTCTCTGATTTGAAAATCAGTAAGGAAACTGTTGTGGAGAAGATTGGAAAACCTAAGCTAAGGACAAAATTTGTAGGCTGAGATTTTATTTTTTTTAAACATTTATTAATATTCATTTTTAACATGGTTACATGATTCATGCTCTTTCCCCTCCCCCCCCCCCAACTCCCTCCCATGGCCGATGCGCATTTCCACTGGTTTTAACATGTGTCATTGATCAAGACTTATTTCCAAATTGTTGTTAGTTACATTGGTGTGGTAGTTTTGAGTCTGCATCCCCCAATCATGTCCGCCTCAGTCCATGCGTTCAAGCAGTTGTTTTTCTTTTATGTTTCCTCTCCTGCAGTCCTTCCTCTCAATGTGGGTAGCGTCTTTACCATAAATCCCTCAGAATTGTCCTGGGTCATTGCATTGCTGCTGGTACAGAAGTCCATTACATTCGATTTTACCATAGTATATCAGTCTCTGTGTACAATGTTCTTCTAGCTCTGCTCCTCTCACTCTGCATCCATTCCTGGAGGTCTTTCCAGTTCACCTGGAATTCCTCCAGTTTATTATTCCTTTGAGCACAATAGTATTCCATCACCAGTATATACCACAGTTTGTTCAGCCATTCCCCAATTGAAGGACATATCCTCCTTTTCCAGGCTGAGATTTTATACATGTAAAATTTAATGGGGAAAATATGACATTTAGATCAATCCAAATACAAAAAGAGATTAAAGTTGAAGGTATAGTTCTTCTAAGTATATGCTGATACTGAAAAATTACATAATGCTAAATAATAATTTGATAAAAGTGAATTTGAAGGAAGTTATTCTAACATAAATTGACTAGTGTAAATAGCACATACTAAGCATTTATTTTAATGGAAGGTTACCCAGTCAGAATTTTAGGGTTCACTGTTGGTGCCATATATAAGAACAAAATTTTTCTTTTCTGTGTAGCAGTGTGATCAGACCATAAATATAGAGAATCAGCATAAAAATTAGGAAACAAATAATTTATTAAGCACCTAATATGTGCTAGACCTAAACCAGGCTCTGAAGCTTGCCAAATTCAGACCAGAAGGAAGGCAATCAGGCAGGTTTCATTCTAATTCAGTTCATTTTGGACATGCACTACAAGTTTGCAGATACCCATTTTGAGTTACCCTTAAGATCTTTGAAGACTTTAGTACTTAGTTGTTCAGAGAAAGCACCAAGGACCCCAGATAATAAAGATTAGAGTGAAACAAGATCTATTCTATCTCTAGAGGAGCCTAACCCTATCAAATTCCTAATTCAGGTTGTACAGCTAGAAGAATGAATAAACAAATGAAAAATACTTGTGATAAAGATTATAGAACACAATACAAAAACCCAGAAGTAGGGGAAATGCTCTACCACATCTATAAGAAAAGCCTCAAAGAGAATGACTTTCCCTACAAATCCAAACTAGGAATTTTGGGGAGAGATGAAGCAAGAATTTTATAAAGATATTTTATAAAGAATTTTAGGCCAGGCATAGAGCTACAAAACTATGATTTTTTATAATGGAAAGACTAAAATACTCTCAAAGAATTAAAGTAAGGGCCAGAACAAAATCTGTATGCTTAAAAGCAGAGGTCTCAGATAATAGAATAGTAACAATAGACTTGGTCAAGAGAGTAACAGGAGAGACTTCATTATGCTGAAAGATACAAAGTAGGTGGCAAAAGTCACTATATGATAAATACACTAAGGATAACTAGTAAGTAATACACAGAGGGAAGGCACTAGAATTAAGAGAATGTGGGGAAAGTTTCCAGTAAAAGAGATTTTAGTTGGGATTTGAAGGCAGCTATGGAGGTCAGTAGTTTGTTCCCATAAAATGGGGAGGGACAGGAAGTGATGTGAGAAAAGGACTATAAAAAGTCCTGAACTTCCTGTCCAAGGGACTTCTCCATGAGGCTTTGAAGTTCTTCTTTGGGGTGTATGCTCCTTGGGTCTTCTCTTTTGGACTTCTTCTTTGGGAGACAACTCCTTGGGGCTTTTGGACTTCAACTTTGACTTGGAGCTTTGGGACTTTCAACTGGAATTTTCAGCTTTGGGATTTCGACTTTTGGCTTTGGAGCTTCTTGGAGTCAGGGACTTTCTTGTTGGGTTCATTGCTGTCTTGGTGAGCTTAGCTCATGAGGGTTTTTCTGCATTGGGACCTTGCCTGGATCCTGCCTGGCTTGCTGGTGAGTGACCAGGATTTCCATGTGGAGATTGGAACTCTGTTGGGGGGGGGAGCAAGCTTTATTTCATCAGATCATCATGTAGGATAAGCTAGGCAGTCTCCTTACCTCTTTCCCTTCCACATTTCCCTGTTTTTACTAATACTCCAATTAAACAAAATTGTTAAAAGCTGCTAACGATTTTCCTGACTTAAGGGATAATAAACAGAGACCAGTTTTTTTTTTATAACTCTCTTGTTTAGTCTAAATCCCAATTTAACCATTATAAAACAAAATCGGTGCAACTAAGATTATAATGGAAAGAGTTAACTGGGGAAAATAATTTGCAACTTATTTCTCTGACAAAGGTTTCATATCTACCTGATTGATATGTATGAGAACAAAAGCCATTCTCCAATAATTAAATGGTCCAAGGACATAACAGACTCTTTTCAAAGGAAGAAATCCAAACCATCCACAATATGTGAAAAAATGTTCAGAATCACCAATGCCAGTTATTAAAGCAGTTCCAAGGTTCTATCTACCTCATGCTCATGATTGGCAAAATCTGACCAAAAAAAGGAAAAGGAGCTATGAATTGAATTGTAAAAAGAAATTCGAACTATGCTCAAAGTATCACTAAATTGTACTTGCCCATTGACACAGCAATATTACTTCTAAGCTTATGCCCTGGAGAGATTGATGAAAGGGAAAAGAGCCATATTTGTTAGTAAACATTAAGCCCCATACTATGTGCCAGGTACCAACAAATGACAGTCACTAACCTGATTCCAAAAGCTCACAGTCTAATATGGGGAAGATAACATAAAAAGAAGCTGAAAAGCTGGAATCGGGAAAGCCTAATGAAATCTTGTAAACTGGTGGTAAATGATGAAATGGTTGTGTGTGCTCCTCTCCTTCAATAGAGGATCTGAGTGGAGCTCTCTGATGATAACCATTCACCCTCACCAGTCAGAATGAGGGAGAAACCTCAGGGAAAAGGGATACTGAGATGTGAATTTCAGCATTGCTGTGATTGATCTTGGAAGAAGAATTTCTAGAGACAGTGATGAAGTCTTAATGGGAAATGATGATATGCATTACAGTTGAATAAAAAATGTTCTAGCTAAAGGTAATCCGAGCTAAATTGAGATGGTTTCAACCCCACCCTTAAATGTACAAATATGGTCATAATAGTCCTTTTTGTAATGGCAAAAACTGGATATTGGAAATTAATGGAATGTCCACTAATTGGGGAATGACTAAACAAATATTCTGTATTAATATAATGGAATATTGTGTTGAAACAATGAAAGTAATGGTTTCAAAGTTTCAAATGGGAAATTTACATGTACTAATGCAAAGAAAAGTAAGTAAAGATAGTTTATAAAATAACAATAATGCAAAGAAAAAATGATTAAAAAAATTTATATCTCTAATCAGACACAAGATGAAGCATACTGCCCTCCCCCCCACCTTCAACAAAGAAATGGTGGACTTGAGATACAGAATAAGACAGTCATTTTTTGTACATGACCATTGTGGAGGGTTTTTTCTCCTTAGCAGTGTGGGGGTAAATTTAAGTAGTAATGATTACATAGAATTTTGAAGTATAGATGATACAAGGAGAGAATTGGTGTGTTGCACAGACTGAGATATTCTATTTTTCCCTTGAACTATACCAGTGATTTCATCTGCATGGAGCTTCTTGTGAAGAACTCCATGACAGACCAATGCTTTCTCTTCATATGAGAAGCTCTGAAAGTGTCTTGGGGCCAGCTCTATTTGTTTTTCCTCCAGGAAAAATTTTTGTCTCTGTCCTAAAATGCTTTCATAGGTATCTGCAGGAAAAGACCTGGCTTCTCTTTCTGCCTCTGATTCGTATTAGCTGTGGAATCTAGTCTCTGCATCTCTCAGGCAATTCCCTAGAATTCAACCACTAACATTGAAATGTAATACAGGCCCTGATTAGGAGATTTTATTTTTTCCCATTAGCATGGGAAAATTGGACTAATGGCACAACTTTTGGGCTCTTCTATGAATTTCTCTGATAAGAATTGTTAATCAAAACATGTCTGAAAAGGTATATTTAAAATGTACAATGTAGAATCCAGATGAGATTATACTGACCATATAACTGCTTAACATTTGCTGAATGAAAAAGGGAAACAATAACATTATGACAAACGGGTAATTCTGACTTGGTACAATTACTTAATTTTTTGTTACATCATATTTTACTTTCTCCTCTATTGAATTTTGACTAAGTAGGCTTAATTTGTCTTGATTTTATTCAGTCTGTTATGCTAAGATTTTTTTTTTTAAACCCTTGTACTTTGGTGTATTGTCTCATAGGTGGAAGATTGGTAAGGGTAGGCAATGGGGGTCAAGTGACTTGCCCAGGGTCACACAGCTGGGAAGTGGCTGAGGTCAGGTTTGAACCTAGGACCTCCTGTCTCTAGGCCTGACTCTCACCCCACTGAGCTACCCAGCTGCCCTATGCTAAGATTTTTTAAAGTGCCATCTGTACTTGATAAATTGATAATTCTGCTATGGCTTTCCAGTAAAATAGTTATAATTCAAAACTCTTAGAGCAATTTTAAGCTAAGTTTTAAAATTTTATATGTTAATTGTCCATTTACAATGAAAGCCACTTTAAAATATTTTGTTCTTCTGCTTAGTGTCCTGAACATAATATATGCTTGTGTTGAATAATTGAATCTTTTAGTTATAATTTAAAGAAATGTTTATTAAAGCTTTCTTTTGGGGGAGAAATGTAGTAGGGAGCCTGAAAATCAGGATATTAGAGTTGGTAGTAGGTAAACTTTAAGATCAATGCAGCTCAATGTTCAGAGAAATTATTTTTGAATACTTTTGTTTATAATAAGGAAAGTATTCAGCTATTTAAACTGGTAGTATTTCAAACTTTTCTAGACCTCTTTCTGACATACTGGTAGTCTTATTCCCCCCCCCCCCCCATTTATTTATTTATTTAGAGTGTTTTTCCATGGTTACAAGATTCATGTTTTTCCCTCCCCCCTCTTGGGGCTGACAAGCAGTTCCCTGGATTATACGTGTAGTCTTAAAGGGATCTGGAGCATCCAAATGTGGACTGTTGTATACAGTATATTTGTGTATAGCAATGATAAACTTTGGCTACAATTCTATAACTTGACTCATTTCTTCAATTTTTTCCTCACCCATAACCTAAATGTACTTCTGAAACTTGTACTATTTTTTAATTAGTTCTACTTCTTGAGATCCAAGGGAAATAAATATTTATTCTTTTGTAAGAGAACTTTCAGATACTTAAAAGACTGTTATTATACCTAAAAAAATTATTATAGCCTTCACTTTTCCAGGTTAACACTCAGTTCCTTCAGTTGCATCCTCAAGTGAACTTTAAGGTCCTTTACCACCCTACTTGCCTTCCTTTGGACAGTGTCTAGCTTATCAGAGTCCTTCCTAAAATTTGGCTTTTAAAATTGCATATGATACTTAGGATATGGTGGTGTGAATTCTGTCACCTAAATCTTTAAGGTTATAAGTCATCTTTCATTCTTCCTTTATCAGTATTATCTCACCATATATCTAATCAGTTGCTAAATTCTGTTCAGCTCCACATCTTTGATCTCCTCCCAAATAGATTATCATAATAATTTGTTTGAGTTTTCCTTGTATGTCCTTTCTGCAATCCATCCTCCATAGGTGCCACAGTAACCCTTAAGGCAGAAGTCATCTATGTCAGCTTCCATTTAGAAACTTTTCATTAGCTAGATCATGGAACAATAGATTTAGTGTTGGAAGGAATATCACAGGACATTTTGTTGAATTTCTTTATTTTACAGATGAGCAAACTGAGTCCCACAGAAATTAAGGAACTTGACTAAGATTACTCAAGTAGCCAATGAAAAAGTCAGAATTCTAACCCAGATCTAACTCCTTTCTACTTGCCACACTACCTCTAGGAAAAGGGAAAAAACAAAACAAAACACTTTCATTTGACATTCAAGGTCTTCCATAATCTTGCATCAATCTTATTTTGCATTATTCTTCTTGGTACTCTCTAGG
This sequence comes from Gracilinanus agilis, assembly GCF_016433145.1. Lineage (NCBI taxonomy): Eukaryota > Metazoa > Chordata > Mammalia > Didelphimorphia > Didelphidae > Gracilinanus > Gracilinanus agilis. The sequence goes on along the minus strand of NC_058133.1, from coordinate 40,204,507 downwards.
TAACAACCAACTAGATGACTGTTTCCTGAATTTTTCATTCTTTTTTGTCTATAGTGCATTTGCACATGCCTGTACCTTTGCCTATGAAGCACCTCTTTGTCTTCACAATCTTTTATTTTACTTATTTGGCTCTGATGCCCACTTCCACATTCTTCCTAGTTGCTAAAGTTTTGTCTCCAAAAATTACTTTCTGTTACTCTCTTTTATATGTGGATTGTATTCTCTCATAAATTGTAAGCTGTTTAAGGGCAGGGAATGTTTCATTTTTCTTTTGAACCTTTTTAGTCCTATTGTTAGCAAATCAGATAATATTTGTAAAGCATTCTGTACAATGCCAGGCAAATAGTAGGTTTATTCCATCTCCTAGGGCCTTGTATATGCTATAGGTGCTTTTAGAGAAGTGAAAAAACTTTTTCTTACCTTGGATTTCTGCAGGCATTGCTAAAAGCTATTCCATTAATAACTTGATATCATTCAGTTAGATTCTTTTGTAATTGTTATTCTTGTCCTCTTTTGTATTTTATTTTTTTAAAACCCTAACTTCTGTCTTAGAATCAATACTGGTTATTGTGTCTAAGTGACTTGCCCAGGGTCACACAGCTAGGAAGGGTCTGAGGCCAGATTTGAACCCACAGTCTCCCATTTTTGGGCCTAATTCTCAATCCACTGAGCCACCTAGCTGCCCCCTTGTCCTCTTTTTAAAAAAAATTAACTCTGTAGTAGATAAGAACAAAGCTAATTGTTTAATGTTTATTAGTTTCTTAGTGTATGGGGAAAGTGTTTGCTATGTAGGGTTTTTTGGTTTATTTGTTTTTATGTAGAAACATTTTATATTTTAGTCTTTACCTTTTGTTTCAAAACAGTTAATTCTTGACATAACCCCTTTTTCCTCACCCATTTCGAATTTTTACTTGGAGGCCACTATTTGCCTATACAACATTCCGTACCCTGAGTTGTCAGGTTAGACTTAATAGTATGACTAACTTTATTCCCTTAGCATGGCAAATCGCATTAAAGTTAAATTTTTTATGAATTGCTCCCCTCATAAAAGGTATTTTAGTGATATTATATAGAATAGTAACTTCAAAATACATGTTATCCTCTAACTGGTTTAGTTGAGCCAGAAGAACCAGTAATTCCTGTTATGTGAATAGAATGAAGGTACCTAGTTATGGGTGTTAAATGATTCTTTGTGGGATTTTTTCTTAACTCCACCCTTCTTAGTGACATTTCATTTTATAAACTTTACTTCGTTTAGACTAATGCTGCCTTAAGTTCTAGAATGCATTATTGATGGTACTTTGGGATTTACTTATTTTACATTGGCTGAAGTTGATTTATTCTTTTGGTTTAAATAAACTGATTGTTCTGGTAAATTTTTATTAATTATATTTTGCTATCACTCAGTATTCTGGGTATTACAGTATTTAATTCCTGGGGGATGAGGCATTCCTTTGTTCATGAATTCTCCAAATAGTTGATGGTTATCTACCCTTTTAATTATTAACTTAAAAAAACTTTTTAAAAATTGAAATCTTTAATATCTACTGAGGCTTCACTGCTTATATAATTTAACTTTTTGACTTCAGAATTATATTTAGTTATTTAAGCCTCTTTAAGTCTTTTTGTTCATATATCAAATGACCTACAGAGTAATAATAGCTAACATTTTCATAGTGCTTTAAGGCTTGCAAAGCACTTTCCATATATTCATTTGCTCTGTCCTCTGGATATTATTATATAATATGTTCAATATTTTATGTGTCTGACACCTCTTTGGCAAGATTTCACATTCACATCTCTAACATAGTTCCTTCATTATGCAAAATAGTGTAATTTACTTATTTTAGAAATAAAAAAATTAGAATTTGTTGTACCAATTTCTAAATGATTGAATTTGACTTTCCAGTACCCTAGCCTCAATCTGAAAAAAAGCAATTCTGTAGTACTGATCAGATGCAGTGTAATCTGTCTTGCAATATAGCATGTTATAAACTAACCTTAAGTACTTGTTATTTGAGATGTTTAGCTTGTCTGTGAAAGGGATGCAGAGAGCACCAATATATCATGATGCGTCGGGGCAGTTTTTTGAATTATGAATTTCTAGATTATAGTTTGAAAGTTCCAAACTGCTATTGGATAATTGCAACAAAATTACTTTTTTTTTATTTACATACAACTTCTTCCCCAGTGGCTTTTTTTTCACCTTCCCCCATTCCCACCCTCTATTTTCTCTATTAGTTTAGTAGATGTTGAGGAAAATGACTCTTGAGTATAGCATACAATACTACATTAAATAATGGTGGAACAATACAAGAAAACAAAGAAGTGTACTTGATCTCTATCAAGGAATTTTGAATCTAACTTCAGGAGACCAAAATTATACATAGGTGGAAATAGGAAATCATTTCAAAGGTAGGTGTTAGAGGCAGCTGGGTGACTCAGTGTATTAAGAGTCAGGCCTAGAGAAGGGAGGTCCTAGGTTCAAATCTGACCTCAGACACTTCCTGGCTATGTGACCCCCTGGGCAAGTCACTTAACCCCCATTGCCTAGCCCTTACCACTCTTCTGCCTTGGAAACAGTACACAGTAATGATTCTAAGTCAGAAGATAAGGGTTTTTTGTTGTTGTTGTTTTTGTTTTAAAGGTATATAGCTATGATTGGAGTGCAAACAGGGCCAGTGTTAGGCAAAATTTTCGTCCCTTATATTTTCATTATACAAGGCCTTTGATGTCTATCCTACTTAAAATTTCACCTATTAATCTCCATTTCCTTCTCTCTGGTTTTGTTGGGCAGCTAAGTAGGACAGTAGATAGAGTGCTGAGCCTGAAGACAGGAAGACTTATCTTCCTGAGTTCAAATCTGGCCTTAGACACTTACTTGCTGTGTGACTCTTGACAAACCACCTATTAATTTTGCCAAGAAAACTCCAAATGGGTCTATGAAAAACCCAGCGAGACTAACAACAAATTGATGACACTAATCTATTTTAGTTCTTCTCTCTGACCCATCATTCTCAATTGTTGTCACTTGTTCTTCATCCGTGATAATCCACCAACTATGGGTGTTCTCCAAGGTTTTACCCTGGTCCCTATTCACTTTTTTTCCTATACTTTCTTAGTTGGGGTTCTCATCCTTTTGCTTAGGTTTCATTATCTCTATGTAAATGATTCCCACATCTATCTTATCCTAATCTCTTTCCTGACTTCAATCACATATTTGGTGCTTTTTGGACATTTTGAATTGGATATCTCTTAGTCATCTCAAAATCACTGTCCACACTAGAACTTATTATCTTTCATTACAAATTCTCCCTTTAGAGAGCTCTTTGTAGGTCCCTCCAGTTTTTAAGGATGGTACTTAGGGGGTTTCCCTCATCATTTTCCACCCAGATACTGTCTAGACTTCATTAGTTCCAGAAATTCATAATTTTACAAGATGAATCAACTGAGAAACTCATGCCTCTCAGCACCTCCCTTGCCCTTTGAGCCCTTCTCTCTGATTAGAGGGTGGAGAATGAACATTGGAGAGGTCCTCTCAGATCCTCTACTATTTTAAGGAGAGTACCCAGGACATGCCTCTAATTATTTCCCACCTGAATGCTTTCCTGGACTTCATTATCTCCAGAAACTGATCATTTTTCAGGATGAAATTAGCCCAGACAACTCAAACCACCTCAGATGATTTCCTGCCCTGGCTACATGACTTCATTTTCCCTCTCCTGAGTTAGTTAACCTATCCTACTTTCCTGTTTTATACCTTCTTTTTATGTGTTGTCTTGCTCATAAGATTGTGAGCTCCTTGAGGGCAAGGAATGTCTTACTTAATAAATGTTTATTGCCTCTGATTCTGACCCTCTTTAAACTATCTTATTGCTAAAATAGGCACTCACATCCTTTCAGTCACTTTGGCTTGCAACCTTGGTGTCAACCTTGACCCCTCATTCTTACATGTTCAATTAATCCAGTGCTATTACAGTAGACCAGGTGAGCAGTGATGAAATCCTTAACTATGGTGGAGTCCCTTAAGTGGAGAAAGAAATTTATGTGAAAGATGCTATGAAATTAAAATCAAGAAAGAGTACTTTGTTACCTAAACTTCATCCTAGCTGTAGACACAGTCATCTGTTTATAGTAGGTATTTAATAAATGTATTGCATTTAGTTATAGTGTCAAATTTATACTAAGGGGGACAGCTAGGTGGCTCAGTGGATTGAGAGCCAGGCCTAGAGATGGGAGTTTCTGGATTCAAATCTGGCCCCAGACACTTCCTAGCTGTGTGATCATGGACAAGTCATTTAACCCCCATTGCCTAGCCCTTACCACTCTTCTGCCTTGGAACCAATACCCAGTATCGATTCTTAGACAGATGGTAAGGGTTTAAAAAAAATTATACTAAGAATTTTTAAAAAACAATTAATAGCAGATATCAAGGTTATTAATCTCATGTGAAAATTTCATTTTATGATGATAATTTAGTTCACTTTTGCTCATTGAGTTTTTTTTTTTTAAGTAAAATTTGATTTTATAAGATACAAACATAGGTAACAACTATGCTATAATAAACAAGAGATGTAAAATTTGGGAGTTAGAAGTTGTGGGAAACCAGTTTGCAGGGGGTGGGAAATTTCATTTTCACAAATTTATAATGCTTTACAAACCCTTTAAAGATCTTTGGTTGCTTTGTTGTTTTAAAACTTGTAAATAAATCTTCAAAAAAAGCCTCATGGCTTTTTATTCATAGATTCAGTGATCAAGAAAATCATTTTTGCTTCTTTCTACCACTTCCTTTTTTTCCCCTTGGAAAATAATCTTCATTCATAGATATTCTCTTAAATCATTATTTCTACTTTTCCTGGGCCTTCTAACATTGTATGGGGTGTGTGTGTGTGTGTGTGTGTGTGTGTGTGTGTGTGTGTGTGTACAGAAAGAACCATCTCAGTTATTTTATCTTTTATAATTGCCTCTATCTCATTTGATTAAGAATTCATCTCCTACCAGAGCTATAAGAGATATGTGATCTACTTTCTTCTTCTTCATATAGTATAATCCTTACTATTAAGGTTTCATATATATATATATATTTTTTTTTTTCAAAGTGCTAGTACAAGCCTAATTTTTGTCAATCTGGTTTCCAGTTTTCCACTTTTTCAAACATTGGTTTATGGACTTTCATTGCTTCTAATTCTCCCTTGTCTAAGCTGTGCTTTATTTTTTAGCCAATTTTTATGACAATACTGTACCCTATCCCAAAGTTAGATACATGTTTTAATTGTCCTTCAGCCTTGAGCTTAAAGGTAGAGAACTTCTAGAACTTCCTTATCCTCTACAGAGGGATGTTTGCACTTTCATATTTTGTTTACTCTGTAATACATTCTAAATATGGCAATTTCGAGTTACATAAGAATAGTTTGTATATGTGAGCCTTTCATGTGAGTGAGGTGCCAGGATATGCTTAAATTCTTATATATAGAGAGTTGAAGATTGTTGTTTGTTTAAGTGACTAAGGAGATCATCTAATTTTCTTCAGCAGATCAAAATATGCATCCTTGCTTTCTGAGGAAATACTTTCCCAGAACTATTTAAGTTAAACTTGTAGCAATGGAGAATAGCAGGTTGCCATATTTGGCAAAATTTGTCATGTCACATAGTACTTACTACTCCCATTTCTCTGGTGTCCTCAATAGCTTTGTTAGGTAATTAGTATAAGAATTGCCTGTCTCATTTTATAGATGAAGAATGGTCACATATAAGTACAGGTTTTTTTTTTTTGTTTTGTTTTTGTTTTTTTTTTTTAATTTTAAACCCTTAACTTCTGTGTATTGTCTCATAGGTAGAAGATTGGTAAGGGTAGGCAATGGGGGTCAAGTGACTTGCCCAGGGTCACACAGCTGGGAAGTGTCTGAGGCTGGATTTGGACCTAGGACCTCCTGTCTCTAGGCCTGGCTCTCAATCCACTGAGCTACCCAGCTGCCCCCTAGCACAGGTTTTTTAAAATACAGAGTCCTGCCTTCTTTCCTCTATCACAATGCTTTTCATATAGAATGTTAGAACATAGTACTTAGAATGTTGGGGTATAAGAAGATTTCAGAACTCATTTTAGTCCAACCTTCCCCTCTTATTTTACAGAAAAGAACTGAGTCTCAGTTGAATATTTTATCATACTTTCCAATAAAATTCCCAATTCTTTGGGAAATATTCCTATCCACATATGCCTGTTCATTTCACTTTAGTGTTCCTATAAAAGAACCCCTTGTAAATCAGTTTTTGATAAAAGTATTCATTATTAGGCCTGTTGTAAAAATGAGAAAATGAAGACAGAGATAAGTAATTGGTTAGTCCATTGCTACATAGCTAGTATGTATCAGAGATGAAATTACACCACTTAACTGCAGAATTTGAATATTGGAAAGGACCTCAGCGATCATATAGTTCAATTCTGAACAAAAGAATCTATAATCTGATACTTAATAAGCAGTCATACAACATTCTTGGAAGACCTCCAACAAGGAGGAATTAGATCACTTCTTGAAGCAATCCATTCCACTTATAGACAGCTCTAATTGTCAGGAATATTTCTCCTGACATCAAGGTGTTTCAGGATTCTTTACAGCTTTTACTCATTGCTCCTTCCTCAGCTCTCTGGGGCCAAACAAAGTCTAATCTCTCCTCCACAGGATACTCCTTCAACTACTTGAGCATGGCCATCAAAGCCCCATCTCAGTAGTCTCTTCTGCAGGCTAAACATGTTTGGTTAGTTTTTTCAGCTGATTCTTGTACTTTATAGATTCATATCCCTTCACCACTCTTCTCAGTGTACTTTTAACATACATACATATGTGTGTGTATGTATATATATGTATCCATTTGCATGTAAAAACAATTTTTAACAATTTAAACATTTTTTGTGTCTGGAATTTTCTCCCTCCCTTACTTCCCCCATCCCTGATATAGTAGGAGGCAGTCTGGTATAGATTTTACATATGCACGCATGTAAAACGTTTTTCCATAATAGTACTTTTGTAGAAGAAAACTAGAACAAGAGAACTAAAGAAAGAAAGTGAAATATACAATGCTTCAGTCTGGATTCAGACTCCATCAATTTTCTGAAGGCGGCTACCATTTTTCATCATCCTTTGGGATTGTCTTGGATTATTATATTGCTGAGAAATAGCAATGTCATTATAGTTGTTCATTGTATAATATGCTGTTACTATGTATAGTAACAGCATATTATTTCTGCTTACATCACTCTTTGGTTCATATAAGTCTTTTCAAGTTTTTCTGAAATTATCCTACTTCTCATTTCTTATAGCACATTGTAGTTCCATTACAATCATATACCACTACTTGTTCAACTGTTCCCCAACTGATGGGCATTACCTCCCTTTCCCATTCTTTGCCTTTACAAAAAGAGGTGCTATAAAATATTTTTCTGCAGATGGGGTCCTACAGATATGGTAGTATTCCTGGCTCAAAGGGTGTGTGCATAATTTTATAGCCCTTTAGGCATCATTCCAAATTGTTCTCCAGAATGGCTAGATCAGTTCATAACTCCCCCTACAATGTGTTAGTTTCTCAATTTTCCCACATCCCCTCCAACTCTTGTCATTTTCTTTTTCTGTCATAATAGTCAGTCACCTGATAGGTGCTACCTCAGAGTTGTCTTAATTTGCATTTATCTAACCAATAGTAATTTAGAGTATTTTTTTCACTTGATTATAGATAGCATTGTTTACTTCATCTGAAAATTTCCTGTTCATATCCTTCGACCATTTATCAATTGGGGAATGATTTGCTTTCATTTCATGGTTGGCTGTAATCCTAGCTCATTTGTCCTTTGAAATATCATATTCTAGACCCCTGATCCTTTAATGTAGAAGCTGCTAAATCTTATGTGATCCTGACAGGAGCTCCCTTCCTCCCTCCCTTCTTTCTTTATCTTACCTTTTATTTTAGAATCCTTAATGTACATTAGTTCCAACCCAGAAGAGTGGTATAGGCTAGGCAGTAGAGATTGTGACTTGCCCAGGATCACATAGCTAGGAAGTGACTGGGGTTAGATTTGGATCTAGAACCTTCTGTATCTAGGTCTGGCTCTCAATCCACTGAGCCACCTCTCTGCCTCTGGAGTTTTCTTTAATAATTTCTTGAAAGATAATGTCCAGGCTCTTTTTTTGTTTGTGTCTTTCAGGGAGTCCAGTAATTCTTAAGTTATCTTTCCTAGGTCTATTTTTCAGGTCAGTTATTTTCCCAGTGAGATATTTCACATTTTCTTCTATTTTTTTTCATTCTTTTGATTGTTTTGTTGTTTCTTGATGTCTCATGAAGTCATTAGCTTCTTCTTGCTTGATTTTGATTTTTAAGATATTATTTTCTTAAGTACCTCCTTTTCCATGTGACCAATAATACTTTTAAAGTATACTCAGTGAATTTTTGCATATCTTTTTCTGTTTGGTCAATACTGCTTTTTAAGGAGTTCTCTTCAGTGGGTTTTTGTGCCTCTTAGCTATTCTTTTTTTTTTTTTGCATCGCTCTCATTTCTTTACCTGAATTTCCCTATGCCTCTCTTATTTGATTTCAGAAATCTTTTGAGTTCTTCTAGGAATTCAAGACGGGGTGTGGAGGAGAAAAATTCACATTTTTCTTTTAGGCTTTGGATGCCATACTGTTTACTTTGTTGTTTTCTGAGTTTGTATTTTGATCTTCCCAGGTGATGTAGTAGCTTTCTATAGTTTCTTTTTTGTTGTTTGCTCTTTCTTTCCAGCCTTTTCCTTGATTTTTAACTTTAAAAATAATTAAAGTTGAACTTTATTCCTTTAGTGGAGGGGGCAGTGTCCCAAGCTTCTTGTTTTTTATGTAATCATTTTCAGAGGTAGTTCTCGGGATCTATTAAATTTTCAGTTCTTCTAAGATTGTATGACCTAAGGAGAGGTATGTTTACTACTTTCCTGGCCTGTGATCTGGTCTGTGAGTGACCACAAGCACCTTTTTCTATCCTAAAACTGTGACCAAGGTTCTGATCTCCTCCATAGCCACAAATGCACTGCGCTTGTAACTTTTCCTCACCCTGCGACACTGACCCCAGCACTTCTTCCGCTTTCTTCATATAGGCAGTGCAACAGAATAATACACCCAGGACTAACAGAGGGAGTCTATTATAGCCTTCTGACTTCATTAATGTCTTTGGGAAGAGAGTCCTGGGCGCTATTGCTGCTGATTCACTCTCCCCCCAAGTTTTGTGCTGGCCTGCTCTGGCAAGCTGCTCTGTGCTCTACTCCCATCCCCATGCAACAGACCCTTCCTTTTGACCTTCTAAGTTGTCTTGGAATCAAATTGTTTTACCTTGTCCTGTGGATTTTGCCACTCCAGAATTCATTTTGAGTTGTTATTTTAAAATTTTTTGGAGGGGACTTGTTGAGTGAGGGTTCCAACATTGAGAGAAAAAGTAGGGAGTGAGATATATACAAAGCAAGGACCAGATGGGGTGATGCATGATCTCCATTTATTATGACAAAGAGGCAAATTTTTATAATGAGAGAGTTCTCTTCGGCAATAGATCCATGCATCTAGATATGTATATACATTGGTGAAACATCTGCCTGCAAGATGATATAAAGATTTTTTGTTTATGGAGAGTTGGTACAAGAGGTCTAAAGCTTTCCCAGGAACAGAACATAAACATCTCTTAGAGGCTTACAAAAATACTTCACAGTGAACCGTAACCATTTCCCCAGATGCCTGAGATAAGACACTTGCAACTTGCCATAACAGCTCAGCTTTGGGGTGGAGAATAGCAGTTCCTCACTATGAGATTTGGACCTTGCCAGAAATCTCAGGCAAACTTAAAAACTGCTTTCCTCAGTGGGTTTAATTTGTCCTAGATTTCTCTATAGGGAATTTGGTAGAGATTAGATGGATCCTTCCTTTTTTCTGCCATCTTGGCTCTGGTCCTCTCCTTCCCTCCCACCCCTTACTTTCCCAGTGTGCTTATTAAACCCACTTAGAACTGAACGCAATATTCCAAAATGAGATTTGACAAGGTCAGAATCTAGTGGGATTATCCCCTCTGTTCCTGGAAAGCTGTGCTTCTCTTAATACTGCCAAGATAGCATTGGCTCCTCTGTTTGTCACAACACATACATTGGTAATTCCTATTGAGCATGCAGTCACCAAAATTCTCGGGTTCTTTTCAAAACAACTGCTGTCTATTCTTACCTCTTTCCTCTTATATTTACGGAATTGATTTTTTATATTCATGTAATACTTTACATTTATCCCTATTTAACTTCATCCTATTAAATTCAGCTTAATATTCTACCCTGTCAAGAATGTTTTGGATCCTGACCATTGTGCAGTGTAGCTATTCCTCCCACCTTTGTTGTGAGGATTAAATGAAATAATTGTAAAGTACTTAGCACAGTGCTATATGGTAAAGACTATAAATGTTAGCTGCTACATTTATTCTTATTGTCGACCTTGAAAAACAGAACCATTAAAGTAGTTAGAAAGATTAAGTCTTGGCAGCTGGATGACTCAGTGGATTGAGAGCCAGACCTAGAAACAGGAGGTCCTAGGTTCAAATCTGGCCTCAGACACTTCCTAGCTGTGTGACTCTGGGCAAGTCACTTAACCCCCATTGCCTAGCCCTGCAACAAATAAAATTAATATAGAAGGATACATATAAAGATATTAGGGTTCATAAAATTTTTTTTTTAAAAAAAGAAAGAGTAGGTCTTTAACCAGAACAAGGAAAATAATGCTCTAATGGCCACCACACAGAGTCATGCACAAAATACCATTCAGACAAGATCTGGCATTCTGGGAACACTTTCTCTGGGAAAATGTACCTCAAAGGGGATTTTCCAATGAACTCTGAAGAACTTGGAGTCTTATATATCTTTTGGGGAATAAAAGAAAGGAAGGACAATTGATTGGCCTACATGTAGACCAGGGAAGGACCCGGACTACTTGGGAAAAGCCTAGAAAGATGAAAAAAACTTCCAAGACAAAGGGTATTTAAGATTTTACCTATGTGGGCCAAGATTATTGGGTACTTTAAGATTTATTGTTCAGTCTAACACAAGGGTCAGTTTGGGAGTTCCTTGAAGGCAAGTTCATAAGGAAAAAAGGTAAATTTGGGGGTTCTATAAAGCAAGGTCATCATTGTTATCATTATTATTATTATTTCTCCTGCCTCTTCAAACTCAAAAATAGAATTCTTTTCAAGCATATTTTGCACTGTGTGGGATTGCTGCTATTGTTTTTTCAGGGATAGGTATTTTTTGTTTGATTAAAATAGTCATTGTATAGAAAAAATAGTAGTGTCCTGGGGTCAGTTGGTGGGGCTATGTGGGAATCAAAGTAAAGGGGGCATTTCTAGGGTAGCGTCTCTGCTCTTATACCCTATTCTAATATTTCCTCACATTTACCAGGATAAGCAGAAACGTCTTGCGTTTAAAAGGGAGGAAACTACCCTTTTCTTCATTGCTCTGGGAATATGGCCAGTTGGGGAATAAATATCTTTTGCTGCCTCTACCTAACTAAAGAATATAGGCTCTAATAATAAGCTTTTTTTGTACTTATTTATTTTTTTTTTAAGCCCTTACCTTCTGTCTTGGAGTCAATATTGTGTATTGGCTCCAAAGCAGAAGCATGGTAAGGGTTAGGCAACTGTTATAAAAATAGAAGGTATCTCTATACTACTGTTACTACTAGGCTAGTTATTATATTAATCTGAGGAAGCTGTGTTTAATTCCCTTGATGGCTCGTGCAGGGACACCCAAGTCCTGCCACTCAGCTGGATGTTATAATAACTGCCCTTCTTTATAACAGTGTCCAGGCAGGATCCCTAAAGGTCAGTGGATGAGTAACCCTTTCAGGTCCCACCTGGGGTTGATTATTAGTATTGGGCTCTATTAGCCTTGGATAACGTTCATCTGACTGTGTTGCTCCCTCCCCAGAGTGGTGATGGAATAACTACTCCAGGAAGGTACTTAATAAATTTTGTCTATGTAGTTAATAAGGGAAAGGAATGATCAGGAATGGGTTGGGGAATAGGAGACCCTATCACTAAAGCTAAGACAATAATCCTTCAGGACTGTAGGCTGTTCAGTAATGCTGGGCTTGTTCTTCACCTCCTGGCTCAGCCTGGCCACAGCCAAACCAGAGTAAGCAAACTGTTTGGATGACACAAATGTTGATGATTTCTCTCAACTTCTCACTGCCAGTTGTTGTGCCAGTCCTACAGCCTTCAGGAAATACCACCCTTACCACCCACTTCTTCTCCTACCCACTTCCAGGTTCCTCCCTGGGTCCGGGATACCTAAATATCTAGACATGGTTTAGATGCCTAAATATCTATGCCAGGGGTTGGCAACCTTTTTGGCCGTGAGAGCCATAAACGCCACATTTTTTAAAATGTAGTTTCGTGAGAGCCGTGCAGTGCTCACAGTGCCGCTCCTGTAACAGCACCTGAAAAAAAAAATGGACTTTATGGCTCCTGCAGAAAGAGCCATATCTAGCCCTCAAAAGAGAAACAGAGGATCCACGGTCAGACCCACAGGTCAATTAGTGTTCAAGATCAATGTCCAAGGCAAGAGTTTAGGCCAAGGCTCCAAAACCCAAATGCCAAGGCAAGCCAAAGCCAGAGCCAAAAGGGGTCCCTGTCAGGGAGCTGCCAGGGTATTTATACCCTCTCTGGCCAACTGCCTTTCCTCTTGTCCTCCTGGCCTCCGGGAACATTCCAATGTCTCCAACTCTCTTCACCTGTCAATCAAGGTGAGACTCTCAACTCCCAGAGTTTGAATATGACACAATGGAGGTCAAGTGACTTGCCCAGGGTCACAATGCTGGGAAGTGTCTGAGGCCAGATTTGAACCCAGGACCTCCCATCTCTAGGCCTGGCTCTCAAACCACTGAGCTACTCAGCTGCCCCCTTGTACTTACTTTAAAAAAAAAAACACAAATTATTGCTAGTCTTTTTTTTTTTTTTAATAACTTCACCATGAACTTGTTAAAAGTAGTGATAGTATTGCTATATTTTCAAAAAAATATTTACCCAGTGTTTATACTAAAACTTAGTTTTCACTTGGGAATTAGATGATTGTTTTGTAAAATAGAAATGGTATTTTTATCAGATTCATATTAACTCATTGATATATTCAAGACATTTGGCTGCCAGACAGTGGTTTAATTAAAATAGAATGTGTATTCTCATATCTTGCCATAGAATTTTGCTTGGCTAAAAATAGGTTAGTTAAATAACAAAAATATTGTGATCTACAGATGATATTTTAAAACTTTTACATTTCCTAAAATTAAAATGCAATTCTAATGTACTTTCATGCATATTGCTTTTCATTTTCAAAGTATAGAATTTAATAAGCACCTACAATGTGCAAAAAGCAGTAAAGATTCAGAGATAAAAAGAATAGATCTTACACTGGAGGAATTTAGAAAACATTCTAGAATCTTATGTTGAGAAAATCAAATGCTACTACCATGGTTTGCTGTTGTTGTTTTTTTTTTTTTAATCGGCCATTCACAGGTATGCTTGACATTAGTTATGGCCTCAGTCTAGATATATTGTGACTTGTACATTGTAGGAGCTCAGTCATTTGAAAGAATGATAAAATTTAGTATAAATTATTGACAATTTTTCTATGGCTTGCATTTTCAAGGAATGGTTTTGGAAAATCTAATGATGTGTTATCTAGAGCAGGGGTTGTGTGTGTGTGTATGAGACAATAATTTTTTAAAATACATAGGATAAAATATGTAAGATTACAAAGGAAACTAACGGTTAGTGAAAATAAAAATATAATTTTCCCCTAAACAACTGACCTCTGGAACTCGGGAATTCTTGCTTTGAAGAAAATAGAGATTTGCACCCAATTTTCAGAATGTGAAAAAAGGACAATTTTAATGGCTTAGTACAGGTCTAAAAAACTAAGTTTTCTGTTTGAACTTTTTTTTTATTAGTTGTTTTTAAGCATTTTGTTCTATTTTTTAGTTTTTTTTTTCTTTTATCTCACTGGCTTTTCTTTCCCCTTTCACTCCAAAGAAGCTGCCTTTTAACAAATATAATCTTGCAAAACAAACCAGCAAGTTAATAATAGATAAATCATTCCAGTCACTAATTTACCATTTCTTTGCAAAATGTTAGCCAGCATGTTTCACTCTCCTTGTTCTGAAGTCATGATTCTCCACTGAAATTTCCTTTCGCTCCAACTGAGTTATTTCTTCCAGTGGGACTACCATATCACTTTTGTCTTCCATGTTCTATAACTTAGGATTTTAAAAAAAAAAACTTTTCTCCCCCATAACTTCTCATATATAATCAGTGCCTATGAATTTCACATCTTTAACATTTCTCTATTCTTTGTTTCCAAAGACACATGACTCTAGTATAGATCCTATCAAAATTTAATGTTGTGTGACTTATATAGTTGTGGGCTTGTTTTTTTTAAACATTAAAAACCTCTACTGTCTGTCTTACTTATCCAAGATCACACAAATAGGAAGTATCTGAAGCCAGATTTGAAGCCATCTTCAGACCTGGCTCTTTAACCACTGAGATACTTAGCTGCCCCTATATAGCTCTCTTTAAAGTACGCAGTGCCCTTTGCATTATCATAGCCTCTAACAGGTCTCTTCTCTTACATTAACCTTTTTTTTTTTTTATTTGAACCAGCTATACTACTGCAAAAATAACTTCTTTTATCTTTGGATCAGGTAATGGTCACTCCTCAAAATCTTCTGTAATTTCCTTTTGATTACATTAAATAAAGTTTAGACTCCTTTGCCTGATTTTCAGAACTCTCCACGATCTGGTGCTACCTTTACTTCTATTACTTATGTGTATTTTGTGCCCTGGCCAAACTGTACTAGTAGTTTGAAAACATAGCCATGCCTTTGTTCACACTTTTCAAGTTTGAACAGTTTCTCTGGAAATTCATCTTCCTGCAAGATCTTATCATCTTTGAAACTCTTACATTCTCAGTCCCTGATGCTCCTTGGACCCCTCCTTCCCTCTGATCAGAGATGGTAGAGGAAGGACATTGAAAGCTTCTCTTAGAGCCTTAATTAATGAGGTGATCTAAGGCAGCCACCTCTTCATTTCCCACCTGACCACATGCCTCCAAACTAGATGTCCTCCTTCTTCCCCTCTCCCTTTTTTCCCTTCTTTTTCCTTGCCTTTTTTTCCCTATGCAAATTCCTACCTAGAGGAAGTGAGTAAACCCCTTTCTTTTTGTTCAATGCAATATATTAAAAAGAAGGAAGTTCCTTTCAAGTAAGAAGGATACAGAGGGACATGGAAATTAGAGGAAAATGGAGATGCCAAGTTATATGTGAAAATGGAAGGAGGCCTACATTGATCACTGCTTTTCTAAAGCCCCCTACAGGGAAAAGTTTATGATATATGGGGGCATTGAACCAGCAGAAAGATAATGGACAGCTGGTACTGAAAAAAAACAAAACACATCAAGATACTGAGGAACAAATGGCACAAAGCCATAGCATGAAAGAGGAAATCCAGATGTTGCCCTTCTCTAATACTATGAGCTATGAGAACTCTAAAAGGTCCATGCCAAGGATAAAGTGGAGTCCATAAGTAGCAACATGAGAAAGGTCATCACTCTTAACTGTGAAGATCTTATAGGGTGGGTTTTCTTTTTCCTTGACTAGCTGTAGACCGGACAATATTTTTACTGGGTGACAAATCTTTTTTATATTTATTGTTCATATTAGCCTGAATGTTTCCAGGAAAACTGTAAAACCTTTTGGGGGGAAGCAAAATGAGCTAGATATCGAAGTTACTAGAGTTTCCACAATGGGAACACAATAGGCACCCAGAAAACAAATCTCATGTCAGGAGGGATATAGTTTGATATTAGAACTATAGTCAGGATTTTTTCCCCTCTTCTCCTTTGTAGCCAGCAAGAGATGAAATGAGTAAGGAAACAAAAGTTTGATCTTCTAATTGATTTCATAAGCTCCTTCCTCAGTTTAGGGTTAGATCCTGAGTACAGGGGGAGACAGACTTTTATGCACTAAAAAAGAATTCATCAAAAAATTCTAATTAATTTAAAGGAAACAATACAACATCAGGTAATTTGGTGTTTTAACTGGACAAAAGATTAGGGACTTTCCAAGTTGGGAAGGGGAGAGTAAATAGCTACAGTTTCCTGAATTCAGGAAAAGAAGTGTCCCATTCTTCCCCACCTATAAAGAAGCAAAAGAACAGGGAAACAACTGATTGATCAGTATGGGGCCAGTTTTCAGATAAAGACATATAGGTTGCTTGAAAACTCCTTCCATCAGTCTCAGAATCTGATTCTTGGTCAACATCACCCTAGACCCTTGCATAAGGGCTCTTAAATAGCAGGTACAAGTGGTTGAGTTTCCTAGCCACATAGTCGTTCAGACAATGCAATAAAGTTTTCAGCTAATTCACACAACAATTTAGTAAAGTTTTCTCTTGAGAATTTGGACCAAGCCCATAATTGCTTAGAAAGGGAACTAGGCTAGCGTCAGAATTGAAGTCACAAAATAGAAAAGGTGTCTCAGTTCCCGCAAAAACTACTTGCTGCCCTAGTCCCCTCAATACCTTCAGTTTTTTAAACCTTTTGAATTCCTTTCTATGTCCTATCTATCCTATTTCTTTCTATCAAATGTCATTTCTTTCATGAAACCTTCCCCGATTGGTTATGATTTCAATCTTCAGATTTCACAGTACTATTTTGCAGTTCTCAAGTGAACTTATTATATGATGGATATTATAGTTCCCTATTATTAGTCTCATCTCTCTACTAGACCATAGAGTTTATGAAAAGAAACTGTGTATTAATCAAAAAATTTTACCTTCCCCCATACCAGTATAGTTGGGCACTGGCCTCCTTAACTTTTCTTCCCATGTGACATTACGTCTTCTAACCAATCATTTTAGAATGCCTGCAACTCTTTTCGTCTTCATCTTAGCCTCTTGTCTTGCTTGGTTTCCTTCAGGTCTCAGCTAATGACCCACTTTCAGCAAAAAATTTTTCCCAGTCCTCTTTAATCTTAGTGCCTTCTCTCTAAGACTACCTCCAGTTTATTCTCTATATATCTGACTTAACTAATTGTTTTCATGTTCTGTCTCCCATTAGACTATGAGCTTCTTTAGGGCAGAAACTATCTTTTGCCTTTATTTGTATTCCCAGGGCTTAACATAATGCCTGGTGCATAGTAATGCTTAGTAAATATTAGCTGACTCACTTAATAAATATTTTAGGGTGACTGAATGCTGTGTAGACTCCAGAAGTTCAACTTTTCAAATTCTTTCCTGAATTTCAGATAAAGTTCTGCTACTAGTCAAGATCTTTTTGGGTCATCACTATCATCAGGTTTGTCAAATACCTCTTCCATCTTTGTGTCATCTCCAAATTTTGGTAAATAAACCATTTATAATTTTTTTCCAGGTCACTGACAGAAAATAGGAATAAATTGCCAGAGGCACTCTATTCTTTTATAAGATGACCTTGAACCAGAATAACCTATATTTCTCCATTTTTTTCCATAAAGAAACTTAGTAAAGGGGATGGGGCGGGGAGGGGGGTGGGGGGGATGAAAATGAGATTAATCTGGCAAGACTATGCTAGTTCTTCACAATCATTTCCTTTTCTAGATGTTCATTTTCCCAGCCTATTTCTTTTTCTTTTTCTTTTTTTTTTTTTAGTTTTTTTTTTTTTAACCTTTAACTTCTGTGTATTGGCTCCTTTAGGGCAGAAACTATCTTTTGCCTTTATTTGTATTCCCAGGGCTTAACATAATGGTGGAAGAGTGGTAAGGGTGGGCAATGGGGGTCAAGTGACTTGCCCAGGGTCACACAGCTGGGAAATGTCTGAGGCCAGATTTGAACCTGGGACCTCCCGTTCCCAGCCTATTTCTTGACTCTGCACATTGTATAAAGGTTGAGCTTGTATTGAGGATGCACTGTCTCAAGCTTCCTTTCTGTGAACTTCCTGCTTTCCTGCCTCCCTCCCTCTCTCCCTTGCAATAAGGGCTAGGTAGTGGGGGTTAAGTGACTTGGGTCACAGAGCTATGGGAAGTATCTAGGCTGAATTGAACCTAGGATCCCTCCCATCTCTAGGCCTGACTCTTAATCCACTGAGCCACCCAGCTGCTCCTTCCTACAATCTTTCTGACTAGATGTCTGACCTGCTCTGTTGTCTCTGGTCTGAAAGCTCTCAAACTAGAGCCATACTCTAGGCCAGCTTTCACCTCAGGGTCACAGATTTTTTTCCTGCCAGATGCTGAAGTTGGCTTAGGCTGGAAAAATGTCTTATTCTGACCTTCAGTTGGCTGTGCCATTTTAAAATTTATTTGAGCCATTATTTTAAAGTTATTTGGAGGAGAAAGAATTCAACTGGATTGCTGCCTGTACTACACCATCTTGACTCCACCCCTAATGAGGTCTTTCAGGTTAAGTTGAATACCTGGTAATCACTGTGATATGATTATTTTTCTCTTGTCTTTCAAATACCACTGATAGTAGCACGGCAGTGAATCTAGTAAAATGAAATAAGAATAAATATAATTTCTATACAGGTGATTTAAAAAAAATTCAATTACAGAATGATGACGATGTGACTAGAAAGAGTTCCTTTGTAAGAGATCAGGAATGTTCACTGAACTGCCCACACACTAGGAGTCAACAGTGTGACATGAACGTCAAAAACAGTTAATGCCATCCTTAAAACCATAAGGGAGGTACAGTGCTTAGAATGAGAGTAGAGATAGATCTACTATAGGAAATACTACTATAGGAAATGTTGCAGAGAAGCAAACTATACTTTTTCTTTAGAAAAAAACACAAATTTACAAAAGTAGGATGGCCTATCTCAGAGAGTAATAGGTTTCCCTTCACTAAAGATCTTCAAGCATTGGATAAGACATTTTAGTGAAATTGCAGGACTTATGTTTTGGTCAGATGTGATCTCTGAGGATCCTTTCTACCTTTTGAATCTTTGATTTTTCTGAAATATTTTAATTAAAGATTGCATTATGGAGTAATCCATTGGTTAGGTACTAAATGGGAATTTATGACTTAGTAAAACATTGAAGATATAATCCCTAATTTTTCCTGTGCCTAGAATTGTTTGCATTCAAATGTTAATAAAGATCATAAAGAAAATTATATTCTATTTATACCAACAGATGTTGTAATATGATTTTTTAAATTGTAAGCTTTAAAATCTAAGTAAATTTAGAATACGTCTTTAAGTAAAATTATTATTTCTAGCAGAATACATTTAATTTCAAACTATTTTAAGTGATGAGGCATAGTCTTTTTTTTTTTTTTTTTTTTGGCTACAAAAAAGTTTAGGTAAGGTAAATAGAGTAAATTTAAGTTGACAAGTTCCTTGTGGTCCACTTCGTTTTTTAGAAAATAAAAGCATTTTGAATAGGATTCATTAGTCAGAGTACACTACTACTAATACCTTTTATTTTGTTGTTCAGTTGTTTCAGTCTTGTCTGATTTTTCATGACCCATTTTGGGTTTTCTTAGTGAAGATTCTGAAATGGTTTGCCATTTCTTTCTCCAGCTCATTTTACAGATAAGAAAACTAAAAGAAGTAGGATTGAGTGACTTCTCTAGGGCCACACAGCTGGTAAATGCCTGAGGCTGGATTTGAACTCTGGTTTTCCAGACTCCAGTGCTCTATCCGATATTCCACATAGCTCCCTACTATCCTTTACAAACAATATTTTAATGGAGGGCATAAAAATCCATTTGGCAGAGAATGCCCTTGAATCACCAACAAAGTGTTTATATAGCTCTTCAGGGTTTGCAAAGCACTCTGGAAATATTTCATTAATCCTCACAACAATCCTGGGAAGATATTTTTTATTTATAAGAGAAAAATTATGCAAAAGTAAGCTATTACAGACTTTTTCCAAGAAATCAAGTTCTGAGGCATTGATATGGTCAGTTTACATTTGTTACATTATTCTATACTTCCATGATGCCAGTTATCACTTTTATATAAATGGACTCACACTTATATCTAAAAGACTTGACTTTTCTTTGAGCTCCAGCCTTGAATTTTCAGCTTCCTGATGAGTAAAACCATCTAAATTTTCTATTAGTCTCTCAAATTCAGAATGCCTTAACTACCCTTGTTTCTTAAGAAGCACTAAATGAGTCTGCCTGTGCATCAAAACTGTTTTGTAGATTGTTCTTGTACTTGTTAGAGTAGTTGAATTAGTTTGTGGAGAGGGCTTTATAGTATATTTTGGGTCCTTTAATTACCCTTCCCCCATAGTTAATGACTGTAAAAAAAAATCATTTGGGAAACTCATACAAAGTGAATATTTTTAAATTTCTCCTAAGTAAATTTATTCACGTAAAATATAGTGCATTATAATTTGTTATATGATCCACTTTGTATTATGACTCAATTTAATTTCTTTATTTGTGGTTTCCATTTTTCTACATGACATATGTAATGGTGTTTTTGCTTAACATTAGCTTTTTTTCTCTTTTTGTCATGAAGGAAGTAATCAGAGCAAATAAGAAATGATTTTAATTTTCTAAATGGCTCTTGGCTATAGTTTAGGATAATAGGAACTCATCAGGTCAGAAAGAGGAGCATGCCAGAATCAGAATGCCTCAGTTATTTATTTAAAATTTTTTTGTTTTGAACAAGGTAGAAATGAGATAAAAATTTCATTGACTTTGATGTAGGTAAGCAGTAAATTTGAGTAGGAAAGGGAAAGAAATAAGCATTTATTAAGCACCTGCCATTCAGGCTTTATGCTAAGTGCTTTACAAGTTTAATTGTAACTGAAATCTATGTAGCAGTTAGCTATGTGCTGGGCACTGTGTTAGTGCTTTACAATGATTCTCTCATTATATCTTCACAACTACTCTATGAGGTGTAGGTACTGTTGTTATCCCCACTTTACTGCCTAGGAAATGGGCAGATAGCAGTAAGATAGCTTGCTGAGTGTCCCACAGCTAGTAAGGTCTGAGATTGTATTTAAACTTGACTCTTCCTGTCTCTAGAAGCACCATTCTATGCCTCTGTGCTACCTTGCTGAAGAGTCAACAAAATAAATAGGCTGGACTGTGTCTAGGGAATGTTAAAAGGAGAACCTTGCTCACTAGAAGCATATAGTTTGTTAGCAATATGAGACACAAATGTACTAAAAAAATATACATTAAAAAGCTGGAGCTATACATTTGAATTTGTTCTTAGTTTGGATTTTGGTGTTTAGCAGCTTAAAAGCAGTTACACTTTTTGAAGCAGAGGGAGTATTATCAGCAGGTTTATTTTATCCTATTGCATGGATTTTACTGCATGCAAGACACTGAACAGAGATAGACTTACACACTGAGTTTGGGGATAAATACCTGAAATTCTAGGGAATCTGTAGTAAGTACTCTTAATAGTACTTTCAATGTTCAAAAGCAAACATTTATTAATCATTTAATAAGTTCTAGCATCTAGGGATATAAAGAAAAACGTAGTTCTTGCCCATCAGATTTAGGGATTGGTAAAAACAAAAAAAAGAAGTGTGTGTGTTTGTGTGTGTGTGTGTGTGTGTGTGTGTGTGTGTACATATATATGTATATAAAATTATGGTGGGAAAACTTGTTATAAAAATACACCTATTTCAAATACAATACATAAAGATCTATATAATTATTGCCATATATAGACATTTTGGCATGTAAGTATACAGTCTACCTATTCTATTGCTCCTTGCTTTATTGAGCTTCTTAGATAATTGTGTGAAATTTTTTGTTTGTTTTTTAAGGTTTCTGGCAACATTGCATGCACCAAGCAAGCCTATGTTCATATCATGTTTCTGTGTCACATTTTAGTAATTCTCACAATATTTCAAACTTTCATTATTATATGTAGTATGATGATCTTTGATGTTATTATTGTAATTCTTTTGGAGAGCCATACACTGTTCCTATTTACAATGGCTAACAACTGATAAATGTTGCTTGTGTTCCCACTGCTCCACCATAGTCTTTTCTATTCCTTGAAACACATCAATATTGAAGTCATGATAAACCTGCAGTGATCTTTTAAGTGAAGGGAATTCTCTTAAATGAAAGGAAAAGTCAAATGAGAGACAGACAGACACACCCTGGGATTGGTGTCATATGGAATTTACAGCTGTGAAAGGCCCCCTGGCCATATCTTACATTTGAGCTGAACACTGAATGAAAGAAATTAGAGATTTTTAAGTGGCAGAGGTGAGGAGGGAGTGCATTTCTGGCATAGAGATATCCTATTCAAAGGGATAGATGATTGGAGGTGAGAGGGTTTTGTGAAGCACAGCAAGAAGGCCATTTTGGCTGCATTGTAAAGTGATCTAGGGAAATAATGTATAAAACTACAATTGTGAGTTGAAACTAGGTTGTGAAGGACTTTAAATTCCAAAAGGAAGAGTTTTACATTTTGTCTTAGAGGCAAGAAGAGACTCCTTGAGTAGAATAATAACTCACATCTGTTCTTTAAGAATATCAGTTAAGTTTTGAGGTAGATGGCTAAATTTGAGAATCTAGGGTACTAGAAGAATGGTGATACCCTTATAGGGAAAGTAGATGGGAATGTTTGAGGGAAAATAATGAGAGTATTCTCTTAGGAATGAATTTTTGATACTTGGGGTTATGCCATTTGAAATCTAGTAAGCAGTTGGTGAATGGGTTTGAATTTATTGACTATAGAAAAGCATTTGTTGTGCAGAATGGGTTGGGGTGGGTTTTTGTTTTTAAGGCTCTATTCCAACAAGCTGTCTCCCATATATATACATTAAAATAATACACCTTAAATAACATAACAACTTTATTCAACTTTTTGGTTTTTTAATATCAAGTAAAGAATAAAATGGGTAGGCCTGTGCTTTCCAAAGGTATTTATCATCATTGTGGAGGATGTGTAGCCCAGAGTCTAAATGAAAGAGAAGCATCCATACACCAGAGTTTTCAAATGTGGGGTCCACTGGCCCCAAATGACTCTAAAACACCTCACTACTGAGCGAGAGAGCCCGATTAAAATAGAATTCGGAAATGTTTGACAAAAATACTGTGCAACATAAATAATGTTTATAGTTTTCAAAGTTAGTGTATGTTTCTGTTTGAGTTTGATACCATTTCTATAGATAATGAGGTCCTCTAAATGTTGCTATTTATGGATTACATTGTGCTGACTTTTTAGGTCTGAATGGTTGAAGGTCCTCTTAAGAAGATCTTTAATCATTCAGCAATTTAGCCTAACCATCCATATAGGAACAAACAAGTGGATGAACAATGCTGTCAAAACTTATTTTATGCACTTGGGTAGATTTAAGTTGATTTATTAGCACATTAGGTTGGAGAGAGATTAGGCACATACTGAATTAGATTGAAAGAAAGAAGTAGGTCATATTGCCAAACAAAATTGATAATTGTTTTTCATAAGTTCAGGCTTCTTTCAAAGTTCATTCTGGATCTCTTGATTAAATGTAGGTTCTTCAGGCATCTCTCTGCAAACAGTTCATTCTCTGGATTAAGGAATCAGCAAGTTTCTTTCCCTGAGAATTTTTCTCAAACAAAATAAAAAATTAAATCTTGGATATAGTAAAAACACAATTAAATCTTGGATTTTATAAAAACACAATCCCCCTTGACATGGGTATTTAGAAAGAAATATCCATTGCTGGACCTCAGGGGGAAATGTTAATTGGAATTTGGGAGATGCCATTTAAAAGTATATATATTTTTTCTATGGACACGTGGGGACCTTAAAACTACATTTCCCGTGGTCCAACGGGTTTCCTGTTTTGGATTACGTATTCAAGGTGAGGGACAGCTTTAAATAGGGGGAAGTGACTTTGAACTGGTCTCTCTTAGCTAGCAGGCTCGCGATGCGAAAGGTAAAGATGGCGGAGGCAATGTGAATTCTGACAGGCGTGTGGCCTAATGATTTTATCCCTATCAGCATGGCTTTAATTAAACTACTAATTTTTATATTAATATCAGTCTTTATCATTTTTAATCATAACAATATATCTGTTTTTTTAACTAATACCAGATGTTTTTGATGTGCTGCTTTTTAATATGGTTTGAAGTCTAGAAGTGCTACTTCCTCTTTATGCTTGTTTTTTTGTTGTTGTTGTTATTATTTAATTCACTATCATTGTATTCCCTTTGGTATTTTGATTGGCATAAGATTTAAAATGTAAAATTATTTGGGTAGTATTGTTTATTTATTGGTATGGACCATGAGCATTGAATTTTCCTGCAACTATTTACATTCTATAATTCTTTAAGGAGCTCCTTGTAGTTGAGTCTCTACTAGTCTTGTGTGTGTTTTGAGAAGTTGATCCTCAGATATTTTATGCATTTTTGTAGTTACTTGGTATGTGATTTCTCTTTGTTATTTCTTATGTTTTGTTTTTATATAGAAATATTGATGATTTTCAAGAATGTATTTATTAACTTGTCATTTTGCTGAAACTATTGCCTTGATTTTATCTTTTCTAATTGCTTAAGTTTTTTTTCCAAGTAAACCATCATTATCAACAAACTAGGGGAACTTTATCTCTCTCTCTCTCTCTCTCTCTCTCTCTCTTTTTTTTTTTTTTTTACCTATCTTGATTCTTTTAATTCCTTCCTCTTTGTTGTATTATTTATTTTATTTCTATTGCTAGTATTTCCAGAAATACATTAAATAATAGTTGGGAAAGTGGATATCCTTGCTTCACTCTCACATTTATTGGAAAAGGTTCTAATGTATTCCTATCCCATATGATGCTTGATTGTAATGAGTGATTTCTTGGATAAATTGTGATAATCCGCACGATAGGGTTTTGTTTTAAATCAGCAAACTACGACCCGTGGGCCAGATGTGGCCCCTGAAATGTTCTATCTAGCACAGCAACATTATTCCTAATTCGACGAATACAATGAGTAGGATACAATACAATGAAATTTCGAAAGAGTTGCCTTAGAAACAGATTGACAGATGAGCATTTCCTTTCCTTTGGCCCCCTCTTTAAAAAGTTTGCCCATCACTGTCCTAAATACTTTTTCAAAGTCCTTACCTTCTTGTCTTAGAATCAATACCATGTATTTGTTCTTTTTGGTTCCAAGGCAGAAAAGAATAGTAAAGTTTAGGCAGTTGGAGTTAAGTTGATTTCCCCAGGTCATGCAGGTATGTCCTAAGTTTTCAAATCATTGTTCATTAATGATATTGTTCTGTACTTTTCTTTCTGTGCTATACCTTTCCCCTGATTTGGGTAGTAGGATTCTGGTAGGTTGCTTCCTTTCTCTATTTCTGAGAATAATTTGTAAAGTATGGACACTAATTTTCCTTTAAAAATTTGATATAATTCTCCTAGGAATTCATCAGGACAAAGAATTTTTTTCTTTGTAATTCCTTTATAGCTAGATCTGGTTCCTTTTCTGAAAATGAGTTATAGTGATCCCTCACCTCACCCCTGGTGATAAGGTGAAAATCCGAAAAATAGTCACTGAGCAAATTGGCGCCCAGGATACAGAACACAGTGCTGTGGTTGGTCACCTTTCGTTCCATCAGCCAATAGTGTGCTTTATACAATCTCACATTGGCAAACTTGCATAAGCAGTAGTGGTGTACTGATTTCCATTATGTACAGTACAGTATTCATCTGCAAAATCCTGTGATATAGCAAAAATTCCATGATACAGAATTAGATTTAAAAAAAAAAAAACTCACATTGCAGTGAAGCCACAATAAGTTAACTGGGATATATTAAGGGATGACTGTATTTAAGATGTGTTTAGTCTTCTGATAATTTTGAGTTTTATATTTTTGAAGATATTCCTCTTTTCTCCATTTCATTAGCATATGTCTGTGCATAATATGTTCTGATTATTCTTTTTTATTTCTTCTCCTTTTGTTGTGATTTCATCTTGTACATATGCCATTTTGTTGACTTGATTTTCTCTTATTCAGATTAGCTAAGGGTTTTTTTTTTCTTTAATTTTTTGGTCTTTTCAAAGAACCAATTTTTAGTAGTACTTATTTCTGAGACTTTATTTGTTTCTGCTTTATCTCTCCTAATAGCTCTTTTGTGCTTATTTTAGTTTTTTTGTTGTTGATTTTCTAAGTTCTTAAAATATATATTCAGTTCCTTAATCCTCTCTTTTCCTATTTTGTTAATGTGTGTTTGTAAGGATATGATACCTCCCCCTCCCTTCTTCCCCCCTAACTGCTTTAGTTGCATCCCAGAAATTTTGGTAAGTTGTTTTCATCATCTTTTTTTCCATGTTTGATTTGTTCTTTGACATGCTTCTTACTTAAGATTTCATTGTTAAGTTTCCATTTGGTTCTGTATCTTCCATTTGTGGTTCATGAACCAATTTCTATTTTTATTTACTATGTCCTGTAAAGGATATATTAATTAATTAAAAAATTAAAAACCCTTACCTTCCATCTTAGAATCAATACTGAGTATAAGTTAAGAGGTAGAAAACTGGTGAGGGCTAAGTAGTTGGGATTAAGTGACTTGTAGGGGGTCACACAATTAGGAAGTATCTGAGATCAAGATTTGAACCTAGGACTTCTGTCTCTAGGCTTGGCTCTATTTCTACTGAGATATCTAGCTACACTAATATTGTGATTTTGAATTCTCTGGTCACTGTTGTGTTCCTGCCTGTGTCTTCTTTAAGTTCATATGTTTCCTTTATGAATTTGGATACTAAGAGGTTTGGAGTGTATAATTTTATTAGTGTCATTGGTTTTTGTTTTTTTTTGGTCTATGGTTCTTTTCAGCATAATATAATTTCTTTGTTTACCCCTTTTTATCTTGCAAATTGGTTTTTTGTTGTTGTGTTTTTTGCTTTGTCAGCACAATAGTAATGCCTACTTTTTTAGATTCACATTATGCATAATTAATTTTCCATCCCTTCAGTTTTATTTTGTCTATATCTTTGTTTTATAAATTATTTTGTGTGAACAACAGATAAGTTTTGTTTTCTCATCTAGTCTATCACATTTTCATTGGATTGTTTAATATATTCACATTTAGAGTAATAAAGATTAGATTTATCAGGTTAATCAGGGTTGCAACCTGAGCTCCTTTGTTCTTTAGAATACATAACTACTCTTTTTCTAATAGGTACAGAATAGTCTCACATTATTCAAAATCTTTTCCTTTATATTGAAATAATTCTTCATAATGACTTGTAGGACTTCTTGTGTCTGAATTGAATTGTTAAATTTAACCACTCCCTTATCTGTCTTGGAATTTGCAGCCTTGGTTTTTATTTTTTTGTTTGTTTGTTTTTCCCTTCCCCTTTGAGGTTGTCTGTGAATTCCTCCAGTTGGGATTTCATTTTCTATGTTTAAGAGTTTGGGGAAGTTTTCTTCCATTATTTCTTTTTTTTAGTCCTATTGTGTTCTCCTGGGAGACTTAATGATTTTTCAGAGCAATATGTTTTTTTTTCTTTTTTTTTTTTTTTTTTAAACCCTTGTACTTCGACCTATTGTCTCATAGGTGGAAGAGTGGTAAGGGTGGGCAATGGGGGTCAAGTGACTTGCCCAGGGTCACACAGCTGGGAAGTGGCTGAGGCCGGGTTTGAACCTAGGACCTCCTGTCTCTAGGCCTGACTCTCACTCCACTGAGCTACCCAGCTGCCCCCAGAGCAATATGTTTTGCTTGTATAATGACTATATTTTCTTATAATACTACTGATTTTTACTTCTCTTCTTCTAGGTTGTCCTTCACTTCTGTGTATTTAGTTGCATTTATTACGTTCTCTTTGTCTCTGTCTCTCCCTCTTCCCCTCTCTCTCCCTTTCTCCTTCTCTCTCATACATCCCCACCTCCAACCTTTTTCTTTCTCCAGATTTTCCCAACCTAGAACTAGATTACCCCTGACACTGAAAAGAGAGATGTAGGCAGGAATATTGGAGTGGATTTTGTTGTGAGACTGTATTGTACTTGGTTACTGTGGGAGGGAGGCAGAGTGAACTCAGTTAGCATCAGTAAGGCCCCATTTGTGGGTTTGGAGTTTTTTTTTTTTTAACCTTTTGGGTTTTGGGTAGCCTAGTCCATAAAGACAGCTGAATCTGCTTTATCTTTGGAACATAATTTCTGTTTTGGAGAGATTAAAGGTTATGGGGATTAAAAAAATATCAGTCCCTTCATCCTGTTGCTTTCATGACCTAGAACTCAACAGTAACACTTTGAAAAGATCCTGACATGCTATATATCTCATTAGCTTGAATTCGAAGATGAAATTGTAATATGTGATAGTTATATAGTTAGAAAGCAGTTTGAAAAAGCAGTGTGTGTGTGTAAGTCTCTATAGCCATACATTAAAAGGTGGAAGGAATCTTAGAGAACTTTTAGTATAACCTCTTTATTTTACAGATAAGGAATTTCAGAACAAAAGAATGATGTAACTTAACCTTAAGTTGCAGGAATACTTAAAATTGGCAAAGCTGGGATTGGAATCCAGATGTCTTGTTTCCAAAACCAGTGCTCTTTCATTGTATCAGACTCCCTCTTAGTTCACAAAATGGAGTTTTTTAGGTACCTTGAAGTCTATTATATAATTTCCATTGGCCTCAGTGGAGCCAAATAATCCTTTTATTCCTCCCTAATTGATTTCCTATTTAATTTCTCACAAAACTATACCAAAACTTTCCTTCTTAAGCCTCTCATAACTTCCTCCCTTACCAATTGCTCAGCCAAGGACCTTGCTTCTTGCTTTATTGACAAAAATTAAAGCACCAACTAAGCTTCTCCTCTCTTCATCTTAAAACTCCTTGACATACTCCCTTTCTCTGCTGTTTATTTCCTCCAGTGTCAGATAATGAGATGTCTCTTTGCTAAGGCCAACTCCTTTCTGTGTGCCTTTGATTCCATCTATTCCTTTTCCAGAAGATTACCTACGCAATCTTGACATATAAAGATCAGTTGAAGGAATTAAGTATTTTTATCTTAGAGAAGAGAAGACTTAGGAGTGGGCATGATAGTTGTTTAAAGTATTTGTAGGGACTCTCAGGTGGAAATTATAATAGAGTTGTTCTTCTTAGCTTCCTGAGAGCAAAAGTAGAAATAGTTGGTAAATTTATCAGAGGGACAGTTTAGATTTCAGGTAAAGAAAACCTTACCTAGAGTTGTTCAAAACTTGTTTTGGCTTCTAGAGTGGTATTAGTTGATTCTTCCTTACTGGCATCTTCTTAAGCAAATAGCCATTCCTAGTATGCTATAAGTGGGATTCCTCCTTTGATCTAGATTAAATTGCCTCAGAAATCCCTTCCTCCTTTGAACTTCTTTAAATCATGTCTCTAACTCTGGATTTGTCTCTGAGCAAGTCATTTATCATTATTGTGTTAGATTTCCTCTCTTTAAAATAAGAACAATACTTGTACTACTTGCCTCACAGGGTTTTTGGCTTATAAAATTTAAAGTATTAAATATATGTGAATCATTGTTAACAATAAATCAAAATCACCTTCAAGAATCTCACTATGATTATTTAAATGAATAACTGATTAATAATCAAAAGTGGTTCCTTGGAATGATAATTTGATCATTTCTCCAGATTGGTGTGAGATATGAATTTGACAGTCAGGTATTGGAGGACATGAGAAAAGATTTTGTAAGGAAAAAGGAGGCACTGTGACATTGATAGACTGCTAAATTTGTTATCAAAAGGGTCTGAGTTTTTGGATCCCAGCACTGCCATTTTCTGTGAGAGACTAGTGTCAAAAATGTGAGTTTAGAAGCAGCAGGCAACAGATTAACTTGACTAGAATAGAAGGAATAAATTCAAGATTAAGAAGATCCGAGGCTTGTGAATTTAAGTGTAGGGTTACGTGCACATGTTTGATGGATGGTCTTGAATATTATTAGTTTGGGGTTATAGAATCATAGATTTAGAGCTGGAAGGAATCTTAAAGGTCATCTAATCCAACTTTTATATTTTACAGAAGAGTAAACTAGGCCTGGAGAAGTTAAGTGACATCACACAGCTAATGACAGTCAGGAACCAAACTGAGATCATCTGATTCCAAATGCATTAATTATTCTCTTTAACATGGAGGTAATTCACTCTCTGCCAATGTGAATATAGTCTGGATGGTGTTTGGGTGTGATGTTTAGGTACTCTCATTAGACTGGTGTCTGATATTGAAAGGAAAAGAATTAAAGGGTCATATATAGATTCTGTATTTTGTAGTTAATTTAGTAAATGTTTAAAAGTTGACTACAGACTACAATTTTTTCCTTTTCCTGAAAGCCAATAAAAGTAACAGTAGATGGAGGTTTTAAACTTAGAAATTAGTCAAGGTTACTATTTTCACTATAATAAAATATGCAGAGAAGTGCTTACTAAGGATTATTATTATTTTTATCTGATGTCCTTCTTAGTGGAAAAAAACATTATCCCCAATAATTTAACTAAACATTTAAATGAAAATGTCAATAATTGTCAGGTTTATATTACTGATATTTTGTTTTTACTTGTCATTTTTTTTTATATAGACCCTACAGCTCCCAGTGAGCATCTCTCCTAAAGAAAAAACAGTAAGCTGAAGCAACTGAAATAGCAACCACATCTGATAATGTTTGTAACATTTCTAACCTACCATACCTACCTCTTTATTGACCAAAGGGAGGTGGGTTTCATAATAATAACAGCAGCTAGCATTTATATAGTTCTTTAATATTCATAAAACATTTTACATATATGTTATCTCTCTTGATTCTTATAGCCACTCTGCAAGGTAGTTGCTATTATTATTATTTTGATTTAATGCTAATTAAATATAATGATTTAATGATTTTACAGATGAAAAAACTGAGCCTGGGGGCAGCTGGGTAGCTCAGTGGATTGAGAGTCAGGCCTAGAGACGGGAGGTCCTAGGTTCCAATTTGACCTCAGACACTTCCCAGTTGTGTGACCCTGGGCAAGTCACTTAACCCCCATTGCCTAGCCCTTACCACTCTTCTGCCTTGGAGTCAGTACTGTGTATTGACTCCAAGATGGAAGGTAAGGGTTTTAAAAAATAAAATAAAGTAAAATAAAATAAACTGAGACTGAGAGAGGAAAAATGTCTAAGGCAGGATTTGAACACATATCATCTTGAACCCTTGGTGCAGTTTTAAATGTTTCTGTCAGTTATCTATATATCTTAAATACAAGGCTTTTATCAGAGACATTTTCTGCAAATATTGTTCTCTATTCAACTTTCCCTTGGTCCAGTTTCACCAGTTTTGTTTGTATAAAAAGCTTTAAAAATTTTGTATCATCAAAATTCTACCTTCTCTTTTACTTCTGTCCCTTGGTTTGATTAACTGTCCTGTCCGAGCAATAGTTGTGAGAAGTATATCTTCCCATCTGCCTCTTTTTTTTTTTTTCTTAACTCTTTCCTTCCATCTTAGAATCAATATTATGTATTGGTTCTAAGGCAGAAGAGTAG
This sequence comes from Gracilinanus agilis, assembly GCF_016433145.1. NCBI lineage: Eukaryota > Metazoa > Chordata > Mammalia > Didelphimorphia > Didelphidae > Gracilinanus > Gracilinanus agilis. Next base: position 40,173,045 of record NC_058133.1, on the reverse strand, counting down.
TAAGGGTTAGGCAATGGGGATTTGGGTCACTTGCCAATGATTATACAACTGGGAAGTGTCTGAGGTTATATTTGAACCCAGAATTTCCTGTCTCTGGCTCTATCCATTGAGCCACTTAGCTGCTCCCATCTGCTTTTAAAAAAAAAAAAAATCTTTCATGTATCCATTTGGAATTCATTGTGGTGAATGAGATAAGATACTGGCCTAAATCTGTCATTGTTGAATAGGGAATACTTCCCTTTTTAATTTATTCTTAGATTTATTGAACACTGGCCTGCTGTGTTTGATTGTTTCTGGTCCTTGCTTATTCTGCACCACTAATATACTTTTATAAATATTTTAATGAGTGAAAAAAATTGATTAAGAATTTATAAAAAACTTACTATATGTGAAGAACTGTGCTAAATATTGAGGATGTGGCTATAAATAGAAACAAGCATGTCATTCCTTGGCCTAAGGGAACTTAAATTTTCATGAGAGAATACAACTGATAACGGGGAGTTAGTAGTGGAGAGGGGGATATTTATACACTATCACATGGTTTGGAAATGTCCAGGGAGTGGTGTGTAGCTTGGTTTTAGGCAAGATAAGTCAGAAGCTCACTTTTCAGAGACCAGATACAGATTCTGAGTTCTAGGGCAAAAAGGATAAGGAGGAGTCACTGTAGGCCTTATTTAGAAGGTCTAGGACAGTGATGGCAAACCTTTTAGAGACTGCATGCCTCCCTCACCTCCCCCACCCCCACACCCCTGGGCAGAGAGGTAGGTGATATGAGAAATGTCCTCAGGCATGATGAAAGGGGGTGGGGGGAGCAGTTTGGCCCAAAGTTCCCTTGCCTTTCTAGTAATAAACTGGGTGGGGAGGGTGGCACACTCTATATGCCATCTTTGGCATGCAAAGCCATAGGTACTCTATCATTGGTCTAGGATGTACCATTTAATCAGTTGATAGTTTTGATGACATTATTATTATTATTATTATTATTATTATTATTATTATTATTAAAACCCTTCTGTGGATATGTTTAACTGATGTATTTTGTAAGTGCTTAAGAATTATCCATGAATTATGCCAAGAGACTTGTAATTGGAAGGCCCAAAATCTACTACCTCCCCTAAAACATTTAATTCACTTATCTGAAAACATAATAGTAGTGATATGATTGTCACTAATTTTTTTAAACTCTTATTTTCTGTGAACTAACAACACTAAGGCTGATAGGCAAGGGTTAGGCAAATGAGGTTTAAGTGATTTGGCCAAGATCATAATAGTTAGGAAGACTGTCACTAATTTTTAAAACTCTTTATCAAGCATAATTTTTTCTTTGGTAAATAAGAAATTTTATGAATCTTGGTTTTGTTTAGGTACAATATAGGCAGATAAATGTAAATACTTTACTATGGTATGTTTAATTTAGGGCAGTCTGGACAGAAAGCCTGATATTATAGTCACTTATATTATGCTAATTAATGAAATTAACAATTAACTAAAACTTTTGTTTTGTTTTTCCTGTTAGGGGGATGCTCGAAGCCTTCTACTTCCTGAGAATGTGAGCACTGGCCAGAAGTTAGACTTTTCAGACACAATGGTGCAACAGAAATTGGATGACATCAAGGATCGTATCAAACGAGAAATAAGGAAAGAACTGAAAATAAAAGAAGGAGCTGAAAATCTCAGGAAGGTCACAACAGACAAAAAAAATTTGGCATATGTGGACAACATTTTGAAAAAATCAAATAAAAAATTAGAAGAACTGCATCATAAGCTACAGGAATTAAATGCCCATATTGTTGTAACAGATCCAGAGGATCTTACAGGTATTGTACATAACTTAAAATATTTCCCAACTGTGCTAGATAAATTCCACTTCATTTATTCATTTATTTGCTTGTTTGCCTGCCTGCTCATCCATTTATTTATTTATTTGTTCCCTTAAATTTTTATCTATCCATTCATCAATTTACTTATTTATTTATTTGCTTGCCCATTCATTCATTCATTCATTCATTCATCCCTTTGTTCTCTCATTCACCCATTTATTTATTTATTTGCTCATTTATTTGTTTATTCATTCATTCATTTATCTATCTAGCCATTTATTTATTTGTTTGTTTGTTTATTTATTGGGGTTTTGAATTTCTTTTTTCTTTCTTTTTTAAATCCCTTACCTTCCTATTGGCTCCAAGGCAGAAGAGTGGTAAGAGCTAGGCAATGGGGGTTGTGACTTGCCCAGGGTCATACAACTGGGAAGTTGTGTGAGGTCTGATTTGAACCCAGGACCTCCCATCTCTAGGCCTAGCTCTCAATCCACTGAGCTACCCATCTGCTTCCTAAATTTTACTTTAGAAAATAATTTTTAATCTGTAATCTAAAGCTGTATTGTAATGAAATTATTGTAAATACGTTTTGCTTTCAGAGTCTAGTCTTTTTATTTAAAAGAATTCAGGGCTACCCTAATAGCTATAATAAGGAAAAACTTGTTTTAAAAAACACAGTGAGCTAAGATGTATGAGATTGTTTTCTTTCTGATATGTAACCCATATTAGAGTTTTTGAGTAAATATATACATTCCATTAAAATTACCTCCTACATCATTTGCACATTTTGAGGGGTTGGGTTTTTGTGAAAGAAACAGTAAGGTAGTAAGAAATCTTTTCAATCTCTGTGAAATAAAATTTGATCCTTAGAACAAACCTAATATATTTCAGAGCTCTGTTTTTTTGTTTTTAAGCTGTTTTAAAGCTACTGAAAAGGCTTTTCAATATTTAGTGTCCTTTTTAAAGTTTATTTTTAGGATGTTTTTGTATGAGTATAAAATTTGAATGCTATTTTTAGAATTGTACCTTGCAAAAATAACAGATTAAACCTCTATAGGACTTTTGAGACCACCTCATCTGTTTTCATTTTGTTGGTAAGGAGTCTGAGATTCAGAGTTACCTGAGGTCAAACTACTCATTAGTGAATGGCAGACTTGGGACCAGTAGCAAAACCTTTTGTTTCCTAGTTCAATGTTTTTTCTACTACATTTTCAGTAATTGGCATTACAGATAGAAAGTTGTATTGTAAAAATGTTATTTTTAATAATAATATAAATTTAGAAAGTAGTCTAATCAGTTCACTTTTTCCCCCAGTGGGGTTGGGGTATAGCAATCACATTAAAAGTAACATGGGAGTAGTAGGTAGAAAGCCATCTTTGAAGTCAAGGTGACCTAGATCCAAGACCCCTTCTGAATAATGATTTTAGGCAAGTCTTTTAACCTCTCAGAATCCCAGGTAACTAGAACTGTTGGGGAATAGTAACTAAAACTGAATGGATTAACTTCCCTAAGGCTGATCTCTGACAGTCCAGTCCAGATGGTCATTGTTAGTAACTGGAAGAAGAGGGGCAGCACTTGCATGGATCCAAAATGGCCATTTGGCTAGATGGCTAGAGGGGAGGGAAAGTGTTTATGAAACTAAAGCCATACATGACCTGCAACCCACTTTGACAGAAAAACAAACAAACAAAAAAAAACATGGAGGCACAGAACAGTGAAGTGACTTAGCCCTCATTTTGTGGTAAAACTATTAGACCCTTCCCAGAGCATTTGAGTAATCCCACATGGAAGCTACAAAGATAATTATGACTGACCACACTTCCTGTTTCTATATGTCTTCACCACAGATGAGGAAATTAGTAGAGAAATACAAATAATGTGAACATTATTACCAGAGCACATCAGCTTAAAAAATGAGACTAAGAATGCAGTTCACATGTTCTATTAATGTTGCCCTTATACTAGAGATCAATATTAATTCAGGTCAAATTCATTCCTCATTCTGTCTGCTTTCCCAAACCCCACAATAATCTGAATCAATGTTAAACCCTTTGAATTAGACTCTGACAATAACATCGAATATAACTCTGCGATTAGGAAGTTAATGACCCAGTATAATCCTGCCTTACCTAACAGGGTTCCTTCACTTAAGCTCCCTTCATTCTGCTTGTTTTTCCTTCATTACTTTTTTAATACTTTATAAAAGCGAAGTAGCAGTTAATGCATTACATTTGTCTTGCTCATGATAATCATAGATATATCAAAATACTTTTTTTATATAGTAGTGTGAAATTTTGGTTTTAGATTTTTACCTCTTTTGTTCTGTGTGGTTTGTTACAAAGGTTTTATTTAGGAAGATTTGGAAATTATATTGTGCTCTCTTTTTAGTTGAGAACTTGAAGGAGAAAGATTATTGTTTAAATGGGGTTGTATATTGGATTTTTCAATCTAACCATAAGCAGGAGCTTTTCATGTTATTGGTACACAGATAACCAGAATAGAAGAGGGATATTTCAGGTCATTCAACAGCAGTATCTTGGAGAGAAATATGAAACAACTCACTTAACTTTTAGGGGAAAAATGAGATATAATAAATTGCAACTAGCAAAAAAGAAATGTTTGGTTACATATTAGAAGAAAGAATGGAAAAAGGAATATTTCTGTTCTCTTTTGTGACTAAACCTAAGAAAATCATGTATAATCAGTGCCTTCATTTCCTCTCTACATACTTTTTTAAACCTTCTAAATTCTGGCTTCTGACCTCATCATTCTATTGAAAATGCTTTTTAAATTCTAATTTCCTTTGCTTAGTCTTCATCCTTCTTAACTTCTCTGCACCTTTTAACTATCAGTAACTCTCTTCTCCTGGATACTCTCTCCTTTAGGTTTTTGTGACATTGCTCTCTCTTGGTTCTCCTTCGACCTGTCTGACCAGTCCTCCTCAGTTTCCTTTGCTGGATCTTAATTCAGTTCTCTCCCACTAACTGTGAGTGCCCTCCAAGGGTCTGTGTTTCACACTCTTTTCTATTCCCTCTATACTGTTTTACTTGATGATCTCATCAACTATCACCCCTGTAGATGTTTCTAGATGTATTTACTCATCCCTAAGCTGTCTTCTGATCTTAAAACACACATCTCCAACTATCTGTGGAGTATCTCAAACTGGATGTCTTTCAAACATCTTAAATCAACATTTCCTAAACTAAATTCTCTCTTCTCTCCTAACCGTCCTCCAGATTTTTCTGTTATTATTGAGGGTACCATCATCCTCTCAGCCACCCAGCATCACAACCTAGGTGCTATCCTCAACTTACTCATACTCCCCCCACAAAGAAATCTATTGCCAAGGCCTGTTCCAACTTTGTAATATTTTTCATTATATCCCATTTTCTATACTCACAGAACTACTACCTGGTGTAGGCCTTTGTCACCTGAAGCCTGAACTATTGCAATAGTTTTCTGTTTAATTTCTCCATTTTAAGTTTATCCCTACTCCAGTACATCTTCCACTTAGCTGCCAAAATGATCTTCTTAAAGTTCAGGTCTAATCGTACAATCTCTGTGGGCCCCCCCAACTGCCCTGCAGTAGATTCTAGTGGTTCCCTGTTAACTTCAAGATCAAGTAAAATAAACCAAAAAACAAATTTAAAGCTCTTCAAAATCTGATCTTTTCCTACCATGCCAGAATTTTTACCATTTATTCCATTCCAAATACAATAATATGGTAATATTGGCCTTACTCCTTCTATAGGACATTTTATTTCCTACTTCCATGCTTTTTCACTGGCTGTCTCCCAAACCTAGAATGTTTGCATTTATCTCTGCCTCCTGGCAAGATTTAGCTTAAATCCCACCTGCAAGAAGCCCATGCCAATTTGTCCTACTGCTAGTAAACTCACTCTGACATTTTCTTCTCTTTTACACTATATGTGTCTTTTATGTTCATAGTTGCTTGCATGTTGTCTTCTTCATGAAAAGATGAGAGCCTGGAGATCAGAAAATTTTGCCTACAGTGTAGCATATTAAGAGCTTAATAAGAGCTTATTGTTTTGACTGAATAGATATAAGGTAGTATTAAGCTCTCGAATATGTATCGTCCTTTCTATGTATAGCAACCTTTCCTCCTCCTTCAAAAAAGGTTAATTAACCAGCATACTTATCTTAGTACTTAAACAGTATAGCAAATGATAAAAGATAACATTAGATTTTAAAGAATTGAATTTATATAAAAATCTGGAAGTGTTTCAAATATAAGTTTAAAAAGTATTATTACTGAGGAGTATACCTGAGTAATTATAAATCGTCTAATGTAAATTAAGTAACTGAAGAATCATCAGGATGGATACCAAGGTGACAAGTAGGCATTCATTGTAGTCCAAAAAACAACAAACACCAGTAAAGTGCCAGGCACTGTGGTAGGTGCTTGGTATACAAAGGCACAATTGGTTCTTATTACTAGGAACTCATGTTCTTCAAAAAGCCAGTGTAGAACGTACAAAGAAAAAAGATATACAATAATATAAAACGGAGGTTGGTGCCTTATGATAAACTTATGCGTAGAATCTAGCATTGAGTCTATTTGATCCTTTCAAAATCTGAAGTCATCAGTAGGCATCTTTGCTAAGTGATCAGCACAGTGCTAAGATAGCAGAGGTAGGTAGTGCTGTGGTATATTGGAAAGAGCCAATAGCCTAGATGTCAGACTTGATAACTTCGGACAGATCCCTGTCTCTGGCTCTTAGTTTCTTCATCAGTAAAACTAAAAATTTTGGAGGTAAATGACCTTGAAGGTACAGTTAGGTATGTTGATATTCCAGCTCCTCCAGTCATGCTCCATTTCCCAAGATTAGGTTGACTGAGACCATAAATGGCTTTCTTTCTTTTTTTTTTTTTCCTTCTCCTTAGCTTGGGATTCAAAGAAAACCCTTAAGGCAGAAGTCATTCAGTAAGTCTACATTCTAAACCCAGTGAGGACAAAAAAAAAACAAAAAACAAAAAACAAAAAAAACAACAAACAAACCAGGAGTCAAATTGTACCTAAAGAGGGAACAGAAGAACTAGAGAATCTGGTCTCTATTATTCCTTCATCCCCAAACAGCATTTGATCATGGAAGTTAATGTTTGACTGTAAGCTTTAAACCAGAAATATTGTCAGCCTCCTTGTAGGTTTTGCTCCCAATGCTAGTTACATGATGTCGGGGATAAAAATCTTGATATCTTCAAGGCGTGTCATCATCCTTTGAGGATATGAGGAGTGGTACTTATTTTCTGTAGAAAATTAACCAAATCACCATCGCTAAGGATGAGCTTCATTCTTTTTTTTTTTTTTTTAATCTGTTCCTAGTGAAAAGATGTTGGATCTTGTAAGAGCTCTGCACTGTTCCTCCCAAACAAATCACTCTTGGTATTGGCAGTCTATGGTTCCTAAAAACTTTACCAGGACAGTGGTATGTGAGAACTGAACGAGATACTGAAATTGCTCTTCATTCTCTTCACAATGGAGAATGAGCTGTACTCTCATTAGGACTCACTCCAGGCATTCTAAGTCTTTACAAAATACACCTTAGGTCAGTCTCATATGAGTGAAACAAGTAATAAGCAGTCTATGGTGGGCCCAAATCTCTTGGTTTATGTGGAGGAATATGCTTGTATACACAAGACAGTCAAAATGACATTCTCTGACATTGCTGAATATGACTGGGAATAAGTTTTATTGGATGTTAGTGATTTCTTTAGAAGGATATATCCTATTGTAAATAGCCATTAGTTTTGCCAGCTGGTTTCATTTCATTGTGTTATCTATAATGCTCACAGCTGACCACAATGAACCAAATTGGCTAGACTTTCTCTAGTGAAGAGCTTGAGGATTGTAGGATGCACCCACCCTGCAAATCAAGATAGAGATAGCCTGCAGATACTGATGATTGCTGTTTAGGAAGATGGTAATGGGTTGGGAATCAAAGTGTAGAGGTGAGACAGTAGGAGCTAATATTTGCAGATCTTGGGCAGGCATTTGGTCTAGCAGCTACAAGAAGGGGTCAAGGGGATATGTCTGGCCTGGTATTGTAACAAGGGAAGCAGAGCTTCTCACTGGGTTGGGTAAACCAAGTGGTTGAAAACAAACAAATAGAAACTTGATTAGCCAACTAATTTATGATCAAATACCTGAAGAATGACGGGGCAGGGCAGCACTGATACATTGGGAGTTACCTACAAAGGGGTATTTCAGGGGCTGTCTAAGTGTTCCTAGACTGAAACCATCCTGGAATGAATAATTTGCCTAGCCTTAAGGTACTTTATCTACTGAGGATATGCAGGCTTAATTTAACTAGGTGGAATTTTAGCCTTCTTATTCCAAGATCACCTGAGTTAGGTAGCAGAGGAATGTCTGAGTGTTAGGGCTCAACAGTTAAGCATAATGCATCATTCCCATCCTCAAAATTCCTATTACAGTAGGACCTTGTTTTACCAGACCCCAATACATTTCAAGACCCTTCACATAAGTTGAAAATAACAAATAATAGCAAACCCCCATTATTAAATAGATATTTCTTATATAGACATACCTAGGCATTTTATGACTTTTCTTAGACTTATCAGAGCTTCTAGCATTACTACATTTATACTTTGGGGCCATTAATAATAACTAAATAGCATTAATGAAACAAAGAGAAGCACTGCTTTGATGTGGACATAGCTTGTTACAAGCAAGAACTCCTAGACAAAGACTATTATTGGATCTAATAATATTTGGTGCAAAACAGTGTGGTGACTAATGCTAACCCTTCTCTGATAGAGAATGAGAGTTATTGAGCAAACTACCGGGAGACTGCCACTTGGGAAAATGGTATGAATTTTGCACAAGATTAAAATTTTTTATTTTACTTATTTTTCTGCTTTTATTTTTTTATATTGCCAATCATGTATACCTGAATTCACATGTGTTGAGTTTGAGTGAAATGAGATCCTCTGTATTCAGTTTGTTTGACATTCTAGTAATTGTATATGATATAACTCAATGCTTGTGGTGGTAATAGTTAACAGTTGTATGTAACACTTTAAAACTTAGAAAGCAAACTACATTACACCACTGAAACTGTTGTAAGAAAAATCATAACTATATGTCTTCCATTTTGTCATCCAAATGTTGGCAGGCATCATTCAAGATACCTTTTAAAACCTACTATTCATAGGCCAGTATGCAATGTTTGGAATAGTAAAAACTACTCATTTTTTAAAAAAAAAATTTTTTTTAAACCCTTAACTTCTGTGTATTGACTTATAGGTGGAAGAGTGATAAGGGTAGGCAATGGGGGGTCAAGTGACTTGCCCAGGGTCACACAGCTGGGAATTGTCTGAGGCTGGATTTGAACCTAGGACCTCCTGTCTCTAGGCCTGGCTCTCAATCCACTGAGCTACCCAGCTGCCCCCAAAACTACTAATTTTTTAGTGAAAGGAACATACAAGAATTTTTTTAATCTAGCAATGGCTGTTTAGGCTCTGTTCTTTCCCCTACAGGTAACATTTGTGTCTTAGCCTAGGATCCCTCATGTAACTCTTGGAGGTCTGTCTATGTCTAGGTTTCATGTGTTCATTCATGCTAACGTACCAAGAGACAATCACATAACTTGAACCATCACTTATAGAGGAGATTCTCTGGCTAGGATCAAAATTATGGCCATCAGCTTGGCTAAGCTGAAATGTGATATTAAAAGATATCTTCATTACATTTTTATAGTTACGTCTCGTAGAACATATTCATCCAGACTTCCATGTTAATGTTCAAGCCTACCAATGTTCCTCTTCGACATACTAAAGCCAGAATTTCTCTTACTATGTGAGGCAAGAATAGGAACCACAATGCTTCAAATATGCATTTTACTTGATGGCCTGTAGATCCTCTTAAAAGATTTTAAGGACTGTATTTAGCAAAAAAGGTGTATTCTTTCCCCAGTTAGATCACTGGTATCTCCAAGTTCAGTTCACATGGGATGGCATAGTTAATAAGTGCTTAAGTTCAGAGCAGTGAAAGATCACTTCTGATTAGGGTGATAAGGAAAAGTTTCACAAAGGAAATCATACTTAACTTTGGTTTTGAAAAGTAATTAGAATTTGGATAGGTGTAACAAAGGAGACAAAAGAATGCAGGGTAGGATACAAAATGCATTCAGGTAGGAGGTCACAAATAGATTGGAATACAGGATCTATGTAGGCAGCAGGTAGGTAGAGGCAAGTTTCTGAAAGGGCCTTGAATGCCCAAGTTAAGGAGTTTCAATTTTGTTCTATATGAAAAGGAGAGCCATTGATATTTTTTGACCTATGGAATAATACAGTTGAGGTGTGATAGTTTAAGAAAATTGGACTGTTAGTGGAGGTTCTGTGAATTTTTTATCTTGATAACTATGTTTCCCTATAATTGATTTCTTTGGTAATTTTGTATTTTCTACTTTACCTCTTTAAAAAAGTAATTCTAGATTGCGAACCAGGCCTAGAGATGGAAGGTCCTGGTTTTAAATATGGCTGCAGACACTTCCTTCCTGTGTGACCTTATGCAAATTACTTAACCTCATTGCCTAATCCAGGGGTTGGCAACCTTTTTGGCCTTGAGAGCCATAAACGCCACATTTTTTAAAATGTAATTTCGTGAGAGCCGTACAGTGCTCACAGTGCTGCTCCTGTAACAGCGCCTGAAAAAAATTTGACTTTATGGCTCCTGCAGAGCCATATTTGGCCCTCAAAAGAGCCAGATATAGCTCGAGAGCCATACGTTGCTGACGCCTGGCCTCATCCTTACCCCTCTTCTGCCTTGGAACCAATACACATTATTGATTCTAAAACAGAAGATAAGGATTTTTTCCAAAAAAGTAATTTTAAGGAGGAGTCAATATGTTTTTACCAAAAGTGTGTAATAATTAAAATTAAATTATGAGGCTGCTATAGCTTTATAACTTTATTAAATCAAAGTAGTAATGGTAGAGAGAAGGAAAGGTAGGAAAGAGGTAGAGAGGCATTTAGCTTACTACCTTTTTGGCCACCATGATGGATTGAAGCTCACCACTGAGTTGGTTCAGGTTCCACACTCCAGCCAGAAGACTTCAAAGATCTCCTGGTCTCCACTTATAAGTTGTTTTCTCCACCCACTAGCTCTCACATGCCATATCTCAGGTGGGGGCAGTGCCTGTGGAATCAGTTTCCTGTCTTGTTGGTTCCTGGGTTCTCTAATTTACTTTATTTGAGGGTCTGTCTATCCTGCACATGTCAGTAGTCTTTGACCTCTAGGTCACTAGTGACATTAAGTAAAGTGACATAATGGAGAGAGAAATTCTTTTCCAACAAATGGTCACTATGTTTCAAACATAAAAAAAGAGAAGAACCTCTGTATTAGTTTTATGCTGGTTAAACTATAAGGAGAAGAAAATGGAGGCAAAAAGGCTAACTATGACACCCCACCACAAAGGCAGAATCAATAGGACTTGGCAATTGTCAGATTATCACTTGAGATGTCAGGAGTAAAGGAGAAGTCAAAAATTGCTCTTTTAAGATTTAGAACCACCATGACTAAAAGAATTAAGGGGTTATTGACAGAAAGGGAAGACAAGAAAATGATTAGCTTTGGGGAGGATTAGACATTGTGAATTTGAAATACTAGTGGCACATTCAGGAAGAAGAGGAAATATACATTAAGAAAATGGGTCAGCTCCAGGGAGAGGGGAGGGGAAAAGGGAGGGAGACTATGGGGTCTTGGTTAACATTATAATATTTCAACGGGAAACTTTTCAGAATCCAAAATGACTTACAAATTGACTTTTGGAAAACCCTCCAGCTTCTATAAGTTGGAGATTGCCTTTATGCATGCGTGGTCTTCAAAACTTTCTGTTTTGACATTCTTCTCATGTATCACACTGACTAATAAATATCTGTAGTCTCATTACCCTTTCTTGCTAATTAATTAGCAGGTTTCTGCTGCTGAGGCCAAACATGTTAGAAAAGACACAGCCAACAATCCACATCCAGTTTTCTGCTTCAATACCTTACCTTACAATTGTCTATTTGAAGTTGTACTTTACAAGAATTCATTATGTTAAAAATGTAGGCCACCTGTCTTTGAAAAGAAAAAGAACAGTACCATATTAAAACACAAGAAAATAGGTACTTTACATTGGAGTCAGTGCAATTTTTAATTCAGAGTTGTTTGTTTTCAGGCTGAAATTGTTAGTCATGAAAAACTTGTTTCAAGATTATACCCTTTTCCCCATTGTTCTTACCTTCCATTATGAACTCTTGAAATATTTCAAACTGTAGGGAGAATTCTTTATCAGTACCTCATAGTAAGATTATACAACAATTTTTCTTGAAATGGTTGTGAAAACTCACACATTTTTACATTTAAACTACTTTCTATGGCATCAGAATTTAAAAATAATAGAATTGTCTACTGTTATTGAAATACCAGTTAAAATAACTAGAAAAAGAATTTAAATAATTAGAACATGCTATAGTGAGAGTACATTATAGTTACAATTTCAGGGCAGAGAAGAGTACTTATGGTCACTTACACACCAAAGCACAGGCAAGAAAAACAATGACCACACACCTCTTTTTAGATTATACCACTTTAGGAAGAACTGAAAACTTAAAGAGACTCCAGAACTAGATCTCAAAACAACACCATGAAAACCTTGAAGTTTGGGGGCAGTTCTCCCTCCAACTCCCAGAGGAGAGGCCATCTTTAATATAAAATTTTATCAGGAAATACTACCTAGAGCCTTGACAATTACTGTGATCTATGTGTAAAGATACAAAGAAAATGATGACTTGGTCCCAAACAAACAAACAAAAAATTCCTGGAAGAACACAACAAGGAATTTTAAAATTAAAGAGGTAGAGGAAAAATTGCAGGGAAAAATAAGAGTGACACGAGAAATTTATGAAGAGAGTCAACAGCTTGGTAAAGAAGGCACAAAAATCCACTAATGAGAAAAGAAGAATTAGCCAAATGAAAAGGGGAGGTACAAAAGCCCTCTAAAGAAAATAATTATTTTAAAATTAGAATCAAGTAGATGGAAACTAATGGCTCCATGAGACATCAGGAAGCAATAAAACAAAATTTAAAAATGATGAAATATCTTATCAGAAAAACAGCCAGCTTGAGACTTAAAATGGCAACAGAGTAGAAGCAGCTGCTTAACCTATCCTAACCCACACAGAGAGGATTCCTCAAGAGGACATAAAAACAAATCCAGACAAAGGGACCCCACAACAGGGAGCAGCATTGAAGGTATGTGGGATCGGGACATTTCCATGCTATAAAGGGGTGAATGGGGTGAACTAGCTCTCTCACTAAAATGCAAGCTGAGCAACCCCCTCACCCCCATACCACCTACAGTGCCAAAACCAGCACAAAAGAGTTAGAGCAAGTTTGGGGCATTCATTAAGTTCTTGGCAGCTACCTGGGATCACCAGGGCCTGCTTCTGAGAGCAGCAAGACTTAAGACCCCAAGAGGCTAAAGAACATGTGGACTTTGAACACAGGCCTTGAGCAAAGGCATGGACCTTGAGCTCAGGCACAGACCTTGGGTAGGACCCAGTGCAGAGGGGTGCATGACTGTGGAAGCAGTGTCCTGAGACTGTTAAAGGAGCTTCGGACAGAGGAGCAAGCAAGGGGACCACCAGGTGGCTTGACCCTGAGAACATCTAGACTTGACACCTCAGGAGCCTAGAGAGCGTAGACGGACCCTGGGTGTGAGGATAAAGCTGAGAAGGCGCACGGCGTTGTGACTCAGATCAAAACTGCTCCACAGCTTGATAGGATAGGGAGAAAGCCTATCTGCCTCACTCAGACTTCTGACTGAGAAAGAAATAATAATAATGGCAAGCCAGGAACAAGAACCTCAAAAGAGAAAGATCAAGAAGAAATCTTTAACACTTGACAACTTTTACACAGAAAAAATCCAGACAACAGAGCAAACAGCAGATGAGAACAAACAAGTAATCTCATCCAAACCTTCCCCAAAAAATGAAAATTGGTCACAAGCTCTTGAAGAGTTCAAATCTGAGATCATGAGAAAGATGGAAGAGATTTGGTGAGAGAAGTGGGAAATAGCTCAAAAGGAAATTAACAGGTTAAAAGACAGAAACTCCCAATTGGAGAAAGATGCCCCAAAATCAAAAGAATTGATAAGCAAATTGGAGGCCAAAATCAAACAGGATAGGCCAAATTGAAAAGGAAAATCAAAAAAGGGGAAAGTAAAAACATGAATCATGTAACCATGGAAAATTTTTCTTAAAAAAAAAAAAAGATAAATAAAATATTTAAACAAAAAAAAAGAAAGAAAGAAAAAAAAAAGAAAAACAGCCAGCTTGAAAAATAGATACAGGACAAATAATTTAAGAATTTTTGAATTACCTTAAAGCCAGGATCAAATAGCATGGAAATGTAGTCATGATTACATAAGATTTAGCACTTCTACATTAAAGGATCTGAGAACCTGGAATGCAATATTAAAGGTAAAGGAGCTAGAATTACAACTAAGAATTAACTACCCCGCCAAAGTAAATATAATACTTCAAGAAAAAAAAAATGGACATTCAATTAAATAGAGGACTTTCAAACATTCCTGATGAAAAAATTAGAGCTGAATAGAAAATTTGACTCTCAAATATAAGACTCAAGCAAAAAAAAAGGTAAGCAGGAAAGAGAAATCCTAAGGATACTTTAAGGTTCATCTCTTTACATTCCTGCATGGGAAGTCGATTCTTGTAATTCCTAAGAACTTTATGATTGTTAGGGCAATTAGAAAGAGTCTGTATAGATAAGGGACATAGTTGTGAGGCAACTATGATGGGATGCTATCTTCAGAAAATTAAGTTAAGGTGAAAGAAGGATGACTGATAGGATATCTTTTTAAAAATTAAGAGGGAAAATACTAAGAGTGAAGGGAGAGGTAAAATGGGATAATTTAGTTTACATAAAAGAGTCGAGAAAGCTTTTACAGTAACTAGGAAGATGATAGACAATACTTGAGCCTCACTTTCCTCAGAATACTTGAGTCTCACTTTCATCAGAATTGACTCAAAGAGGGACCAACATGCGCACATAGTTGGGCATAGAAATCTATCTATGGAAGAAGGAAGAGAAGAGGGGGTGCTAAAAGAAGGAAGGATAGTTTTGGGGTGGTTATAATCAAAAGCAAAAAATTTTGAGGAGGAAGAGGATAAGGAAAGATAAGTATAAGAAATTCAATAGAAGGAAATACACAGTAATCATAACTGGGATGAACTCGACCCTAAAGTGGAAACAGATAGTTAAAAACCAGAATCCAACAAAATGTGGTTTCAAGAAACACATTTGAAACAGAGATATAGAATAAAAGGTAAGGGTCTTGATTATAATCTATTATGCTTTAACAACAAAGTGGGAAAAAAAAGGGGCAGGGATAGAAATCATGATCTCAGATGATGTAAAGTCAAAATTAAATTTAATTAAAGGAGATAAGCAGGGAAACTACATTTTGCTAAAAGGTTCATGTATAGACAATGAAGTAATATCAACACTAAATATATGTGCCCCAAATGGTACAGCATCCATATTCTTTTTTTTTTTTTTAATACTACCCTTTAATTAATTAATTAATTTAGGGCATTTTCCCATGACTGTAGGATTCATGTTCTATCCCTCCCCTTCTACCACCCCCTCCCATAACTGACGCATAATTCTACTGGGTTTTACATGTGTCATTAATTAAGACCTATTTCCATATTATTGATATTTGCGCTAGGGTGCTCATTTTGAGTCAGTATCTCTAATTATATCCCCATTCAGCCTTGTGATCAGGCATTTGTTTTTCTTCCATCTTTCTACTCCTATAGTTATTCCTCTGAATGTGGATAGCGTTCTTTCTCATAGTTGTCCTAGATCATTGCATTGTTGCTAATAGAGAAGTCCATTACATTTTATTTTACCACAGTGCATCCGTCTCTGTGTATAATGTTCTCTTGGTTCTGCTCCTTTCACTCTGCATCAATTCCTGGAGGTCATTCCAGTTCACATGGAATTCCTCCAGTTCATTATTCCTTTGAGCACAATAGTATTCCATCACCAACAGATACCACAATTTGTTCAGCTGGGCTCTTTGGGTTTATCATAGACTGTCTTGCTGAGGTCACTTACGCCAAGTCTATTCCACTGATCCTCCCTTCTGTCTCTTAACCAATACCATATTGTTTTGAAGACCACTGCTTTATAATACAGTTTTTAAGATCTGGTACTGCTAGGCCACCTTCCTTCATATTTTTTTTTCACTGTTTTCCTTAATATGCTTGATCTTTTGTTCTTCCAAATGAACTTTGTTATAGTTTTTTCTATTTCAGTAAAATTTTTTTTGGTAGTTTGATAGGTATGGCACTAAATAAATAGATTAATTTGGGTAGAATGGTCATTATTTATTATGTTAGCTCGTCCTACCCATGAGCAGCTGGTGTTTTTCCAGTTATTTAGATCTAGTTTAAATTGTGTGGAAAGTGTTTTGTAGTTGTGCTCTTATAATTCCTGTGTATGTCTTGGCAGATAGATTCCTAACTATTTTATTTTGTCTAGTGTGATTTTTAAATGGTATTTATCTTTCTAACTCTTGCTGCTGGGATGTGTTGGATATATATAGAAATGCTGATGATTTATGTGCATTTATTTTGTATCCTGCAACTTTGCTAAAGTTGTTGATTATTTCCACTAGCTTTTTAGTTGATTCTCTAGGATTCTATAAGTAGACCATCATATCATCTGCAAAGAGTGATAGCTTGGTCTCCTCGTTGCCCATTTTAATACCTTAGATAGACAAATACTTTAAATAGACAAAGTATTGGTCAATCTAATATAAAAAGGGAAAGAAGAAAACAAAATTAACAGTATCAAAGATGAAAAGGGAGACCTCACCTTTACTGAAGAGGAAATTAAGGCAATCATTAAAAATTATTTTGCCCAATTATATGGCAATACCACAATCTAGGACATATGAATGAATATCTATAAAAATATAAGTTGCCTAAATTAACAGAAGAAGAACTAGTATATTTGAATAATCCCATATCAGAAAAAGAAATTGAACAAGCCATCAAAGAACTCCCTAAGAAAAAATCGCCAGGGCCTGATGGATTCATAAGTGAATTCTATCAAACATTCAAAGAATAACTAATCCCAATACTATACAAACTATTTGACCTAATAAGTAAAGAAGGAGTTCTATCAAATTCCTCTTATGATACTAATATGGTACTGATTCCAAAGCTAGGCAGACCAAAAACAGAGAACGAAAACTACAGACCAATCTCCTTTATGAACATAGATGCAAAAATCTTAAATTAGAATATTAGCAAAAAGACTACAGCAAGTGATCACAAGGGTTATTCATTATGATCAGGTGGAATTTATACCAGGAATGCAAGGATGTTTCAATATTAGGAAAACCATCCACATAATTGACCATATCAACAAGCAAACCAACAAAAATCACATGATTATCTCAACAGATGTTGATAACGCCTTTGACAAGATGCAACACCCATTCCTATTGAAAACACTAAAAAGTATAGGAATAGAAGGGCCTTTCCTAAAACTAATAAACAATATATACCTTAAACCATCAGCAAGCATCATATGCAGCGGAGATAAATTAAAAGCCTTCCCAATAAGATCAGGAGTCCCCTGATGCCCATTATCACCTCTATTATTTAATATTGTACTAGAAACACTAGCAGTAGCATCCTAATTCTTAAAAGTATAATTAAATGACTTAAATGAGAATATAGATAGTAAAACTGAACTAGAATGGGACCTCAACTTTTCCCTTTAAGATCTAGATAAATCTAATGAAAAAAGTAATAAGAAAGAAATTAAGGAAATGACTAGAATTTTAGAAAAGTTAGATGTTAGAAAAAAATAGACTTCTGGAGAAAATTGAATGGTGATAGGAAAGAATATATCCTTTTTAGTGGTACATGGCACATGCACAAAAATTAGGGCATAAAATCTCAACCAGTTACAAAAAAACCAAAACATTAAATGTATCCTTTTCGGTTTATAATTCAATAAAATTATATTCTGTGAAATATATATGTGAAGACTGAAAATATTGATTTAAAAAAATTAATTGGAAATGAAAAAACTTGACCCTAAAGAATGAGCTGTTAAGGGGTTCAGTGGATTGAATGCTCAATCTAAAGTCAGAAAAACTCATCTTCCTGAGTTCAACACTTCCTAGTTGTGTGACACCAGGCAAGTCATTTATCCGTATTTCCCTCAGCTATAAAATGAGCTGAACAAGGAAATGGCAATCCATGTTAGTATCTTTACCAAGAAAATCCCAAAAGGAATCACACAAAGAGTCAGACATAGCTGAAAAATGACTAAACAATAACAAAGAATTAGTGGATAAAAGCACAAATAGAAACAATCATTTCATTAAAAAGAATGACATCAATGAGATAACATACCAAAATTTATGAGACATAGGCAAGGCAGTTCATAGAGGAAAATCTATTTCCCCAGTTGCTTAAATCATTAAAAAATAGGAGAAATGCAAATCAGTGAATTGAGCATGTAACTAAAAAGAAAAGTAAAAAAAGAACAAATTAAAAATTTCCAATTAAATACCAATTTGAGAATGCTGAAAATGAATGGAGAGATTAATAAACTATATATTGTTACGATTAAAAATAATAAAGGCTGCTATAATAATATAATTTAGTATTTTAATTAAAGCCATGCTGATAGGGATAAAATCATTAGACGACACGCCTGTAAGTATTCAAACTCCTGCCTTAGCCATTTTACTTTTCGTACCTTCACATGCTCAGGTAGCTAAAGTGGAAGTTCAAAGTCACTTCCACCTATTTAAAACAGTCCCTCACCTTGAATACGTAATCCAAAACAGGAAACCCGTTGGACCACGTGAAATGTAGTTTTTAAGGTCCCCACGTGTCCATAGAAAATATATATATATATATATATATATATATATACACACATACTTTTAAATGGCATTTCCCAAATTCCAATTAACAGTATGAAAAGACATTGGACTTAATAAAAAAAAAAAGCTAGGAGCCGGTTTTATGGAGAAGGGAGAAGCCAGTAAAATAGACTAAAGGGGTATTAGCCACCAATCAAGTAGAAATTAAAAAAAAATTATTAGAAGCTATTTTACCCAATTATATGCCAGTAAATTTAACAATCTAAGTGAAATGGATATTTACCAAACAATTTAATTGTCCAGCTTACCAGAAGAAATAGAATATTTAAATAACCCTATCTTAGAAAAAGAAGTTGAAAAGGCTGTCACTAAGCTTCCTAAGAAAAAATCACCAGGACTAGATGGATTCACAAATAAATTCTACCAGACATTTAAAGAACTTTTCCAATACTATGTAAACTCTTTGGGAAAATAGGTGAAGACAGAGTCCTACCAAAATCATTTTACAATACAAATATGGTACTGATAGCTAAACCAGGAAGTTAGTGAAAACTAGACTAATTTCTTTAATGTGTATTGTTGCAAAATTTTTAAATAAAATGCTGGCAAGATTACAATAGCATTTCACAAATATCATACACTCTTACCTGGTAGAATTTATACCATGAATGCAGGACTGGTTCAATATTAGGAAAGTTATCAGCACAATGGACCATATCAATGCCAATAGCAACAAAAATTATATTGTTATTTTAATATATGCAGAAAAAGCTTTTGACAAAATAGACCAGCCATTCCTATTAAAAACACTAGAAAGCTTAGGAATAAATGAAGTAGTAATCATCAAAACAATCTGGTACTGACTAAGAAATAAGAGTAGTATATCACTGGAATAGACTGGGTATAAAATACATAATACTAAATGATCATTTTAATCTAGTGTTTGAAAAGCCTCAAGATCCAAAATTTTGGGACAAGAACTCACCACTTAATAAAAATTTCTGGAAAACTTGGATAACAGCATGGCAGAAACTGAAGGTAGACCAACAGTTCACACCATATACCAGGATGAGAAATGATTTAGACATAAAGAGTGATACAATAAATTAAAGGACCATGAATAGTTTAACTGTCAGATGTATGGAAATGGGAAGAAATTATGACTAAATGAGATAATATATAAAATGGATAGTTTTTATTACATTAAATTTAAAAAGTTTTTATAAACAAAAGCAATGCAGTCAAGATAAGAAAGAAAAATGGGAGCTTTTTAACCCTAGGTAAGTCACTTAATCTCCATTTCCTGGCCTTTAACATTCTTCTGCCTTGGAATCAATATAATATTGATTCTAAGATGAAAGATAAGGATTTTTAAAGAAGGAGGAAAGCAGGGAACTGAGGAGAAATAGGAATTTTTTAGCACATTTCTCTGATAAAGGCCTCATTTCTTAAATATATAGAGAAATGAATCAGAGTCATAAGACTACAAGTCATTCTCTAATTGGAAAATAGTCAAAAATATGAAATTTTCAGAAGAAATCAAAGCTATTTAGAATTGTATGAAAAGATCCTCTAAATCACTGTTGTTTAGAGAAAAACAACTCTAAGGTTATATACCTATCATATCATATATGTCATATATACCTATATATTATATACCTTATGCCTATCAGATAGATTAATAAGACAGAAAAATAAAATTAAAATATTGGAGATATGTGGGATAAATGAAACACTTTTATTGGATTTGTGAACTAATTCAACTATTCTGGAGAGAAATTTAGAACTGTGCCCAAAAGACTATATGGGTTCCCTTTGACCTAGCAATAACATTACTAGGTCTATATCCCAAATAGATTAAGAAGAAAGAGGGAAGGATAATGTATAGGTATAAAAGTATGTCAGTTCTTTTTTTTTTTGTTTGTTTGTTTATTTTTTATTTTAAACCCTTAACTTCTGTGTATTGACTTATAGGTGGAAGAGTGGTAAGGGTAGGCAATGGGGATCAAGTGACTTGCCCAGGGTCACACAGCTGGGAAGTGTCTGAGGCCGGATTTGAACCTAGGACCTCCTGTCTCTAGGCCTGGCTCTCAATCCACTGAGCTACCCAGCTGCCCCCTATGTCAGTTCTTTTTATGGTAGCAAAGAATTGGACATTGGGATGACCAACAGTTGAGGAATGGCTAAACAAGTTTTAGTATACAATTGTGATGGAATATTTTTATGCTCCAAGATAGTGGGATGCTTTTAGAAAAACCTGGGAAGACTTACATGAATGGATACAAAGTGAACTAATAGACCCAGGAGAATATTATACACAGTAATAGCAATATTTTACAATGATCAGCTGTGAATGACATAGCTATTCTCAGCAATACAAAGATTTAAGAACACCTCCAGAGAAAGAACTGATGGAGCCTAAATACATGATGAAGCATGCTTTTCCCCATTTTTTTTTCTTATTTGTTTAGGAGAATTTTTTTTTGGTCTGTGGTTTCTTTTTCACAACATGAGTAATATGGAAATATATTTTCTATTACTTCATGTATAATCTATTTCAAATTATTTGCCTTTTCAAGGGGAGGGAGGGAGTGGATTTGGAACTCAAAATTTTATAAAATGAATGTTAAAAATTATTTTTGCATATAATTAGAGAAGGAAAATATAAACATTTTCACATTAGAAAATTTTTTAGTAGTAATCCTTATTTATGCACTTACCTCCTCTATCTAAGAAGTGAAAGAGACTGTCAATCAACACCTCCTTGGCTACTGGACCTAGAATCAGGAAAACCTTAGTTCTAATTGCCTCAGACATATAGTATTTGTATATCCATGGGCAAGTGTTCTTAATAGCTCTTTTCCTAGTTTCCCCTATTTGTGATAGTAGGATTTTAATAGCACTTTCCTGGCAGAGCCCTTGTGAGGATAATATGAAATTATATTTTAAAGCACTATATCAGTGCCACTGATTTTTAAAAAATATGTCATTATTAATTTCCATTTTATTGGTAACTTTCAGTCAATCTTTGTTATTGTAAGGTTTAATCATCTTGCCTAGGTAATACCATTGCTTAAATTATGTAACAGAGTTGAAGAACTAGAAAAGGGTACTGGTCCCTGATTTCCTGACAAGTTCCTAAATGTTATAGCAATGGCTGATTATTGACCTAATAACTGTCAACAAAACTTTTCTTATTTCAATGTTTCATATTCTTCATTAACACACTGCCTAAGAATGGAGCTAAATAAGAATTTTATATCTAAGTATGCATCCATATATTTTCTCTAGGCTAAGCTTGCTTAAGTCTAATAAGGGATATCAAGTGATCAGATGCATGGAAGTTAAAATAAAGAAACTAAGGAATGGAACAGTGAATAAATGTTATACTTGTTCAGAGGAGAGATGTAATATACATCCTTCTTGGCGTTAAAATTTTCATGGAGAACTTATTCTTACCTAAGCCTTGAAAGATTTGAGAAGAAAGACAGAAAGGGAAAAAATAGCGTTATAGACAATGTTTTAAGATGAATTTGATGGTCATGCATATAATGAATTCTTTGGAAATATTGCTTTCATCCTGTCATTCCTCTACCTAAAATATTGAAGGGTTCTCATTACCTATGAATCCAAACTCAAATTGATATTGAGGACTTCCACAATCTGATAATGATCTGTCTTTCCCACCTATTTCCTGTTAGTCCAGTCTTCAGAGGCTGTATCTCAATTGTAGCTTTTATTATTTTACTTCCCATTGTACTAACTTTCTTCTTCCTCTATAGTCTCAAATGTTCGTAAAAATTCTTCCACCCCTGGGACCCTTCTCAAATTGGTGAGTTTCTCCTGGGGCTTCCATTTTGGAGAAGGGTATAAGCCACCATGCATCAGTCTACTTGTGACTTTCTATAAAATTTCACCTCCAGGCCTTAGCTGCCTTCTCACCCTACAACTTCCCTTAGTGCCTGGGACCTTCTGAACTAGGAATATTCCTTCACTTTGTGATTGTTTTTCTATTGAGTTTCTCCGGGGGGTCTCCATTTAGGATAGTCTGGCTCACCATACTTCATTCTTCTCACAGTTCTGCTTCTGACATTCTGGCCTTTACCTCTATACTCCTGAGGTGGTATCTTCCATCCTTCCCCTTTAAGATTTTTCAGCCCCTTTTCTTTGTTTTCTTTCCCCATTAGAATGTAAGCTTCTTGAGGGTAGGTACTATCTTTTTCTGTTTGTATTGCTAGCACTTAGTCCCTGGCACATAAGTTCTTTTGTTGTTGTTGTCACATTCCATTCTTCATGACCCATATGTGTATTTCTTGGCAAAGATAGTACAGTTGGTGGTATGCCATTCCTTCAGTTCATTTTACAGACACAGAAACTGAAGCAATCAGGGTTAAATGACTTACCCAGGGTCACACAGTTAGGTCAGGTTTGAATTCAAGAGGATAACTCTGACTTCAGGCCAGGTATTCCATCCACTGCCCCAGCTAGTTCCCCTATGGAAAACTCTTAATAAATGTTTAATAATAGTAAGCTTTAAATAAGTGTTGCCTGCTTGCCCTATAGACATTTTTCATGTCCTTAAGCTTCTCTAAGTTGAACATGACAAGTTTCTTCAGTTGACTTTTGTATGGCAATACCACTCTGGTTATCCTTCTGATTACTTTTAGCATTTCAATGTGCTTCCTAAAATATAGTTCTAAAAGATGAATATAAAACTCTTAAGTTATGACCTAACCAGGGCAGAGTATAGTAATGTTATGTGGCTATTCCATTCTCTACTATCTTCCTTCCATTGTCTCAGCCATCACTAGTAAAAAACCTTCTGTCTTTTCAAATTACTTTTCTGCACTATAACTTTCATTCTTATTCTTGTAATTCTCAATTCATGCCGGATACTAATCTCATAGATAGAGACATAATTTTGGACTCATTCTCCATTACCTTCCCTTTGTTTTTATTTTTTCTAAAGGTCTTTTGTGTGTATGAATGTCTGCATCATTTTCTTTTAGGTAATACTTTTCTGTAGAATTTTGAACATGAGATATAATCTACCCTTTCCCTGAAACTTTTGAAATTAATTCTCTAAAAATCATATGAGCTCAGGTTTTTCTATTCTTCTCTGTCACAAATTTTGAGACCCAGTCAATCCCTCTTTCCCCCCTCCCCCCCGCCCCCCCAAGATTTCAAAGTTATACTCCATCAACCATTTGCTGCTTATTTGTGAAAATCAGATTCAGAAAACAAGTTGCCTCTCTTCCTTCCTACAGGAAACTTTGAAGGAGACAATTATCATTGAAATAAAATATTATCTACAAAGAACTCTACCAACTATCCCAATAAGAGAAGCCCCCAAACACCACTATATTATATGTATGCTGGTGAAGGAATCTGTGTCCCAAACTCCTTATCTTCCTCTTTTTGCTAATTTCTGTAGTAGTGATAAGATTTTAGTGATAGTATCATTTGTTTATTTCTTTAAATACACTTCCCTTTCCTCTTTGTTCCTTGGATTTCTTCACTATCTTCTTAATACCTACATTGAATCTACATTGGTGGATATCCATAAATATAGTCTCCCTCCCTCCCATCCCACCCTTTTCTATTTAGTCTATTATTAGATTAGTATATTCAGGAATTTTTAAAAAAATCTCTTTTTAGACAATTTCCCCTAGTAGTCCTTATTTCTATATTTTAAAAGTTAGTTCAAAAATCTAAAACCTTTCTCCAAAACATGTTCTCTACTATTTTCATTACCAGATGTTCACTTCCCAAATTGTTCAGGGTGTTTTGTTTTTGTTTTTGTTTTTTGTTTGTTTGTTTTGGTTTTTTTTGGCTCCCACACTTTATTGGGATTGTGATTTAGGTAGGACAGCCTCCAAGAGCCCCCCACTAATGAAGTCCACGCTACATACAGCATGTAAGTTCACCATGATTGCTCAATAAATACAGACCAAGGAAGGGGTCTGAGATTCCATCCATTTGGGTGGATGGGGAAAGTGGGATAGGGGTATTGTTAGAGTTTACCCATAGATGAGAGCAGGGGTGGGGAGAAGAGTGCCTTTCCATATTACATATGGGAGGGCCTGGGCAAAAGAATAAGTTAAACTTTAAAAGTCTCAGGGCCTTTTCTTTTGAAACATTAACAATGAAAATACTACCAGGACCCATGTCTTTAGTTTTTTTCCCCACAACTTCATTATTCTTAGAAGCGATTATGTTTTTCATTTGAGTAATAAATATAATTTGTGCTCCTATGCCTTATTTATTTATTCGTTTGTTTGTTTTTAAGCCTTACCTTCTGTCTTGGAGCCAGTACTCCAAGGCAGAAGAGTGGTAAGGGCTAAGCAATGGGGGTTAAGTGACTTGTCCAAGATCATACAGCTAGGAAGTATCTGAGGCCAGATTTGAACTTAGGACCTCAGTAGGCCTGGCTGTCAATCCACTTAGCCACCCAGCTGCCCCCTCCTTTGCCTTATTATTAAAAGAAAGTAGCCATCAGGTTTGATAAATATTGGGAGGTTACAGAATCTTAAGATGGAAGATTAAATCATTGGTACTCTTGTTGAGCCAATACTTGAAAATGAATTCAACCCACAGCATGACTAACAAGTGGTTTTCCCAGTACCTTCTGAGGTAGCCCATTCCACCTTGAATGAAAGTTTTGAATTAGAAGTTTTTCCTTCCTTCATTTTGTCTCTTTGCAACTTCTACTCATTGTCCTTCCTTCTTTACTCTGAAACCAAACAAAACTCATAATCTTTTTTCTTAATGATAGATCTTCATATACTTGAAGACTGCAACCATTTCTTTTCTCCCAGCTAAATGGATTGCTATTAAATTTTATCTTGTTCACTTAGCCCTACATTCTACCCTGTCAAAATCTTTTTGAAATGGATTTTTCCAGCATGTTAGCTTTCTATTCTAGTTTGGTATCAGGAAAATTTGACAAGCATAGCATATATCTCTTTATTCAAGGCTTTCCTTAAAATATTAAATAGCACAGGAATAAGTACCAGTCCCAGGGCCATTCCACTCACAATCTCTTTCCAGATTGACATAAAATTACCAAAGACTACCATTTGGTTCAGGTCATTTGGCCAGTTCTAGCTTCATTTCTACAAATATAATATGAGACTATCAAATGCCTTCCTTCCTTCAAGCCCCCTTTTCCCAACTTTCTTTTGCAGTTAAGGATACCACCCAGTCTTGCCACCTAGATGCCATCCTTAACTCTCATTCACCCTTCACATTAAATCTGTTAGATCTTATCATTTCCACTTTACATTATTTTTTGTATTATATCTCCTCTCCTCACACAGCTACACTCTAGTATAGTTCTGCATCCCTTCTTATTTAGGCTTTCACATTAACTTGTTGCAGTGGTTTCCATGCCCCATGCCCTCTCCTTGTTCTAATTCCATTCACCTCTTAGCTGCCTAAATAATTTTCTGAAAGTACAGATCTGTCTCTGGCTCACTCTATACATGTTATATACATACATATGTATATATATATATATGGGTGTGTAAACATATTAATATGTACATCTCTATACACAAAGTAGTGAAATACAAGGTAGCTTTGGAAAAAGATTGTTAGCAGTTGTGAGAGTGGAAAAAGGAAAGGCATGGTGATGATCTCTGAGCTGCATTGTAAAGGAAGAGACAAACTGTATGAAGTGAAGGTAAGGGGATGGATATATGAGCAGCCAGGGCACCATAGTACAGTGCTATGCCGAGAGTCAGGAAGACTCATCTTCCTGTGTTCAAATCTGGCCTTATATATGTACTAGCTGTATGACCCTAAGCAAGTCATTTAACACAAATGACTTCACTGTCCACATCTGTAAAATGACCTGGAGAAGGAAATAGAAAACCTGTCCTTGATCTTTTCCAAGAAAACTCCAAATGGGATCACAAAGATTGGGATAGGACTAAAAGGACTGAACAACAACATAGGGGATAGAGGGCAGGTATTTACTGATATAGCACATAGACACTATTAGGCGCAGAGAATACAAGTATAAAGAATAAAAATGCCTTTTCATAATGAACTTCATTCTAATGGGATAGACAACAAATCTCTATAAAAATGTTTTACATCATTATTACAGTATGTTAATACATATAAATATTTACTTATGTAATCATTAAATACAAAGTGGCTTATATATGTATATATACATTAGGACAGTGATAGGCAAACTATGGCCTGTGGGCCAGATGTGGCACCCTGAAATGTTCTATCTGGCACTGGGACATTATTCCTAATCTGACAAATACAAGGAGTAGGATACAATACAATGAAATTTCGAAAGAGTTGCCTTCGAAACAGACTGACAGACAAGCATTTCCTTTCCTTTGTCCCCCTCTTTAAAAAGTTTGCCCATCACTGCATTAGACTCATGCATGTGTGTGTATACACACAGAGAGACACACACATGTCCAGATACATGTTGGCCCAAAAGTTTTAGTATAGCTTTAATTAGAGGACCATGATACTCTTTTGCATTTATCCTCTCTTACTGGCCTTTCATTCTACTTTTCCTACATATTCTTTTAATTTCTAATTTGGTTGACAAAAATCCCTATGCACCTACACTGGGTGATATCTTTCATTTCATTGGTCTAGGGAACTCCTAGAGATTCTAATGTACACCAATACCTACCCTGTGGGAGAGTTGCCTGGGACACTGAGAAGCTAAGTACGTTGTCCAGTGTCACAGTGTATGTTGTATACATATCAGAAAGGATTTGATCCTGGGTCTTCCTGACTCAGATGTCAGCTCTCTGTCTATTATGCTGCTGTAGTTTTCAGGACACAAAAACAGTTAGGTGCCAGTCAGGGGCATGGTATGAAGGGTCTCTTTTGTCATGATTCTAAGACATGCATAGCACAAATAGGTCTTTGACTAAATCATCATAAGCACTAGGTAGATCTGGATGGCTTCCAAACTTTGGGGATTTTGCAATACTGTTTTGTGCTTGAGAGAAAAATGAGAGCTTAATATCCTTCACAAATTCCACCATTCAGGGACAGGCAAACTCTAGTCATCTTTGAGTTTTTAAAAAAAAAATCATTACCGTGATAAGCCTAGGTACTTACCAACCCAAAAAGGTTTGTAAAATTCTACTAGTACAGTGGTCAGACTACACTCATGGGTAATCAGTTGCTCTACCTGTTTCTATCTTAAGCATTGTCCCACTTCCTTCTTTGGGAGTGAGTGGAGTGGGGTTTAGTTTTAGCAGGCTTCTTCGTTATTTGAAACAGGCCCAGTATTCTATGAGAGCCAGTGAGGCAAAAGGCTATTATCAACAGGGGACATTCAAATAGACTTTGAATCATATTTTAAAGTCCTGATCTATAACTTTGGAAACATGTATTCCAAGGACTAAGCAAGACAATCCATTGGGATATGGGAATTAACAGAACTTAAGTATATTTTTATCTAAAACAGAAGGACAAAATGAAGCTTTAGTGATATTTCATCTATAGATTGACAGTTCTGTCCATATTTCAGACAGTCTCGTGTCATAGAATAATAGTCAAGGTATCTTGAGAGTAAAGATGGATTAACCAAGTGGCACCCTCACTTATTCATTGGTTTTCAGCATTGTTAGTATGTATAGTATGTCATATTAAGGTAAGCACTCAGAGAATTTTATTTTTAATTTTTTCAAAACCAAACATTTTCTCTAAAATAAAGGACATTTTTATTTGTCAGACTAAAGAAACTAAAATTAAATTTTTTTTTAAAGTTAACAACTGAAATTTGCCTGACAAGTAGAAACTCTTAAAATGAAACTCAATAGCATTTTTTTTTTTAACCCTTACCTTCTGTCTTAGTATCAATTCTAAGACAGAAGAACAGTAAAGGCTAGGCAGTCTGACTTAATGGCTTGCCCCAGGATCTTCCAATTAGGACATATATGAACCCAGGACCTCTAGACTTCAGGCCTAGTGATCTATATATCTACTGTGCTACCTAGCTGTCCTTCAGTGGCAAGTTTTTTTTAACACATCAGGGTATACTTATAAGCCCCACTCTTCCAGACTGTTCAAAGAAACCACCATTGAATCTTCTAATATTTGTTTCATAATCTAAACACTTTCTAGGACTCTTCAATCTCTTTAATTAATATAGGTTTTGCCCAATTTGCCAAACTCTTCTATTTCTACATTCACAACATTTCTTGTTCTTGACCCCTTCCCTCTACTTTTGTAGCTACTACCTCAGTTTAGTCCTATATCACCTCTCACCTAGGTTACTGTTAACAACCTCCTAATCTTTCTCCCTGTCCCAAGTCTCTCTCAGTTCATCTTATGTACTTTTGCCAGAATGATTTTCCTTAAGTGCCAGTCAGACCATATGATTTCCTTCTTCAACCAACTCCAGAGGCTTCTAGGATAAAATATAAAACTCCTTGCTTTAGTTTTGAAAACTTTTTTGAAAACTCCTTGCTTTAGTTTTGAAAACGGTGGTCTTCTGTTTTCTTGCTTTTGTACTAGATGTCCCCCATGCCTGGAAGCATTCCCTCCTCACCTCTGCTTCTTAGAGTCCTTCTCTTTTATGATGTTACTCAGAGACAGTCATCATTCCTTTCCTGATTCTCCCTTCACCCCAATTGCTTACACCCTCTTATAAGAGACTTTGTATTTAACTACTTTGTGTATATCTAGATGCATGTAAATATTAATGCTGTAATGATACAGTATATATTTTTATATGTATTTGTTGTCTTTCCCATTAAAATGAATCTTAAGTTTATTATGAGCAGATACATATGGTTTCATTTTTTTCTGTTTATATTCCCAGGAGCTAACACAGTGCCAGTTAATAAAGTATTGATTGATTGACTTGGCATATATCTTTGTTGCACATAGTTCAACATGTTGTGGTTTGTGTGCCCAAATATAGATTTATTATATGCTATATTATTTTAACTAAACCCTCATAAAATGGACAAAAGGCTTAAAAAGATTGCAGATATTTGAGATTAAAAATCTTGTTGCAGGAAGCACAAGACTGTAGTCTTGCTGATACTTTTACTTTTTGCTCCTCCTTAGCCACCAATGAGGCAAAAAGGATATTCTCTGAAAATAAAGAATCAAAAAGAAATGCAGATTTGCAGCCATTATGGTTAACAATAAACTTCATTCTAAATGTAAATTATGCCTTTAGTTGCTATTTATGATTGCATGAAGCCATTATAATTAGCCTAGTGGTTTAAACTAAGTTTTTGTTGCCCCAAATGATGTAAACTAGAACTCTCAGAAATCTTGCATACTTAGAGTTGAAAACAAAATGTTCTAACCTCTATAGAAATCTTCCAAATGCAGTATTTCTGTAGATTTAGGACTGGTTTATGAAAAATACAAAAATATGATAATTCCTAGTTTGTAAAACTAATAAATTAATTTTCAACAAAACTTTCCATAATTGATAAATTAAACTGAATTATGGATCTAATCATTTACTAAGCTCAGCCAACAACATACCTTTCCCATTTTGTATCTAAGTATTTTCGTGAGATTTTTTTCTTAAATCAAGTATCAAAGTAATTGAACTTAGACCTAGACCTTTGGATGCTTATATCATAAAGTTTTAAACTAAGATTTTCAAAAGTAATGTACCTCAATTAAATTGCCTTTTAAAAATGCTAATATTTTAATGAGCAAAGGTTTAGTACCATTAATAAATATTTTAATTTTGTTTTTCATCTTTTTCTCATTTTTAATTTCTATTTTTATCTGATAATACACATAATATTTGTGTGGTAGCACGTCTATTATAGTATATATATATATATATATATATATGTTACATATATATGATGTAGGATATATGTATGCATGCATACATATCCTCAAAATCTACTTAGTGGCCCTCACACATAACATCTCCCATCTCTGTACCTTTGCATTGACTGCCCCCAAACCTGGAATGCTCTTCTTCCTAATTTCAGACTCAAAGAATCCCTAGTTTCCTTTAAAACTCAGTTCAAGCACCATTCTTTCCGGGAGGCCTTTCTGGTTCCTCCTCACTGCTGGTAGTCCAAGGTTAATTTCTGTCAGTTCCATATCTATCTTGTATGTTCTGATTTATCTATGTTATCTCAACTATATTAGAAGGTAAACTCCAGAAAGAGACTGCTTTTGCTTTTTCTTGGGATCCCCAGCCCTTAGCACTGCTCCTGGCACATAGTAAGTGTTCACTAAATGCTTATTGATGAACAGAGATGT
The DNA here is from genome assembly GCF_016433145.1 of Gracilinanus agilis. Classification (NCBI taxonomy): domain Eukaryota; kingdom Metazoa; phylum Chordata; class Mammalia; order Didelphimorphia; family Didelphidae; genus Gracilinanus; species Gracilinanus agilis. The sequence continues at coordinate 40,142,018 of NC_058133.1, read as the reverse complement.
AATAGTAAAAAAAAGTGGCAACCACTGCTTGGAAGGATGGATAAGAAATTCAGTTAACATAAAGAAAAGGGGAAGTAAAGAAGACTGTTTTGAAGATGCACAGTTATAAAATGTGGATCTCATAACATACTGATTTAGTGGTGGTCCAAAATAACAAATAGATTTAAAACAAAACAAAGAAGGTTATATTGGCTTAGGTTCATTTAAGTCCAAGTTATATAACTAAATACTAAAAGAAATATGAAATTATTCAAGTAGAAAGAGTGGATATAGAAATGGGGTTAAATGTTATGATAAAGAAGAGAACAGCTGAATCCTTTAGTGGTTCCCAAACATTTTTGGCCTACTGCCCCCTTTCTAGAAAAATTATTACTTAGACCCCTGGAAATTAAATTTAAAAAAAATTTTTAATAGCAATTAATAGGAAAGATAAATGCGCCTGTGGCCATCACTTCCTCCCCTGGATTGCTGCAGCACCCTCCAGGGGGCGGTAGTGCCCACTTTGGGAATCACTGCTTTAGACTTTTAAGTACTTAAAATAATTTTATATTATAGGTTTATATAATGGGTTTCTTTATAGGAGGGAGAAGAAGGTATACTAGAACAGAATCCCAATGAAATTAGAGGGCCACAAAAAAATCATATACACTTTGTGCCCATATACTTTTAGTTTAAAATAATAAAATTTGTCATTATCCCTTAAAGTGTATAGAGATTCATGAAGTAATTGTAGATGAAAAGAGTTACTAGCTTACCTCAGTTTTATTAGTGACCTTGTTGATTTGTTTTTAGTTGTATCTGCTTTTTTGTGATCCCATTTGGGTGTTTCCTTGGCAAAGATACTGGTTTGGTTTACCATTTCCTTCTCTAGCTCATTTTATAGATGAGGACTAAGGCAAATAGGGTTAAGTGACTTGCCCAGGGTCATATAGCTAGTAAATATCAGGTCAGATTTGAACTTGGGAAGAGAAATCTTTCTGACTAAAGTCCATCAAGCTATCTGTTGTGCCACCTCACTGCCTAAAATATATTATTGGAACTATTCTGTTCTCATAAGATATGCATAAAACATTGGAAACCAGAAAGTGAATTGTATTGTCTCAGGGATGTAATAAGCATTATATATCTCTTCTAGAGATTTTAAACCAGAATTTAAGACCACTGGACAGGAGCAAACACATTTTCATGATATAAGGGAGGGAAGGACTGCTACAGGAGAGGTATTTATTAGGAAGGAAGTTTTAGCTTTATATTAATCTCTCATATTATGGACTGACAAATAGCATTCTGAGAAAATCTTAACTAGGATAAGGATGGGGCCAGATCAAGACAACCAGTGAGGGCTTTGAGCTTCTTGCTGAAGTTTTATAGGAATAGAAACTTTGGCCCCTTCCATATAAGTGGGGCTGTGGGTTCATGTTTTTTGTTGAGGCATTTTTCATTCATGTCTGATTCTTCATGACTCCACTGGGTTGTTTCTTGGCAGAGGTACTGGGTGGTCCAAAACCTCTTTTCTAAATGTTTAATGTATTTTATGCTTTATTTCTAAAACCTGGCTATCTTCTTATCAAATACCTGAAAGCAGAATAAAGCACTTGTAGTTAGGTGAAGAACTTGAATAACCATAGCAAAAGGCCTCTGGGTAGCATAGAGTGTGGACCTGTGATTTCACTGGTAGAGTATCCTTAAGTGAGAAAATTACCATTGCTAGTGCAGGATTAGACACTCTGCATATTTTAGTCTAACAGAATTAGCAGGCACTGGGAAAGACTAAATGATTGCCCTGAGGCCAGTATGTCTCCTAGGCAGGGATATGGAACTCCTCAGGACTTCCTGATTCTAGGGCCATCTCTACCCTCTATGTCCCACTGAAGGAGAAAGTACAACTATCTGGATTTTATTATAGCTTGTACCCTGTCGCCTCCTATAGGCATATGATAGTAAGTGAGTTCCTTAATAGTTGTGTGTGAATCAAATTTGGGAATGTAATCCTATTTTAAATGTAGTCTAGAAACTTATTTTTATTTTTTTATGTTTTTATATCATTCATTTAAAGATAAATATATGATGACCATTTTTCCCATATAATTTACTTATGTGTAGTGATGTTCCTTTGAATTAGAACTCAAGCACTAAACCATCTTGCTGAAGAGGAATGGTGAAAATAAACTGCATTATCCTGCTATTAAAAAAAAATGTATTCCAGTGCTGTCCTTTAATGGAGAACTACTATTGACATTTCTGTTATTAGAAATGCATGGGCAGTATTTATTGAAAAATAACATAAATGCACAGGAATTAAAAGACACACTTTGTATTTTTTAAGTCATTGCATTGCTAAAACATGTCATGTGATTAAAAAGTAAATGGAATGGAATGTTTCAATAATAAATATTCAAAAAATCTAAAAATACATATCCCCTTTACCTACTTAGCCTTCCCTTATAACAGACAGAAATTTTTTTAAAAAGCCAATCCAACCTACACAACATTTCTGACAGCCTAGATAGTATTCCATAATCATCATGCCCTTGCTTTTGTAATAAAGAGATGGAGGTTTAACGTGCCAATTTTTCTCTGAGACCAAACTTTATAACTATATGGTAATCAGCTTTGTGTTATCGCTCTTTCCCTCTCTACCTTGTGCTTAGAAACAAAGTAGTTATAAATAACTAATGAACCATATGAATTCTTTCTCATTATCAAAATCTTGATGATCATAGTTTATCATTGTATCAAGGTCATCTTTGAAAATTTGACATAAGAACAGGCAAGGTTTGCTTAAGTGGTTCTCTTAAGTCCCATAATTGAATGAAAGTTATAGAATATGCATGATTATATTAATTTTTAACTGATTTCTGCTTTTCCCTTACTTTATCTCAAAAAAAGACATTTGCCTGGGAAGATCCAGACATAATCTTAAAGGCCCTCCCCTTAATAAGATATTTCTTGCCATCCTAGTTCAGGCTTTCATCACCCTTTCCATTTCTTCTCCCTTGCCTCAGTTCTCTTATGGCTCTAATACATCTTCCATAACTATCAAAGTAATTTTCCTAAAATTTGAATCTGTAACTCTCCTAACTCAGTAAACTAGTGGTTCCTTATTGATTGTACCATTATAGGATAATCTTTATTATTTCCTTTTATATGTTTTATAGCAGTATTAATATAGTTTAAAAATATATATGTATGTATTACTTGAAAATAGATATGCCTGAAGATTTTCAAGGGGCATTTTGGTGGTTCAGGCTTAGGTATTTTTTTGTTGTTCTCTCAGGCTTTCACCTACTAATTGCTATTATATATTTTTCTTTATAACTTTTTAAGACCTTTGCAACGTATTTTAAAAAGTCTTTTCCATGCATTCTATTTTGATTATATTAATGAATGTTTTTTGGTTTTAGAAATTCTTGAAGAAATGAGGAAGTTTTGAAATATTTTCCAGGTTGTTGCACACTTAGGTTAACAGAGCTTAGGTGGTACCTCAGATTCAGTATTGGAACAAATGAAACATTTGCAGAAGGTCTGACAGTCAACAAAAGATTAATTTAGCTGTAGAAGAAGGAGAATATTCAGTGAGTCCATGGCATTGGTTCAGCTGAGTGCTCCACTATCTCTGTGTAATCCATGGTGGCCTAGGTATCAGTCATCGGGGTCTTGTTGACTCATTGCTTTTTGTACTCAAGCTAAATCCTGGCTACCAGGAAACTACTCAGTAGCTCAGATCCTTAGAACTCCTAGCCAGTTAAATCTGGAGAATATTATTTTTTAAAAAATAACTTTAAAGGCAAAACTAACCCAACCTCACTGTGATGAACCTTTAGAATATTAAAAAATTTAGGTAAATGTTGTTTTTATACAGAATACAGATGGTTTTTGAGATTTTCCCCATAAATTTGTTTCAGAAGAAGATAATGCTCATATCTACCAGTTATAAATATTTCCTAGAAAAACATTTTAATCCAAGATAAATATTTGTATATAACCTATTCTTAGCCTACATATTAAATATAAGCATTCATATACATAGTGACTAAATTCCATCACTATTTTCTTTAAAACTTTTTTATCTTCAGAATATGCTTTTTTTTTTTCAGAAATAACTATAATATACAGGTCTTACAGCAAAAAAATTTATTATGCCATCCAATTTTTTAAAAATCTCATAATTTTATACAGATTTTTCATATTAGACAATACTGACTTAAAATGAAGCTTCTGTTCTTCTAGTAAATACAAGTCTATTTTTCCTAACCACTTATACTGGGATAGTGTTGAATAAGTTTTGGGGTTTCAAGAAAATTTAGAGCTGAGAAGGACCTTAGAAATCATTTAGTGGTAGAACCAGGTTTTTAACTCCATTTCCCTTATTCCCAGGCTTTAAATATTAGCTAAGAACAATAGTAATAGCCTTTCCTTATCATTTTAGGGTTTGCATTGCACCTTATAAGTATCAGTATTATTATACAAATATCTCAATGAGGAAATTAGTGCAAAGAAAGATTAAGTGATTTTTTTTTTCAGGGAAACAAGAGCTTAAGAGTCTGAATCTAGAGTAAACTCAGTGGTTTCTGAGTATAGGTCCATATTCCTGACTATTAGTCCAGATCTCTAACCACCTGCTGTAGAATAAACAAGAATTGAAATTTTGTGGCTTTAAATTTGAATTTGTCAGAAGTTTTTCAAAATTATAACAAGCTACCAAGGAAGACATTAGGATTTTTATAAAAAATAAAGGTTTTTAGGTTGTGTCTAAAAATGGGCCCATTGACCAAAAAAAAAAAATTACTTTCAATATTGATAATGATCTCTATAGCAGCAACACCATTCACCCTGAAAGAAATTTTTGTAGCTAGATTTTTCTATGATAAGTGGAAAAACTTTTTGTGTGCTTAAAATATAGGCTCTTCCCAAGTACTGTATTTACATTCAGGTGACTTCTAAGTTAGAAAAAGACATTCACATTGGTTTATTTACTTCTTAACTCTACAGAATCAGATAAGAAGCAAGATATTAGACCAGTTCTTAACAAAAGAGTCACAAAATCATTTAAATTGAAAGCTGATAATGATATAAAAGGTTGAATATGAATATTTAGAACATCTGAAAGATTTGCTGAATCTTTTTTTCCTTTTTCCTACCCCTCTCCCACCTTTGGCCTTCTGCTTTTTAAATACTAGCTGTTCATATAGTCTTATTTAATAAAAATCTTAGCATTAATGATACTATAGAGGCTGCCTAGCTTTTATTTTTGTTTTTCAGAGCCTTGCAAATAATAGGTGCTTATTAACATATATTCTTATTAATTTGGATTTGAGGTTTCAGTCATTACAAAAATCCTTTCTGTAACATCTCTGATAGATGATCATCCAATAAACACTTCATCTACTTCATACTATTTATAATTACAGAACTGTAGAAAGGCACAGAAATATTTTAAATAACAATGATTCTTTATCCTTTGAAATAGTATACCCCCCACCTACTTCCCTTGCATAGGCTATTACTGCTATTCTGCCTTGGAACCAATATTGATTGTAAGACAGAAAGTAAGGGTTTTAAGAAATAAAGAAAATGTTTTCTTACAACATAAAAAGGTCATTAGTTTCTGCATAACTATTTACATTTCATTTAATTTGCAGATTGCCCAAGGACCCCAGATACTCCAAATAGTGATCCTCGTTGTGCTACCAGCAATAAATTGATGGCCTTAAAAAAACAATTGGACATAGAGCTGAAGGTAAAGCAGGGAGCTGAGAATATGATACAGATGTATTCAAATGGCTCCTCAAAGGTAAGCTTATCAAACAATATGAAGCAACCTAACAGAGAACTATTATTTTAAAATATTGTAGCTAAAGATATGCCATCTTATTTAGTAAACAGTTGAATGAATGGGTAAATAATATATTTATAGAACCTTTTTTTCTCTGTAATTGCTTGAAATAAATTAAATGTATAGAATTTATTTTAGTTTCAGTTCCATACCCAGATAGTACAACAATATTTTAAGACTAGTATATTTAAATCCAGAATATAAAGTATCTTTGATCATGCCTCATTCAATTTCTTTTTAAAACCCTTCTCTTCATCTTAGAATCACTACTAGTGTATTGATTCTAAGGCAGAAGAGCAGTAAGGGCTAGGCTATGGGGGTTAAGTGACTTGAGCAAGATTACATAGCTAAGAAGTGTTTGAGATCAGATTTGATCTAGGACCTTCAGTCTCTAGGCCTGGCTCTCAATGTACTGAGCCACCCAGCTGACCCCCTCATTCACTTTATGAATTGAATTATTGCATTTTTTAGCAGTAACAGCTAGTTTTCTAATGCCTTTATTTTGGCTCTATTCTAATTGATGGATAAGAGTTTGCATTAAGAACCACAGAGGAGGGTTGGGATAGAATAATAGAACAGGATATCATCTGAACAAATAAGGTCAATACTATGTAGAAATAAGCACATATAGGGGGAAAAAATTGGTCAGTCAACCACTCAATGCAGTTAAGACTATCTAATATTAGTGGTAATAATAGGACAAAAGAACTCTTCTATTACCAAGAGTGTTGGGGAACTTTACTGCATAAGCTTTAGAGGATGTTGCCATATCAGAAATTATGTACTTGAAAATTGTTTTTATTCTTCATACCAAGGCATTAAATTAAATTAAATGATATTTCTTCACTTTTGAGGAAGAGGAAATTCAAAAGTATTTGAGTGGTCTCAGATAAATGTATCCAGAAAGCTTTAATTAGAATGGTAAAGTCTGTAGAAAATTACTGTTGTTGGTACGTGATCTTATAGAAATAATATGCTCCATTGAATAGAGAAATAAATTGGAAATTCGTAAATGGGTTCTTAATTTGCCTGTTATTTCATTTTGTGATCATAGGCAAGTTTTAACTTATATTTGTCTTCATAGGAAAGGGATTCTTCCATTTAGTAGATAAAATAATTTAATTAATCACATTTCTAAATTCTGTAGTTGGGGTTCAATAACTTGATAATCACCCAATAGGAATTCTGACATAACAGAATATTGAAAAAAAAATATCTTTATTCTTGTAGTTCTGTTTTAAAATATGAAGTATGTGTTCCAGCCAATTCTGCATTCATTAAGACCTACCTAGCCAAATATGAAGAGGCTAATCACTAATAAGTTGGCCTGATGGTGATGAATTCATTGGACATAGCAAGCCATGAAACAAGGGAAAATACAAACTAACCTCTCTGGTGCCAGTTCTTCAGGCAGAAGAAGAATCAGAGTTCTATCTCATAATTATAGTTTTTAGACTGCTGATCAGTTAAGTTAACTGTTGGTCCTGATAATTTTGGCACTTGTCCAGTGGACAAAAGTGAGTATACTACTTGAGGGGCAGAGTCCTTTCCATCTTATTTTCCCTATAAATAAAACTAGAAGAAAACAGGAAGTTTCAGTTAAATGTAAGGATTGTTCACAGGTAATATCTTTTCTCAGCAAGGAAAGGAACTGGTGGGCTGGGTTTGATTGTGTGTCCAAAGGCAGAAAAAAAATATATCATTTAGCATGACATTTGGTCACCTCACTGCAGTACTCATAATAAATATTTGTAAAAATATTACTATGGAAGTAATTTTTGCTTTTGCACCAACATCAGTTGTGGAGCAGAAAGAGGTAGAAAAATTCTACAAATAACTCAATTCTACAAATAAATTGATATGATCCTTCAAATTAAATTTCCTTGAAAGATATAGATATATTCTCATAAAAATCAGTTTAGTCATGAAACAAGCATTATGCTTACAAAAGGTATTCATTGTTATGGAGTCTGTTCTGGATTTCTTCCAAGTTAAAGAGGAATTCTCAAGAAACTGATGCTTCTCTTCATATCATTTCATGCTTGTGGCTTCAAGTTCTAGACCTTGCAGAGCCTCCAGGAGAGATCCACATAGGGAAGATTAAGTAAAGGAAAAACAGTTCTTGTACAGATAATGATATGAAATGGGAGGAATAGCATATCACTTATATATCTGTTTCTTGTTCTGGGATAGACACAGTACAAAGGAACAGTGAGATGAATTTAGAATTAAATAAGGGAAGAAAGTGGGCTACATTGCTTTCAGGAAATCGGAAAGCTCTTTGGAGGACCCCTAACTTCCCTCAGACACAAAGGCTCATATTTGTAATACCAATTTTATACTAGCAGTGATGTACTATTGTGAGCTATCAAATACAACACTTTTTAGAAAACCCTTAACTTCTGTCTTAGAATTGATAATGTGCATTGGTTCCAAGGCAGAAGAGTGATAAGGGCTAAGAATGGGGGTTAAGTGACTTTCTCAGGACCACACTGCTAGGAAGTGACTGAGGTCAAATTTGAACCAAGAACCTCCAATCTCTAGGCCTTGCTATCAATCTACTGAGCCACACAGCTGCCCCCACAATACTTTCTAAAGAATTTAAAAATAACATTACTTAAAGGGAACAACCAAATTGATGAGATCTGAAATCTTTTGCATAATATGTTTATCCTAAAGATAATCTAAAAAAGTTTTGCCAGCCAGATTGTTTTAGCCTTCCAAAACAAATCTAACTGCCTGTTTGTAGGTCTTTTCTATCTAGATCTTTAAAATTCATTGTTTCTTAGTTATTTTCAAATTTGTTTAGATTTCAGATATTTCCCAAAACCTGTCAGTGCACCAGTCTTAAATTAAATGTCTCTAACCTCCTACTTAATACATGCATCACATTTGTCCCCTCTCATCTCCAGTTCCTTCATAAGTAAAATGAAGGGTTGGACTTGAATTTCTGAACTGTTTTATATCTGTAATCAAATGAAGATCTTTTATTCTTCATCTCTTGCTTTATTTAGTATCTTCTTTTTTAAAATGTGTAATGATTTTATCTTATAAAACAAACTTCCTAATTGATTTCTTTATGCCTGGAAGCAGCATGAGCCAATGGAAAGTGTGGATTTAGACTTAAGGGGCTTGGTTTCAAATTCTACTCTACTACTTACTTCCTGTGTGACCTTGGATGCATTCCTTACCAACTCTGCATCTCAATTTCCTCTCTACAAATTGACAGGGTTGGGTAAGATGACTTCAAAATGCAATGTTTCTATTTTCCTTTTCCCCATTCCTCTTTCCAAAGAAAGCTGTCTTCCAAACTTATGAATGGTCTTCTAGAATGCTTCACTTTAGCCTCTTATGAAAAGTAGTGAAACATAGGCTTTCTTTCCTATATCAGCAGTTCGATTGAGCAAAACATTAAAAGGCAGCAAGATTGATTAGATAACGTTCAAGGAGGGTTTTTTGGTGTTGTTTTGGTTTTCTATTTCTGTAATAGCAAAATCATTCTCTAGTAACAGGTCTACTGCTTACTTTTTTATTTCACTCACTGACTTTCTTAATTTCTCCAAATGATAGTAGTTATTACCTTAGAATCTAAGAGTTGAAAGCAGGCTCCCAGATCTCCAATTACAATTTATTTGAGTCTTGAAGGAAAAGGGTAGAGATTTGAAAAAAAGGAGAGGTAAGACAGAATTTATTCTAAATATGGAGGAAAGCATCCTGATTCATTTATTATGTCTATGCTGATGATTTTCAAATCTTATCTAACCCTAACCTCTCTCCAAATATATCATCAGTCTCCCATCTCAAACTGCCTATTGGACATCTTGAATTGGATGAGGAAAAACACTGGGCAACTATACTTTGTAGGAAGTGGCACCCAAACTATTTCTTGAAGGAAACAAGAGGATTCTCTGAAGGCGGAAATGAGGAATGCTACCATTTCAGCCATAAGGGATAATGTGTACAAAGCTTATTAGTACAGTGATACAGGAATGGAAGATAATGGAATGCTACATTTGAGCAAGAACAAATAAGCCCATTGAGCTGAAATATAGTGAGTGTAAGAAGTAATATGAGATCAATATAGACAGATAGGTTGAAGCCGGGTGAGGAAAGGCTTTAAATGCCAAACAAGCAGAGATTCTAGAAATAATGAGAGGCCACTGACTTCTTGTGGAGAAAAGTATCAGATCTGCACTTTAGGAATGTGAGCTGTGGAGCTGTATAGATAGTGGATTGGATAAAGGAGATGGAGGCAGGGCATGCCAATTAAGAAGCTATTCAGGGGGCAGCTGGATAGCTCATTGGATCAAAAGCCAGGCCTAGAGATGGGAGGTCCTAGGTTCAAATCTGACCTCAGGCACTTCCTAGCTCTGTGACCCTGGGCAAGTCACTTGACCCCCATTGCCTAGTCCTTACCACTCTTTTGCCTTGGAACCCATACACAATATTGATTCCAAGCAGAAGGTATGAGTTAAAAAAAAAAAAAAAAAAAAAAAAGAGGCTATTCAGTAATCATAGCATGAGTCAGGGTATGCGTATGTGATAGAAATAAAAATCTCCTGCATTTGCCTTTGATATGAGATATGAAAGAACAGATAACTTCCAGGCTTGTGAACCTGAAAGTCTAGAAGGATAAGGATACCTTTCATAGAAAAGGGGACAGGGCTGGGTTCTGAGGGAGAAAAAAAGAATGAGTTCCATTTTTAGAAATGTTATGTTAGATACCTTTGGAACATCTTGGTAGAACTGTCTAGCAACCAGATGCAGAATTGCCATTCAGAAGATTGACGGATCATTATGTAGATTTGGGACTTATATCCACAGAGGTTGTCATGTAAAAATTTAAATTCTGTCTTTTCCTTTGAAAATCCATCTTCTTTCCCTCCTTTGTACATCTCCTCCCCACAGACAGAGACTCCTTCACCTGTCAGGAGGTATCTATCACAAATCTGAAATCATAATGGTCATTGGACTTCCTAAGTTCTTCAGAGTTATTTGTCTTTGTAATATTATTGTTATTATAGAAATTGTTCTTCTTCATTATGCATTGGTTCATACAAGTCTTCCTAGATTTCTCTGACAGCATCCCCTTCATTATTTCTTACAGCACAGTAGTATTCCATGATGTTCATAGACCATAACTTGTTCGACCATTCCTCAATTGATGGGCACCTCCTCTTCAGTTTACAATTTTGGCACCATAAAAAGAGATAGTACAAATATTTTTTGACATAGAGGCACTTTTCCTCTGATGGATTTCTTAGGGAAATAGACCCTTAGAGTAGCAATATCACTATGTCAAAGGGTATAGCTTTGGGGACATAGTTCAAAATTGCTGAACCTGTTCACAGCTGCACCAATAGCAAATTAATGTACCAGTTTTTCCCAGCCCTTCCATTATTTGTAGTATTCCTTTTTTGTCAACTTTGCCAATCTAATGGGTGTTGTATGGATCCTGAATTACTTTATTTTATATTCCTCTCAGTTATTTATAGCATCTTTTCATATGGGTATTGATAGCTTGAATTTCTTCCTCTGATCATGTACTAATTGAAGAATGGTTCATATTCTTACATTTTGAATCAGTTCCCTATATATCTTTAAAAGGAGGTCTTAATCAGAGAACTTGCTGCAAAGATCTTTCCCCATTTACTTGCTTCAATAGAGATGATAATTAAAGTCTGTAACAATTTGTGTTCACTAGGAATGACCAAGAGTAGAAGCAGAGTTCATGAATATTGTGGCCATTGTTGTGAGGAAGATAAGATTAGTTATTGATTAGGTATTAAGGTGTATCTAACAGGAAGGAGCTGGAGCTGGGAATTCCAGGTTGGAATGAAGGAGCAGGAAGAAGTGACTTGTGCTCTGGAAAGGACTCCATTAGGGGTTAACACAAACTGCGGTTAGCCCTGGGAGCACTCAGAGTAAAAGGACGTCCTGTATCCTGATTTTTTTCCCCTGGGATTCTGAGTGGTGGCATCTAGCAAAGAGTCAAGATCTATAGTCCTGTGCCAAGGAAAAGGAGTAGTTTGGGATCTATCTGGTGGACAGAGGCTTGAGGACACCTTCTCTACTTGGTACCTGAGACTACCTTGGCTCTTGGCATCCAGAGATCATCAGTGGATTGCAGTGAGAATCCCAAAGCCACAAAGCCCCTAGCTGAGCTGCTCAAGCCTTGCAGGTTCCAGGTCTGAGGCAGTCACCCAGAGACTCCACTGCTCCTTGGGCCCTGTCAGTTTAGATTACTAAGTTAGTAGAAATAGGTCTTTCTTTTCCCTGTGGGTTTTGTTATTAGGTGTTAAGGTTTTAGAGTAGACATTCCTATCCCTCCTTTTAGATGTTCATAATTAAACCCAGTTATATCCTGTTACCTTGTCTGTTGAATTCAAGGCCTCTGGCCAGAGTGATAGTTGGCTGTCATTTGTCAGTTAGGAGCAGCTTGGCTGTTCAAGTCTTCAATGTCCAGGTCTAGTCTCTCATAAAATCCCAGTGTGTGTGTTCCCACAAACCACTTAGTTTATTTATAATATCCCTGGTGACCCCATTATCCTTACTTATATTTCCCACAGCATTAACCTAAATTCAGTATTGAGTCATTACATTTTTTTATCACACTTTTTCCTTGTAAAGTAATGGAATTATACTCTCAAAAATTGATTGTCACATTTGTAGGTTGAATTTGTTGTAAATGATAATAGTGATATTACATAATGCCATTTCTAAAGAAAATATTCATTGAATTACCTAGTCTTTTTACACTTTGAAAAGTAGGTTTATTGGATGCTATTATTTTCAAGGTGGTATCACTACCTTGGGGAAGTGATAGCAATGCCTAGAGAATGGGTAGTCTCTGTATGTTTTCTTGTGATTCTTACTCTAACTTGTTACTTGGTTTTATTAGGCTTTATCCTGTGATGACAAGGGTTCTCATTTTTCTAGACTTGGATATACCATCCATTACTATCAAGTACATACTGATAATACCTTTTCATTTTATCCTTTAGTTTGAAAAACTATTATCTAAAGTGTTTCTTTTGCATGCTGAAATCTCCATTTTGTTATGGCTTTCCTAAGTAGTCCTTTCAATCATTTTTCTGAAGTGTTTCAGTATAGAGTTTTTAATTTTCAATGGCTCACCCAATATTATACCTTCTAAATTCAAAGTTTCTTGGAATATTTTAAGACAGATCTTAAGGTCGTTGTATAGTGCATAACTCAGTCTAGTCTGACAAGACCTTACTTTATGGGCTTCTTTAATTTTAGAGAGCTGGGTGTCACAGTGGATAGTGATGGGCCTAGAGTTGGAAGACTATTCTTTCTGAGTTCAAATCTGGACTCAGACACAAATGGGTAAACTACTCCAGTATCTTTGCCAAGAAAAGCCAAAATGGGATTACAAGAGTCAGATTCAACTAAGGAACAATAAAAAATTAATTTTACCTTCAGAGCTTTTCTTAAGTTCTCTATAATTTCAAATGCCACATCTTATAGTTGTCTTCCTTAGATTTAATAATGTCAAAGGAAATAAGTAGAAATGTTGAGATACTCTCAGCTGCATTCTGAATTGCTCCTCAAATGTACTTCTTTAAAATAGGACTTGAAAACAGTGTTGAGGGACTTTTGAAAGACAGGCATCCTCTGCTACATTTTTGGTGAAATTATGAATTAGTCCAGTCATCTTGGAATGTAATTTGGAATTGTGCAAAGTATTGAAAATGTCAATACCATTTAATTGAGAGATTCCACTGGTAGGCATAATGACAAAAAGAATGGTCCCTTATATACCAAAATATTTCTAACAGCACTTTTTGTGGTAGCAAAGACTTGTCCATCAATTGAATGAAAATAAAAGCAACAACAAACTTTAAATGACCAACCTTGGCATCAAAGAAGGGATATGCAAAAATAGCTCCCCTGATTCTTTGTAAAGGTAGAGAACTATAAATATAGAATATTTCATTAATATCAGACTTTAAAATAATTTGATTTTGTGGAACTTTTTTTCCTTCCTCTTTTATTCTTTATTATGAGAGATCTAGTAGAAAATGTTGATAATATTTTTAGAAGGATAGTAATTAAAATTCATTTTTAAAATCAACCTAAAAGTGACAGGAAAGGACAACTTATTTTTAAACTCAGAGCACTTTGACACATGTTGCTTTTTATCTGATAGCATTTAACTTTTAAATTTCTGATCCACACTGATCATGGAAAAGAAAAAATGTAGTAAATTTTATACAAGGTAAGGACAAGAATAGCTGTAACTTTACATATTAGAAGACTTATCTTTTGAGTTTTTGAGATAAGGCGTGTGGTATTGAAGAGTACATTTGGGTTTGGGTTCAAATACTCGTCCTTATTAACTATGTGTAACACTCAACAAGTAACCCAGCCTCTCAGAATTTAAAGTTCCTCATCTTTAAAAGAGAAATTAAATAATATTTGTACTTCCTATGTCACACAGTTGTTATGAATTTAGTAGTTTGTAAAACAGGGCTATAGAGATTAGTTATTTTGGGGGGCTTTTTAAAAAACCTCTTATCTTCCATCTCAGACTCAATGCTGTATTTTGGTTCTGAGCCAGAAGAGTGGTGATGACTAGGCAATTGAGATAAAGTGAATTTCCCAGGGTCACACAGCTATGAAATATCTTGAGGTCAAATTTGAACCCAGGACCTCCCAACTTTAAGTCTGGCTTTCAAGCAACTGAGCTGCCCCCTTATGTTTTGGCTTTAACAATAAAATTCACTTGATTCTCCTTACATGCTCACTATGTACTTTATTTATTTATTTGTTTGTTTATTTGCCCCTTACCTTCTGACTTGGAGTCAATGCTTTGTATTGGCTCCAAGGCAGAAGAGTGTTAAGGGTGTAGGTAATGGGGGTCAAGTGACTTGCCCAGGGTCAGCATGGGAAGTGTCTGAGGCCAGATTTGACCCTAGGACCTCCCATCTCTAGGCCTGGCTCTCAATCAACATGCACTCTAATAAAAAGTAAAAATGTTAATTTCCCCTGTCCCCCTATTTTTTTTTTAAATTAAATCTGTCATACTGTACAATTCTGCTTATCATTTCATTTTTAATTCTGTGTTTTTTTCTACTGCTGTTTGAATTTAGCCTTTCTTTGTATTTTCAGTGCTTAGCACAATGCCTGGCTTATAGTCAGTGCTTATTGATGATGGTGATGATGCTCTTTTATTGCCTTACATTTTGAAACTTCTTTTCAATAGGATCGAAAACTACTTGCCACAGCTCAACAGCTGCTTCAGGATAGCAAGACCAAAATAGAAGTCATAAGGATGCAGATTCTTCAGGCAGTCCAGACCAATGAACTGGCTTTTGATAATGGTGATGGATCAGAAATGAACTATTATTTTCTTTATAATGTCAGCAACTTAGCTAGGGATATGCCAATATGGATATGGGGTATTTTGTTGTTGTTGTTATTAATCTAAACAAGAGATTATGAGGTGGAGAAGGAATTACAATTTTTTCTCTCTAATGAACTTTATGGAGTTACATGTATTTAAATATGAAAATAATTTGACCCTTTCCATTTCAAGTAGATAACCAATTTGTATTACCAATATTATAAATTTAAATGCTTTTTTGGCTTTAAAAAACTTTTGACTTAAAATTGACTTAGAAATTATATATATATATATATTTATTTATTTATTTTTTCAAAACAAAAGTCTTATCACAGTCAGCGAGCACATGTATTGTTTGCTATTTTTCATGCCAGAGGAAACTTTTCAACTAAGTGCTAAAAGCATAGATGGAAACTATTGTGATCTAGGGATTAGACAACATGTGTACATACTGGCTTATCCTTAGTTCTAAAAATTTTTTTTCACACTTATAGTTTAAGTTTACCATGCAGTTTATATGTAAAGACCTACGTTTCACCTTAGTGTCCATTAAGTATAATTATTACCACTTAAATAATTTTTGATTAATCTTGAAATTTATTTGCTTTTTAAAGTTTTAAGTTTTCTGAGGGTAATCCAAATAGTTGGTTCTTTTAAGTTTACTTCAATTTTTTTTTTTTCTTCTAGCAAAACCTGTGATAAGTCCTCTTGAACTTCGAATGGAAGAATTACGGCATCATTTTAGGATAGAGTTTGCAGTAGCAGAAGGTGCAAAGAATGTGATGAAACTACTTGGATCAGGAAAAGTAACAGACAGAAAAGCACTTTCAGAAGTAATTTTCATATTAAATATTTTACCTTAATAAATAGAATATTCAAAGAATGTAATTATTAAAATGAAAGTACCCTCTTTTCTATTCAAGGCCCAAGCAAGATTTAATGAATCCAGTCAAAAGTTGGATCTTTTAAAGTATTCATTAGAACAGAGATTGAATGAACTTCCAAAAAATCATCCCAAAAGCAGTATTATTATTGAGGAGTTATCGCTTGTTGGATCACCAACACTAAGTCCACGGCAGAGTGTAATATCTACACAAAACCAATATAGTACACTATCCAAACCAGCAGCATTAACAGGTATGTGGTGGGTTAGCTATACTTTGGGGTTGTTACAATTTTAAAAATCCATTTTCATTATATTTTAGTAATGAATATATTTGTTTAGATTATCAAAATCAACCTTTTAGGATTTCATTTGATTTCTCTCTAAGCGAGTTGTAGTTATGTTATTTGCAAATTTTATAATCATTCTGTCTATAATTCCATTTAAGCAATGTTGAGAAAATTAGGACCTAGGGCAGATCCCTTGTGCTATCCTTTAGAGACTGACTGTCTTTTAGGATAACTCTGGGCCTAGTTATTTAACAAGATCTGAATTGGTCCAACTTCATTCATCTTTCATATTGTCTTTCCAGCTTGTCCACAAGAATACTTTGAGAAACTGACACCATCCTGAAACCCAGATATAATGTGTCTGTTATATACTTTTCTTGATTGAGCAATGGTTACTTCTTCCATTTGTTTAATATACTCTATAGAGTTTTTCTAGGAATGAAATGAAAGTGTTGAGGATTTTCTTGGATCACTGCATTGCCAAGAATAGCTGTCATTCATAAATGCTTATCATATAATTGCTGTTGCCATGTACAGTATTCTCCTGTTTCTGCTCCCTTCACTTTGCATCAGTTCATGTAGGACTTTCCAGGTTTTTCTAATTCATCTTGTTCGTCGTTTCTTATAGCATAGTAGTATTCCATTACCATAATATACTACAACTTTCTCAGCCATTCTCTAATTGATGGACATCCTCTCAGTTTCTAATTCTTTGCTACCCCAAAAAAGAGCTGCTTTAAATATTTTTATACAAACATGTCCTTTCCCCTACCCATAACTCCTTAGCTATCTGACTTTTCTTTTATATTTGACTTATTTTTTCTACTCATTGTGACTGTTTTCTTTGATGTGTCCCTTTCATCCCATTCTACATTTTCTTTAATTTTTTATACCTAGTTTTGACCCCATGGTTTGAGAACTTTAATACTTCCTTCCTTTGATATACCATCATGCAATCCCTTGTTTCCCTTCATCTT
This sequence comes from Gracilinanus agilis, assembly GCF_016433145.1. Taxonomy (NCBI): domain Eukaryota; kingdom Metazoa; phylum Chordata; class Mammalia; order Didelphimorphia; family Didelphidae; genus Gracilinanus; species Gracilinanus agilis. The sequence goes on along the minus strand of NC_058133.1, from coordinate 40,124,662 downwards.
CTACCATATTCAACTTAGACATCTTAATTCCCACATAAATATTAGTATTTGGATGATTCCCATTGCAGGACTACTGAATATTAATGGATAAAAATCACAAACATTAAATTTATTTCATATTCTAAAATTCATGTTAAGAGGCAGCAATACCCCCTCTGCTACTCAGTTAATCCTACCCATGTTGATTCCTCATTTTTCACGGATTATTACAAACTTTTTCTTACCTCTCTCCACCCTAACAACAGGTAAACCTAGCTGATTATTTGACCCAGAGGATTTGAGTCATGGAAAGAGAATTCCCTTAACTGCCTTCCTTGATTCCACAAAACTTCACAACATCACCCTTTCCTTCTTCCTTCACTCTGCTCTCAGAAGAATTAGTAATCCCTCTCTTTGTGTTGTCAGTTCCATTTTCTGCCACCTCTAGGATCTTCCTTTCATAGTTAGTACTTTTTTCACACATTTTTAAATCTCCCTTCACCAGCTCCTTCCTAGTCCTAAAAAAAGTTTTCTCTTGACACTGTTAGACCATTGAACTACTGCCCTGTTCCTCTTCTCTACTATTAACCTTGAAAAGTTGCTATTACTTTGAACCACTTTTTCACTAGCCTCTTTCTTTCCCTCATCTCTTTGTAATTCATCTTCTTGTGCAACTCTAGTAAAATTTCCTTTCTCTGAGAGCTTATTGATGACCATACTCACCAAATCCATTTATGTTTTTTCCCTAATTCTCAACTACTTTGATTTTCTTAAAGCTTTTAATGCTATTGACAACCTTTTACTAGATTATCCCCCTGTTCTTACCTTAAGAAACACCATAACTCCCAGGTTTCTTACTTCTCTGATCATTCCATCTGATGGTTTTTCATCCTCTTCTAAATTCCTTAATGTGATTCTTTCCCAAAATCTGCTCTTAGCTTTCTTTTATACATATTCTCACCACCTGTATAGCTGATGCTCAAACCTTTATTTCAAGTCTTAACCTCTTTTTTGAGCTTCAAAGCTGTGTTCCTAACTGCCTAAAGGACATCACCTGGTTGACTATCGACATGTTCAAAACCAAGCTAGTTATCTCTCCTCCTAAACTTGTTCCTAGTCCTGACTTCATTATTTATGTCTTTGGCATCACCTGACGGCCTCTGTTGAGGCCTTTTTCTTATCCTTTCTCTGTTCAGGTCTTGTGGATTCTATTTCAGCAACCTCTTTCCTATCATCTGTTTCATCTCTATGTACATTGCTACCACTAGTACAGGCTCTTATTGCCCAACTGGACTGTTACAGTAGCTTCTACCTCTTGCACACTCTCTTACACTGTCTTTTTTAATGCTCCTGTCAGATGAATCATTCTGCTACAAGCCTATTTGTGCCATTTTTCTGCTAAAACATAAACATTGGCTTCCTATTGCTTCTCATATAAAATTCATGCTCTTTTACCTGGCATTCAAAGACCGCTAAAATAGGACTTGACTCATCTAATTTTATTACTACCCTCTATATATTCTATATTCAGTGCTAAATCGATATTCTGTCCTTTGATACTTCCCTGCCTTCACTTGAACTATTCTCAGTTCTTTCCCCATTAGCAGCTATTGAATTCCTTCCTCTTTCAAATGCTATTCCTCTAAGTTATCTCCTAATTTCCCCTCTCCTCTCCTAAGTCAATAAATCTTCATACAGAGCTCTAATGAATATAATATTGTGATGTTTTAATTACCTTTGTATCTTATCCCCACACCCTATCCAATTTGGTTCCTCTAGGTCAGTGATGGGCAAATTACGGCATGTGGGCCAGATGTGGCTCCCTGTAATGTTCTATCCAGCTGCCCAACATTATTCCTAATCAGACAAATACAAGGAGTAGGATACAATACAATGAAACTTTGAAAGAGTTGCCTTAGAAACAGACTGACAGATGAGCATTTCCTTTCCTTTGGCCCCCTCTTTAAAAAGTTTGCCCGTCACTGGTCTAGGTCAGTAGCTAACTGTCTTAGCTAAATTTTGTCTCCTCTAGAGTACAGTAGAATATTCTGTACACAATAAATGCTTAATAACTGTATTTGTAAAGGATACATTCCCATAGTGTTCAGATTATACTTTAAGAACTGTTCGTTTAAATTTCATAAATATTTGTTAGGTAGCTATGCTAAATACATTCATGTACTAAGAATACAGAAATGAAATGAGGCATATCTCCTGTCATCAGAGAGCTTATTATAATTTGATGGGAAAGGGGGATAAGACATGTATACACATAACTGAATAAAGACAGAACATGATAAGTAATAGCACTGTGAGAAATTTGAGGAGACAGTGTTTGTATAGTGTTGAAAGGAAACTGAAGTGGAGAAGGTGAAATCAGTGTGGGATGTAAGGAAAGATTTTATGCTCTTGACCAGACACTTGGCAAACTGGAGCTCATATGTTATATAGTAACCAGATGGTGTGGTATCTTAACTGTGCCTTATCAGAAATAATTGGTGAAATCCTTGGTCTTCAAGCCTAGAAAAGAGAAAACCCAGGGAGAGAAGGGGGAAGAAGATGATAGTATTGTGTAGTAAATCAGACTTACTTTGTGTGGTTTTAGAGATTAAATCTCAAATTCTTGAAAAGTGGTTTTACCACTGATTATTTGACTTTGAGCAAGTAACATTCTTTGACCTTTAGTTGGCTCTTTTGTAAAACAATGGAATTGTAACAAATCTAATGTTTCACCTAGTTCTAAAATCTCTTTGCATCTCTTATAGGAAGCTAAATTTTGCACTGCTATAAAGAGAGCAAAAGAGGAAATAAGCATTTATATAAGGCCTACTATAAGCCAGGCACTGCACTACGTATGGCCCCAGGCCTCCCACCCCCCCCCCCCCCCCCCACACACACACACACACACACTTCCCACTCCCCTCTCTTTAAACAAATGTTAACTCATCTGATCCTCACAAGAACCCTGTGGTACTATCTCAGGAAACTGATGCAAAGAAAGTTTAATTGATTTGCCATGGGTGACACAGATAGGAAGTATCTATGAGCCTAGATGAGATTCAGGGCCTCCTGATTCCAGCCATAACACTTATCTACTGTATCAGCAGCTGCCTCTAGAAAAGAACCATTATTTATGAATATAATGAGTCTTGTCAATGCTATATACATTACATTTATCAATATATCTTGTCATACCTACTCTCATATTAGTCTAGGCTCCTATTGCCAGTCACCTAGACTATTGCAGTAGCCTCATGGAAAGTCTTTTCACTTCTATTCTCTTCCAATGTGCCTTTTATATCCCTTCCATGATAATTTTATAGAGCAATCTATGACAATAACTGTCATTCCATCTTGAGAAGTATTGAGAAGCTTCTTTTGCCTTCCAAGTAGAGTTTACTCTTTTGCACAGAATTAAAGACTCCACAAATTATCATCACCTAGCCTTTCTAACTCTTATCTCACATTACTATCACTCATGTGCTTTGTATTTATGCCTGGATCATAGAACATATCAGGTTCCCTCTCACTTCTGTATCTGTCCTTCCACTTTTCTCACTCAGATATATTCCCTTTTTGCCTGTTGAATTCCTTCCTACCTACTCCTTAAAATGCAACTGAGATGTTAATACCTTCATGTAAGCTTTTTTGATTTTGCAGCTTTAGTACACTTATTATATTATTATATAAGTAATATATTACTATAATGATGTTAAGAATATATAGTGCTTTAATGTTTGCAAAGCACTTTTATAAATATTATCTCATTTTTATCCTCAAAATAATCCTTGAAGGTAGGTATTATTAACTCCATTTTACATTTATGGAAACTGAGATGAACAGAAGTCAGATGACTTGCTTATTTGAACTTGAAATAAATTAAGCCACTGAGAATAGATTTGAATTCACATCTTTCTGACTCCAGGTCCTGCACTCTTTTCTACTGTGCCACCTCCCCTTGATGAAATTTGAGGCCAAAGAAAACAAAGCTCATGGCTTAAATAAATTTCCTGTTGCCTCTAAGGTCCTAATATATGCCATGCATTCAGTAAACACAAATGTATAACTATGTTAAATATATGTGTATTCACAAATGTATGACTATTTGATGTGAAAGTGAGAAACAATCTTTGCACTCATGGAGCTTATAGTCTAATAGGAAGAAAAGACCTAAATACGAAAATCTGTAATACAAATTTGAATGTGATAATTACATAGGAGTCCAATAGAAAGGAATGAGAAATTCAAGAGGGATTCTTCCCAGAGGACATCAGGAAAGGCTTTATGGAGGGAAGTAGCTTATGAATTGAGTCTGCAAACAGAGAAGCAGCTTTGGCTCTCAAGTCTATCAAATCCCTCCTATTTACTTCCTCTGCGACATTGGGCAAGTCCTTTGACTTCCTTTGCCTCAGTTTCTTCATTTGTAAATTGAGGGCTTTGGGGCAAGAAGGCTTTTTTCTTCCAACTCTAGGTCAGTGATCTTCTGAACCCATTCCAGGAATGGAGATGGAAAAGGACAGAATAGAATTCCTAAGCAGCTATCTTTTGGTTTGACTAGAAGACTACTTGCATGGAGATGCGAGTGTTGTAAAGAGGCTCATAGAAGGATGGGGAGACTTATTCTACTTGGCTACACGAAGTCAATCCAGGAGCACAGGAGAGAATCAGTGATTGAATTAGGTTGTTCTAAATAGAAACTGCCCAACAATTAGAGCTGTTAGTGCAGGCAAATCTGCCTCCACTAGGTGACCCTTGTTGTGAGCATGTTAGATGGAGAATTCGTTTTCATGCATGGATTGGAATAGTTGGTTTCTGAGTCCCTTCCAGTTCTGAAATTCTTTAACATAAAGGTGGTTACCCATTTTCTTGACTCATTTGTTTAGGAGCGCTTCTCAAATGAATACAAATCACCAAGTTGAAGGTATCTCTTTTTTCCCCCCAGCTGCTTCCATCCTCCAGTAGTGCTGGTAGTACAAGTATTGTTATCTCTTTTAGGCAAGTCCCAAGTTCCCTGAATCTATCTCTCCATAAAGTAGGAGAAAGAATAGTTATAGTACTTACCTCACTTCTCTGGGGATTAGGATGAACAAATGAAATAGTGTATATAATATAATATGTTTGATAAACCTTGACACATTTCAGAAATATCAGTCTTTTCCCCGTATTTTACATAGGAGGAAACATAGATCCCAGAGTTTTAAGTAAATTGCTTAAAATAAGAACAAAGTTATGTGACTAGAAAATGGTGGTGGTAGAACTCCAATCAGTCTTCTTCAAGCTCAATTCTCTTTTTTAGGCACCTGGAACAAAAGACTTTAGCAGAATAAAAGATTATGACAGTAATGCCAAATTGACCCAAAAAATAACTTATCTACAGTTTATATAAAACTGACTTTTGAGGGTTTGCATTGCCCATAATTTGTGGGTTTGTAGACTCTTCCTGCATTACTTCGTGGTTGTGAGCAAGTAATATCAAAGTGTGCATAGTTGTTGCACTCAAACCTTATACTAAATTTAATTTCATTTCTTTCATAATAAGCAGTCTTCTTAGAGAAGCTCTTAGAAGCTTGGTACTCAACATACCAAGATGGTTAAATGGGGAGAAAAAAAGTTTTAAGACCCACCAGACCTAGTAAAGAAAAAATAGTACAGCCATTTCCTTATACTAGTAGCTTTTCTAGCTGCTACTTATAAGCACTCACTTTTATTCCTAAGTTTTTGTATTGTTGATTTTTTTATTGATATATTGTCAGCTATAAAATTTGAGAGTGTAAAGTAAGTGATACTCTTCCAATGTAATACTCTTACTTATTAAAAAAGTTTCAGAAGATCTCTAATGTTTAAGGAAGATGTTAAAGCCCCTTAAAACATTTTTTTTCCTAATTAAAAGCAGGTAGTGAACATTATCATATTCTGTCAGATACATTGAAATTACTAAAATATTTAATAAAATACCAGACTTTGAAGTAGTTGCCAGATGTTTTTTGTTTTCCTAGGATGACTTCTACGTAATCAGCTAAGTATTTGCAGTGGAAATGAATTGAATATCCCAGTCTCTCCAAAAAAACCAATATACTGGATATTCATTTTCTTTTTAAATTAAACCAATTTTATAATTTCAGTAAAAATGAATTAAAATTTTACTTGGGACTTGTCAGTAATTCTGTTCTTCTAAAGTGATAAGATTGAGCTGAATGCCATTTAAAATCCCTTCTACCTCTAAGTCTGATCCCACAATCAAAATGAAGCTTGAAGCTTAAGCTATTCTCTGGGTAATTAGGCTGTCAAAAACCACGTTTTGTATTTCCTAAATAACTTCAAAAAACATAACTTCCCCAAATCTACTCCAACTCAACAAATACAGAAGCCATATAATATAATACATAGTCACTTCTCAATATAAATACCCACTTTATATCCACATTGTAAAAACACTTTTAAAAAATTCTCATTGTCTTAGGAAAAACTTATCAAATTATGATGACAAATTACTTTAGGCTTTGTAAACAAGTATACATTATATATCCAGATGATGAGGAGGTTTTAAAGGATCCAGATTTGGGTACATTTACTTTAAGGGGGTTTCCTGGAAGTTTCTTAGGGTTATCATGTATAAACTTTTAGATAAGAAAAGTAATGTTTCAACAAAAAAAATACATTTAATAGTGTATACTTGGAAATAGCAAACACATTTAACTGTTCTTAGTTAAATAACTGAATATAACCAAGTTTTAATCTTCAAATTTTAATGTGGGTTTTGTTTTTGTTCAGTCATTTTAGTCCTGTCCAACTCTTCATGGTTCTATTTGCAGTTTTTTTGGCAGAAATACTGGGATGTTTTGACATTTCTTTCTTCAGCGCATTTTACAGATGAGGAAATGGAGGCAAACAGTACTTGTGCATGGTCACACAGCCAGGAGGCATCTGAAGTTAGATTTGAACTCGGGTCTTGACTCCAAGGCCATCCCTCTATCCATTGTACCATCTGGCTGCCCTTTAACGTGGGTTATTTTTAAGCAGAATGTACTATTTCCTAAATGTTACTACTTTTGACAATGTATTCTTCTGTTACTTCTATTATCTTGTTCTTTCTAGCGTATTAAATCATCTCATATTGACCACAGCCTGGTGCTTTCAGATACTCTGGCACATCCGAGAAGTAGTTTACTTGTGACATGTACGTTTATATAAAGTCTGGCAATTACACAACTCTTAACATACACTCTCAGAGGGTCTTTATAATCCTGTGAAGTATAAGTTAGCACACATGTTATTTAACCCTGTCTGAAAGGCAAGGAAATTTAATCTTAGGTAAGGACTTGCCCAAGCTCAAATAGGAAGTTGAAAAACCACATCCCTTTTCCCAGGCCTTCTAATTCAATCCCTTGTGTTGTTTCCATTGAGAAGATTGCCTTCTAGGAATATTTGTATTTAGAAATCTTTTATGCACCTTTTTATTTAGAGAAATCATGTTTAAAGAAATTATCATTTATTTAGTTATAAATCAACAGGTTGGCTCAGCTTCTATAATGAAAATTATTGCATGTCTATGTCCAAACCAAGAGTATAGATTTGTTTCTGCAGAAGCCATATACATTGTTTCCTGTGCTAACTAATAGCTTTGAAAACAGCTTTTAACTCACAAAAAATCTGATTTTGTAATTTACATTTTAACATTTTTTCCTTATCTTCTAGAAGAAACACATTTGTAAGTATTATTTCTCATGTTTGAAGCACTTCATTTCATTTGACCATGCTTGTAAGCATTCAGGAAGTTAGAAGTCAGAATTTTTTCACCTTGGATCATCATCTATATCCCATCCCTGTCCATGGACCTTTCCCAAGGCTCTGTATTGAATCTTTCTTTCCCTTTTCTCCCTATAGCCTTATCTCTCTCGCCTTATTGGCTCCTATGGATTTAATGAATAGGTAGTTGTTAGAATAGCTAGAAGAGATTTTCTATAGCTTTTTTAAGGTTCGCAGAGCACTTCCTGTTATCTCCTTTGATCCTCACAACTCTACTAATTTTTTTCCTCCACAAATAAGTTTTAGAGAGAATAAGTTACTTGCCCAGGGTCACACAACTATCAAGCTTCTAACATAGGATTTGAACTCAGAGTCTTCCTAATTCCTATTCTATTCACTGTACCACCTCTAGCTGCCTCTGTCTTCTTCATGCCATGATTCCTAGATCTGTATCACTAGCCATAGTTTCCTAGTCTCCATTTGAACATTTATAAGATTTTCCGTATCTCAGACTTATATGTCCAAAAATCATCTTCTGCCTCCTGATCTTCTAAATGTCTCCATCCTGAGCACACTACATCCTTATAAAGTCATAAGGTTTGCAGCTTCTGAGTTATCCTTCATTCTTCACTCTCCTTTATCCCAAGCATTTCATCAGTTGACAAGTCTTGAGGAGTCTTAATTAACGCAGCATCTCTAGAATGAATTTCCTCTTTATCACAGAGCTTCCATCCTCATTTAGGCCCTCATCAGCTCTTTCCTGGAGTGTTGTAATTGCCTCCCATGTACTCTCCCTGCCTCTAGTCTTTTCCACACAGATGCCCAAGTGATATTTATGAAACACAGGTATGACCAGGCTACTCTCCTGCTTAGTATACTCCAGGGACTCTTCCTTAGTTCTAGGATTGAATAGAAATATGCCATTTTGAAGCCTTTCCTAACCTAGTTCCAACCTCCTTTTCCATCCATTTTATGCCTTATAACCCTTCCTCAGTTCTTCCTAACTAATCTTTCTTTAAATTTTATTTTAATAACAAATTTTCATATAATTTTCTGAAGTTATATGATCCATGTTGTCTCTCTTCCTTCTTCCCTCCCAGGACTGACAAGCAATTCATTCTGGGTTATATTATTTCACACATATTATCACGCAAAACATATTTCCATATTATTAATCTTTGTAAGTGAAAAATCTTACAAAACTAAAACCCCAAATCATATATCCAAATAAAAAGTGATAAATCATATGTTTTCATCTGTATTTATACTCCAACAGTTCTTTCTCTGGAGGTGGATAGCATTCTTTTTCATAAGTCTCTCATAATTGTCCTGGATCATTGTATTGCCATTAGTAGCAAAGTCTATCACATTTGATCATTCCACAGTATTTCAGTTACTGTGTACAATGTTCTCCTGGTTCTGTTTATTTCACTCTGCATCAATTCATGCAGCTCTTTCCAGCTCTTTTTGAAATTAATCTGTTCATCATAATAGTATTATATAGCACAAGAATATTTGTTCAGCCATTTCCTAAATGAAGGACATCCTTTTAGTTACAATTCTTTGCCACTACAAAAAGAGCAGCTATAAATATTTTGGTACAAACAGGTTCTTTCCCATTTATTTTTTGTCTCTTTTGGAATATAAACCTCATAGTGATGTGACTAGCTCAAAAGGTATGCATTCTTTTATAGCCCTACTGCCCTCCAGAATGGCTGAATCAGTTCACAACGCTATCAGCAATGCATTAGTGTCCCAATTTTGCCACATCCCCTCCAACATTCATTACTCTCCCCTTCTTTCATTTTAGTCAATCTGCTAGGTGTGAGGTGATACCTCAGAGTTGTTTTGATTTACATTTCTCTAATGGAGGGATTTAGGACATTTTTTTATATGATTATTGATAGCTTTGGTTTATTTTATCTGAAAATTGCCTATTTATATCCTTTAACCCAGTGATGGGCAAACTATACAATACAATGAAACTTCAAAAGAGTTGCCTTAGAAACAGATTGATGTATGAGCATTTCCTTTCCTTTAGCCCCCTCTTTAACTTTTTAATGAGGGGGCCAAAGGAAAGGAAATGCTTGTCTGTCAGTCTGTTTCTAAGGCAACTCTTTAGAAGTTTCATTGTATTCATCAGATTAGGAATACTGTTGTGCTGCTGGATAGAACATTTCAGGGGGCTGCATCTGGCCCGCAGGCCGTAGTTTGCCCATCACTGCTTTAACCATTTATCAATTAGGGCGATGGTTCCCATAATTTTTTGACCTATCGCCCCCTTTCCAGAAAAAATTTTACTTAGCCCCCTGGAAATTATTATTTTTTCAATTTTAATAGCAATTAATAGGAAAGATAAATGCACCTATGGTCATCGCTGCAGCACCCACCATGGGGCGGTAGCGCCCACTTTGGGAATCACTGAATTAGGGAATGACTTGAATTTTTATAGATTTTATTTACTTCTGTAGATACTTGAGAAATGAGACCTTTATCAGAGAAATTTGTTATAAAAATTGTTTCCCAGTTTATTTTCCTACTAATCTTGGTTGCATTGGTTTTGTTTGTCCAAAACCTTTTTATTTTAATGTATTCAAAATTATTCATCTTGTAATGTTCTTTATCCCTTGTTGGACATAAATTCTTCCGTTCTCCATAGATCTGATAGGTAAACTATTCTAAGTTCCCTTATTTACTTATAATATCACTCTGTGTTTTAAATCATATGCCCATTTTGACCGTATCTTGGTATAGGGTGTGAGATATTGATCTAAACCTAATTTTTGCCATACTGTTTCCCAATTTTCCCAGCAGTTGTTGTTAAATAGTGAGTTCTTATCCCAAATGCTAGGATCTTTGGGTTTATCAAACACTAGATTGCTAAGATCATTTACCCCTTATCAATTTGATTCACCCTTCTATTTCCTAGCCAGTATCAGATTGTTTTGATAATTACTGCTTTATAGAACAGTTTAAGATCTGGTACCTCTAAGCTACCATCCTTCACATTTTTTTTCACTAGTTCCCTTGATATTCTTAAACTTTTGTTCTTGCAGATGAATCTCATTATTATCTTTCATAGTTCCATAAAATAGTTTTCTGATAGTTTGATTGGTATGGCACTGAATAAATAAATTAATTTAATTAGGATTTTTATTATATCACCTCTGCCTACCCACGAGCAATTAATTTTTTTCCAGTTGCTTAGGTCTAGTTTTATTTGTGTGAAACGTGTTTTGTAGTTGTGTTCATATAATTCCTGAGTTTGTCTTGGCAAATAGATTCCCCAATACTTTATATTGTCTAGAGCAGTGATGGGCAAACTACAGCCTGCAGGCCAGATTGGGGGGGAGGGGCCTGAAATTTTCTATCCAACTGCTCGACATCATTCCTGATCTGACAAATACAATGAGTAGGATACAATACAATGAAACTTCAAAAGAGTTGCCTTAGAAACAGATTGATGTATGAGCATTTCCTTTCCTTTAGCCCCCTCTTTAAAAAGTTTGCCCATCACTGGTCTAGAGTTTTGTTGGAAATATATAGAAACGCTGGTGATTAATGTGAGTTTGTTTTGTATCCTGCAACTTTGCTAAAGTTATTCATTATTTCAAGTAGTTTTTTAGTTATTTTTCCAGTGTTCTCTAAGTATACCATCACATCATCTGCAAAGAGTGATAGTTTAGTTTCCTTATTGTCTACTTTAATTCCTTCAATTTCTTTTTCTTCTCTAATTGCTAAAACTAGGATTTCTAGTATAATATTAAATAATAGTGGTGATAATGGGCATCCTTGCTTCACTCCACTAACTAGTCTTTTTGTTCTTCCTCAGTCTTCCATCTCCATTTCTTTGCATAGGTCGCCCCTCATTCTTATAATGATGTACATACTCCTCATTTCTGCTTCTTAGTTTCCCTCACAGGTCAGTTCAAGCACCACATTCTACATTAAATCCATCATCATTTCCCCTCAACTTCTAATTCTTTCCAAAAAAATATTACTTTGTATTTTTTCTCTACTATGTGGTCATTCCTCCAACTAACATAAACTTCCTGAGAGAAGGGAGTTTTCCCCTTTTTTTGTCCCTCTATTTCTAAGACCTGGCACCAAGTAGATTCTTGCCTTTGATAAACTAAGTGATGTGCTCTTCAGGCAGATGCTGGCATATGTTTTTTGATATTTGTCATTTATTTTAACTTAAGCTTATTTAAAACTATTAAATATCTACTGCATCCAGATTTCTCTTCTATGCACTGAGAATAAAAAATGCTTATTCTGTATGTAAGGGGGGAAAAGGTGTTTTTCGGTTCAATATATTAAAAGGAGGTCGCCAGGGGAAATTTCCCCAATTTAGGAATAACCTCAAGTCAAAATTGACTTTTATGGAAGTTTATTTACAGTTAAGAAGAGAGAGAGGAAATAAGAATCTTAACACAGTAGGTTAATTGCTAAGATCCTCTAATTAATCCAGGTAGATCTAATTAACCCTCAGCCTAGAGTCAGAGGGCCAGAGGCCTGGAGGTGAATGAAGCAAAGCTTCATTCACAGAGTCTATTAATGAAGTTCCTTAAGAGAATTTCAGGAAGATTCAGTCAGTCTTTAAACTCACCACCTCCACAGACCAGAAGAGCTAGAAGACCTCCTTCACCATCCACCCTCTTCACCAGAATCCCCCAACTGACTGAAGATCTTCTCCTTTTAAAGGGATCACTTATGTGTCACTTCCTGTGGCTCCCTCCTCATTTGCATGTCCAATCACAATAGACACTTCTCATAGACCGCCTAAGGGGCGGTCAGTTGATTCTGATTCGTCACCCACTCTAGCACACATGGGTTGGGACCTCCCAGAATTTGGAGGTGCTCTCACTTTTGGTGATTAAAACCTTTGGTGATTAAATCTAAAGATGGGCAGTGTAGACTTAATCCGATTATCACATGTAGGAGTTTTCAGGTTAATAAGGAAAATAACTCAAATAAAAGTGCATTAAGTACAAAGCAGACTATCTAAGCAAAATGATATAAGTGATTTTGAAGAAGGATAGAGAAAGAATATGGGAGGGCTTCATGAAGGAGTAGTACCTAAGATGAATATTTAACAAAGGCAGTTTTCATCATGGAGTCTGTTCCATTTTGGGAAAAAACAGTGCAATCTAAGGTAAGGAGATATGGAAAAGCAGGATAAACAACAGTTTTTTTGGGTCATAAAATGTGTGAAGAGTGCTACAGTGAGGAAGGAAATATAAATTTAAGACATTTGTTAGAGAAACTTTGAATGCCAGAATAACGTTTTAAACTTTATTTGGTATAAAATAAGGAACTACTGAAAATTTTTGAAGGAGTCACATAAAGTAGGAAGATTATACAATATGAAGGTCGATATGGAGAGTGCCAAAACTAAAGACAGAAAAGACTAATTAAAATTATTACACTAGTCCAGGCAAGAGATAAAAGCCTTAAATAAAATGGTGGCAGAGAGGGACAAAGTAAGTTTACCAGAGCAAAGAATTAATGCATCATGGCAGTTGATTGAATAGGAAGGATAAAGAAAGTCAAGCAAAGAGCAAAGTTAGAGGTTTCAAGCCTTGATGATTAGGAGTTTTGGTGATATCAATAGAAAAAAAGTTAGGAAAGTTTTGGGGGAAGGGCAAATCCTACATTGTAGAAGTTTTTAAAATAGGTAAGTGTTTAAATGGATGTTGCTTTGGGACATGTCCAGTTTGAGATGTGGTGGATTATATGAGTAGAGATATAAATTCCATATCTCTACTCTCTTCATTTCATTGGATTATAAGTGGCCTTCATTTTAATAAAGTTATTATTAAAAGGAAAGATGATAACTGATTCTTAAAACTCCTTATTTTAATTGATGTTGTTTTCATTATAATTTTTTTTGCCATTCCCACAGAATTAGTAAGAAGGTTATAGTACAGAACTCATGCTTTTAAAAATTACAAATTGAGGTTCTTATCTAACACATTTGTTCATGTTAACAGGTACTTTGGAAGTTCGACTCATGGGCTGCCAAGATATCCTAGAGAATGTCCCTGGACGTTCAAAAGCAACATCAGTTACACTACCTGGCTGGAGTCCAAGTGAAACAAGATCATCTTTCATGAGCAGAACAAGCAAAAGTAAAAGTGGGAGTAGTCGAAACCTACTAAAAACAGATGACTTGTCCAGTTCAGTAACTAATTTTCTTAATTTTCTAAAAATTAAATAGACATAAACAAGGGACTTAACTGAAAAATAGAAAGAAATGGACAGATTCAAAGGCTCTGCAGGGGGAAAGAAGGCATCAAAGTGACATTCTGATTATCAAAAAATGAAAATATTAAATCCTGGTTGTTCAAAATCTGGCAACTAAATATCAAAAATTAATTTCCTATTATGTTAGGCACGTAATACTACAAGAAGATGAATGATACATAAAAAAGTTTAAGATTTTTTGGCAGGAGCAATTGTCAGGAATGACTGCTACTGCCCAGGAGGGAGGAAAAAGCAGGGACTAAGGATTGAAGTTGTCTTGATTTCTTTACACAGAAAACAGCACAAATGAATACAAATTTTAATTTTTAAAGTTGGCTTACTTTATATGTAAAACCTGTTTTGTTTTGTTTTTAACTATTTTAGAGATAAGAACCAAAAAGTATGGTATACTCACAAAATAGTATTCCATGCTTTTTCTGGATACTTTCTAGTGTACCCTGAACATTATGGTCCTAAATAGGATTATTCAATCACTTGAGGCATTGCTAAACAGTACTATTGTCTCCTTATGAAGATCAGCCATTATCCTATGTAGTTAGCTTGTACAGAACTTCATCAATTACTCTATAAGTATAATAAGTGCTTGGGTTTTTTTTTTTTTAGTGTTGATTTACAGTAAACCAATCTCCTTGAAAAATGGAATGCCTAACAGGTCTTTAGGTATAGAATTTAAAATAAAAAATTGCTTTTTTCAATTGCTGTGTATTTCTCTTGATATAATGTGTTTAGTAGGTAGAGAACATTTGAAGGCAATTGTTAAATTTCACTTTCATTTGAAAAATAATAGGGGGCAGTTAGGTGACTCAGTGGATAGAAAAGCCAGACCTGGAGACAGTAGGACTTGGGTTCAAATCCAGCCTCAGTTACTTCTTAGCTCTGTAACCCTGGGCAAATCGCTTAACCCCAATTGCTTAGTCCTTTCAACTGTTCTGCATTGGAACTAATACTTAGTATTGATTCTGAGTCAGAAGGTATGGAGTAGGTTGTTGGTTTTTTTTGGTGGGAGGGGGATTGTGTGTGCGTTAAAGAAAAATAAGAGGAAGTATATAGGGATCTGAGGGAGGAAGTAGATGGCAAAGTCAAAGTGATGAGATTGAAGAGAACATGAGTAGGAAAATATTAAATGTTTTAAAATGAAGAAAGGCTGGAAATCTGGGAAACAAAAAGATTCCAAGCAAAATATTCTCAGAAGTTGGTCTGTGTCCTTGGCAATGAGGATTCAGTAGAATGAGCAGATTTCAACTGACATTTTCAGTTGAGAAGGAAAGACTGAGTATGAAAAGGGAAAGGATTAAATAACTAAATGAAAGTGTTTTTCAAGTATGACTTTAGAACTGAATTCTTAACTTTTTGTGTGTGTCAGGGATGCCTCTGGCACTCTATTGAAATCCAGTGACCTCTTTCTCCCAATAACATATTTAAATGTGTCAAATAAAATACATAATACTCCTAAGAAAATCAATTATATTGAAATGCAGTTATCAGATTTTTTAAGACAAGTTCACAGACCCCAAATTAGGAATAACCACTTTAGTATGCCAGTTTATTTTATTGTGCAAAATGAAATTGAATATTCATATATAAGCTACAATGAATTTATGTGAATATGACTTAAGTTTATTGTAACCTATAAGCTGTTCTTAATTTAGAATTGCAAGATAGGATCACTTTTAAGGTTCTTTTATAGAATCTATTTTTAAAACTTTTCTAGCAGCAAGAGACATTGCTAGATTAACCTGTGTTTGAAGACTAGACAGTGCCAGGTACAGGGAACTACTAAATAAAGTGATAGTGAGAAGATAGGCCAAAAGAACTTTTAAAGAATATATTAAAACATAACTTGGCCTCAGACACCTCCTAGCTGTGTGACCCTGGGAAAATCACTTAATCCCCATTGCCTAGACCCCTTCCATTCTTCTGCCATGAAATCAGTACTTCACAGTGTTGTTTTTAAGACAGAAGGCAAGGGTTTTTTTTAAAAAATGAAAATAAATTAAAAACACAACTCGAGCCATTTGGACTTAAGGAAAATAGAGAAATCCCATCACTGTCAATAGCCTTTAGTAGAAGGTTGTTTCTGGATTTGAGATTAGAGAAGAATTAGATAGTCATTAGATAGTTTCTCTTCTGGCAGATGTGACATTTCTCATGTTAATAGCTGTAGGTAGAAATCAAAAGGTGGTTTTTATATTCATGTCTTAAGAAAAAATATTTAACCATATATCAGTTTTATGTTACATGAAAACAGTTATGGTTAATGGATACAAAGGACAATTATATATTTTTTTGTATCATGCCCTTTTTCTCTCTGTACTCACTACCACTTTATCTTGTAAAAGTGAAATTTGGGAAATGCCATCTAAAAGTATATATATTTTCTATGGACACGTGGAAATTATCAAACTACATTTCCCGTGGTCCAACGGGTTTCCGTTTCCGGTTCTTTGGGCGTGGGGACGCCTACGTCTCCACAGAGAACAGTTTAAATCTCCTGGGTTATGGGGGGAGTGGCCTCTTGGCCAGCAGACTTGGGAGAAGACAGGAGACAGTAATGGCGAGGGCAGCGGTTTTGAATTCTTACAAGCGCGTGGTCTAATAACTTTATCTATCAGCATGGCTTTTATTAAACTACTAATTTATGTTATTATTTCAGCCTTTATTAATTTTTATCCTTATAACCTTCATGGAAACATCTATTTCTTCAGTAATGCTCCCTCCCTTACTGCCCTCTTTCTTTTAGCTGATAAAATGTATTAATATTAGCAAAACACATTTCATTCTTATTCCTCATAGCAACCCCAAGAGGTAGATGCAATGATTATTCTCATTTTACATATGAGGAAACTGATTGAAAGCAGTTAGGCAACTTATCCAGTGTCACATAGTTGGAGAATGTCAGAGGTGAGGTTCAAATCCAAGTTTGCTCCTCAGAGAATGTAAGCTCCTTGAGAGCAAAAACTATTTTTGGTTTGTTTCCAGCATATAGCACAATAACTGACATCCAGTGAGTACTTAATAACTGCATGTGAATCTGTCCCTGTGTCTACAGCCTTTTCTGGATTTTTTTTTTGTTCCCTAATCATAAAAGTCTAGTACCCCTGCCCTCTTTTCTCTATATATATTTTTGTCAACTTCAGCCCCTCCCATGGTTCCAATTACTAAATGAGTTCCTTTACTGTCTCTGGCCCCAATATCTATTGAACTCTAAGACTCATTTTCCAATTCTGTCTTGATTATATGCTTCCATATTCTATTTGAAAATATTCAATTTGAAAATCAAAGTGCTCTCAAACTAAGCTTAGTGGCATTATCCAAAACCCACTTATACCACGAACTCAACCTATTTCTTATGTTGATTTTGGTATTGTTCATCCTTAGTTTTCTAAGGGGACCAGTGACATCACAAGTTATTGTGCTATGAATTGGATTTAAGTAAAGCAGAATTGCACAAAAGCATAAGCCTCACTCTTTCCTCCATAGTGATAGAAGTCTATTGGCAAGACAAAAGGCAGGATGATTGGTGATGGCCAGGGATGCAGTGGATGACTTTGGCATCTTTAATGTCTACCCAAGCTTTAAGTGCTTGACAGTGTCTGCTTCTGCTGCTTCCATGGATATAGGAACAAATTGTTCTTATCCACCCACTCTGCTTCACATGTTTGGGGTAGACAACCCCTATATCATGGTTTTAAGGCTTCTTGTTTCCTTCTGCCTGGTTTAGCCTGCCCGCAGAGATGGTTTTACCAGGAGAGGGCCATGTGCGTGCTACAGCTCCCTGGAGCTGACACCAAAGGTGGCTGAGCAGCTCCCCAAACCCTTCATACATACATACATACAACTTAACCTGTTTCTTATATTAGCATTACTATTTTATAGTCAATAATGCTAAAAACATTTGGTGTGTCCTTTGTATATTGCCCATATAGGCCTTCACTCATTGTTATGAATGTATTATTTCAGCCTTTTTCTTACTTCCCATATCCAATGAGTCACTGAGTCTTATCACTTGTACTTCTTCAGTATTCCCTTCTCTCCATCATAATCACCACCATTCTATTTCAGATACTAATTATCTCTTTAGAGTAACCTAACTTGCCTCTAGTATCTCTGTGTATATGTGTGTATCCCTCCCTTCCTCTCTTCCTTCATGCTGCACATAATTGCAAGATTAACCTTCCCCCCCAAAAAAACTAAACTATAATTATGACATCTCCTAACTTAAAGAAAATCAGTATTCCAGCCAACCGGAATACTTCCTGTTTCACAAGCATGGAGCATGCTTTCCCACTTCAGTACCATTGATCTTTGTTTGTGAAATGGCTCCTCCCCACCCTGAGTTCTCCCAAGATCCATTTGTTCAATTCTTGCCTTACCTATCAAGGTCCAGTTCAAATGCTATCTCCTCCTTGAAGCCTATACTAATAGACTCCCACTCCTACCACCTGTTTCTGTCCTCTAAAAATCCTATAATTCTATATCTCTTCATTGCTCTTTTAGAGCTTACATTTTAATTCACTTACAGCGCTTAAAATAAACTAAAGTTACTAAAAAGTGCTTTAAGGTTTACAAAGTTGCTTGCTTTGTCAATAATCTTATGACTTGGGTGATACGAGTATTATCTCCATTTTTAAAAGCTGGAAACTTAAGACTCATTGTTATAGGTATTAAATGTTATTACATCTCCCTCACTAATCTCCATGAAGACAGAGACTATTCTCATGTCTACAAAGTACCATGCCCATGTGTTATTCAGTACTCAAAGAAGCTTAAATTATCTGTTTTGCAACTTGCCCTGTTTCTTCTTCTGGTCCTATCCTAACAAAACAATTCCATCAGATATTTGAAGAATAAAATCACTTCAACCCATAATCTTCTCTTCTCTAAGCTAAACATTCCAGATTCTTTCTACTGGTTTTCATATGACATCTGCTCAAGGCCTTTCACCATCCTACTTGTTTTCCACTTGATCAGGATTCTTCTTCAGTTCTTTCTCTTGGAATGGAACACAGCATTCCTGATAACATGGGATTGGGGCTGGATTCAATGATCCTATCACCTTCTCTTTCCTAGAAATCATGCCTCTCTGAATATCAGCCCAGATTACACTAATGTTTTTAAGTCCATATCACTTCACTGACTCAACCTGAGTTCCTAATCCACCAAAAACCCCAGCCTGAGAAGCAGTGTAACCTAATAAGAGGAGTACCACCTGAGGTCTGGGCAGATGGATAAAATCCTGTGTCAGACATACAGGATCTTTTTGACCATGCCCTTTACTCTTCCTGGGCCCTGGTTTCCTTATCTATAAAAAATCTGAAGTCAGACTGGATCACCTCTTAGGTGCTTTCTAGCCCTACGTGTCCCTGACTTTGTGATCTTCTTTAGAATTCTTACTATCTATCTGATCATTCCTCCCCCATAGTGTTCTTCTGAAGCTGATTTTTTTTTTAGCTGGGTGTAGGCTAAGTAAAAATGCAGGCATTTGTCCCTTTTGAATTTCATCTTAATAGATTCAACCTATATCTCCAACTTCACAAAACAATTATGAGAAACTTTGCCAAGAGCTTCAAAAATATAGTGAAGTTGTAGACAGCACATTTTCCTTACCAGTGAGTGACCTTGTGGAAAACAAATTATTTTAGTCTAGCATGTTCTATGCTTGGTCTTGCTTACTCTTCACAATCATTGCTTCCCTTTTTAGATGCTTTCCCACCATTGCTTTAATGATCTGCTCTAGAATTTTCCCAGGAATAAGAAGTCAAGCTCACTGGTCTATCATTTGTAGCCTCTGTTCTAACCTTTTTTTTCAAACTCGGCATAGCATCTGCCTTGCTCCAGTCTTGTGGTACCTCTCCTGTTTCCCATCACTTTTTTTAACCTTTAATTTTTCTCTTAGAATCAATAGTAAGTATCAGTTCCAAAGCACAAGAATGTTATGGTCCACATAGTAGGGGTTAAGTGACTTGCCAGGATCACACAGCTAGGAAGTGTCTGAGACTAGATGTGAACCCACAGCTTCCTGTCTCCAGGCCAGTTCTCAATCCACTGAGCCATTTTGCTACCCCATCAATGAACATTTAATAACCCTGAGTTCTGTCATAGAATCAATACAACAATTATTTCCAAGGCAGAGAAGCAGTAAAGGCTGGGCAACTGGGCTTAAATGACTTATCCAAAGTTACACAGATAGGAAATATCTGAAACCTAATTTGAACCCAGGACCTCTCTAGACCTGCTTTCAATACACTGAACCACTTGGCTGCCCCATCCCATCATTGTTCAGATTGCACTGAAATTACACTGGTAACAATCCCCCAGCTACCTGGGTTTGATTCCTGGCTATCAGTTTCCTCCATGTTTCAGCTCAAGAAAGTTCACTTCATCAACTCTCTGAACTGTTGTATTCTCATCTGTACAATAAAATTGATGCACTAGCTAATCTTTAAAGGCCCTTTTAGTTCTAAATACTATGATCCCAGAGTACAATTCACCAAATATTTAAATACCTGCTATATGGAAGACACTATTAGATCCTGAGGATACAAATATGAAAAACAACATAGGCTATATTCTTTAAGAAAACAGGTTGGTGAAACATATGCAAATAACTATAAAAATGTTTTAGTTTGGTATATTAAATTCTAGTAAGATGATTAAAAACTTGAGGAAGGAAAGATTAATTCTAACTGAGTACCCAAGATGGCATCCCAGAGGAAGTAGTAATATTTAAACTAGACTTTGGAGGAACAAGAATTCCTAAAGGTGTAGATATTTCATATTTATTGCTTGGAATGAATGAATGTTTTAAAATATATTCTTTAAGGTCTGAAGTTCCAAATACCTTAACCTTATTCATGAAAATGTTACTTTTAGGAACTGTAATAATTTTGTAGCTTGAAGACAGTGCTTCTTTACTGTTGGAAGTCAATCATTTTATCTTGTTAAACTGAGTTTTAAAAATGTATTTACAGATGACATCTGTGCAGTTTTGAAGCTGGACAATACCGTGGTTGGTCAAACTAGCTGGAAACCTATTTCCAATCAGTCTTGGGACCAGAAGTTTACACTGGAACTAGATAGGGTAAGAGAATAAGGTCATATTAACCATGATATCTTTATATTATTTTTTATACATAGCTTTATAAATAAGTTCTATTCCTAAGACTTATACTTAAGCTTGAGAATTTTGGTTTTCACTGGAAGTCATATGAAGATAGTCTTCATTCACCTGAGTACCCCATACAATTCACATTGATAAATTAGGCATAAATCTACCTTAAGTTTACTAACTTAGTTGTTGCCGTGGCCTCAACAGTTCAACAGTTTACAGTAATATAATTTGAAATGAATCAAGTCATTGCAAAGTGGCATCAAATATTTAAATTAACAAAAAGGCCAACTCTTCTGGCCAAAGAAAGTTGTTGTTTTTTCATGTCATAAATTGTAAGCTTCCTTTTAACATTTCACATTTACATACACACTTTCTTCTTTCTTGTTTACTACTTAATATTCCTGTCATTTTCTAACATCTTCCTATTTCCTTTTTGCCCTCCTTCCCCATACACATAAGAATTGAAAGATGTTGGGGGACTCTTTAAGCTTTGAAGGGTTTACCATTTCTGTCAGCAGAGGTTTCTCCAAGCAGAACCATTTTACTCCTTCCAGAAGAGATGAAACTAAATTCAAAAGTAGCTAGCTTCTTGCCATTGACTGATGTACAAGAAGAGAACTAATAGTCAGTATTAGGTGTCTTATAACAGTAAAGATTGCCCATCTCTGACATGTTCTCATGGATTAAGAATGTAGATCTAAGGGCATCTGGGTGGCCCCAGTGGATTGAAAGCCAGGCCTACAAATGGGAGGTCCTAGGTTCTAATCTGGCCTCAGACACTTCCCAGCTGTGTGATCCCAGGCAAGTTATTTAGTCCCATTCCCTAGCCCTTACTGGTCTTCTGCCTTGGAACCAATACACAGTATTAGAGACATAAGGGAAGGGTTTTTTGGTTTGTTGTTGTTGTTGTTGTTTTTAATGTAGATCTATTTGCACTCTATAGTATATGTCCATACTTGAGCTTAGGTATTCAATCCGTGGCACAGTGGATAGAGTTCTTGGCCTGAAGGCAAGAATATTCATCTTGTTCAAGTTGGGCCTGCCTCAGATACTTCCTAGCTGTGTGTCTCTAAGTAAGTCATTTTACTCTTGGCCTTAATTTCTCATCTGCAAAATGAACTAGAAAAGGAAAGGGCAAACCATTCTAGTCTCTGCCAACAAAATTTCAAATGGGATCACAGAGTTGGACATGAATGAAACAACTGAAAGACAACAAATATCTAGTCTTGTCAAAACCACAAAGGCATAGGTCCCAAACCTAAAATTTGGAGGCTGTTTGGCACCGTCCTCTTTATTGCCTTTCTGTCATAATTCAAGCCTCACTTATAGCATTTGCTCTAAGTCTGAGGGATTGCTCATTAGCAGAAGAAATACTAGGAGAGAAAAAGATTCCATTTAACTTTGCCACTTACCTTTGATTGGGTGAGTCATCAATATTTTATAATAAGCAATGAGAATCCCAAAGATTAATGAAGCTCTGAAAAATGGGTCTAAACCTAATTTTTTCTATGATTATTACACTATCTCCACCCTTCCCCTATCCCACAACTCATGAAAACATTGGAAGAAATGGTAGAAGGAAGTTGCATAAATACATATAGCCCTGCTTTTTCAATGAATATTATCCTACTCCACATCCTGAGTTTTTTGAAGGCTATTCCAGCAAATCACAAAGTGGCAGATTTATCCAAGTCTAGAAAACTTTTGAGGAAAGACAATCTCAGCAACACAATGACAGCTTTCCAAGAATCAGTCTTAACTCATGTCAGGAAGGATCAGTAACAGTGGGTTGGCCATTTGGTAATTAATTCTTTGGCCATAGCAAACCATGAAATAAAAAATATATATATATAAAATGACCTTCAGTCATACACCCTTTTACTTTTCAATAAATTGTAGGAAAAAGAATATGACAGAGCATGCTAAAAATCACATCCTGTTTAAATCTATTTATTAGATTGATAGTTGATACTCTTAATACAAATTCCTTATCCAGTGGACATAGTGCTGGAGTAATTGACTTGCGTTAATTCTGATGTTCTCACTTTATACTTAAACTAGAAAACAAAAGGAAATTGCAGATGAATTGAATATAGCTCACAGCTAACTTTGTAGAAGCAGAGGAGTTTATTTTTATTGTGCTTCCAAGGACAACAAGAAGTATCATTTCATAAGGCTTTAGATCATCTCATAGTTCTCACGATGGTTGCTTGTAAAAAAAGAGTACCATATAAATAATTATAGCTTATGTAGCAACATTTGCTGCAGAGGAAGACAAAGTAGAGAAAATCGGCAAAGAACTTGATAGGAGTCTACAAAACATCACACATTATTGGAAATTTTGACCTCTGGAATGAGGAATGAGAGAGGCCAAAGCCTTAGTATAAAACACTTCTGCATCATGAATACTTTCTTCAAGAAAAAGAATCCAGAAATCAAAAATAGCATGATAGCAAAGATGAGAGAGTTCACTACAATCTATAAAAATAGATTTAATAATGAGGGTGGGAGTTGCTAAATTATGGAAGACCTTAAGATACCAGGGTAAGTTTTTTAATTGAATGGCTTTGAGGAGAGAAGTGAACCAGATCATTGCATAAGAAGGATAATAATAATCAAGATATCTCGTATTCATATTACGGTATAAATTTTGGAGAGATCTTTATAAACATTATTTCATTTGATCCTCACGACAACATTGAGAAGTAATTGCTATTGTTATCCCTATTTTATAGATGAGGAAGTAGAAGCAGAATTTAAATTACTTGCCCAGGGTCACCTAATAACTGTCTGAGAGTAGATTTAAACTTACTAGCTATTTATTCCAAGTCCAGGATACTACAAATACACCTAGCTAGCTGTCTGATAAGTTCAGCCACAGTTTGAAAGTTCATTTGGAGAGGGAGGGAGCACATGTGGGAAGATTTGTGGGAGTCTTGAACAGAAGTAGTTTGATGGCTTGGCAGCATTTCTGTGGGGTAAAGGTCAAAAAGAGGGAAGTCAAAGATAACTTCTAAGAAGATATGTTATCGACAGTTTTAGGAAGCTGGTTTGTGGCAAAAAATGAGGGGTTTTTTAGACCTGTTAAGTTGTTGATGTGGATTTACTTTTTTAGTGGGAAAATCCTGAATTAGAAATCAGAAGACTTGAATGAAGCCTTCTGACAAGTTCTTTAATCTCTGTGAGTGTATTAAGTGAAGGGGCCAAACACCATGATCCTTGGGATCCATTCTAGGTCCAGAGGGATATGATTCCATGGCTATGATTTATAAGTATATATTTAAGAGATTTTTCATCTTCAGTTTGAATTTTTCTTTTCAAAATGCTTTTACAACTGAGTATGAGTTGCAATAATGTTCCTCAGTGTTGTTCTATTGAATAATAGAAATTGAAAGAATCAAAACATCTTTTAATGGTCTAAATTATTGTTTAACATTACCTTTTCTTATGCTGTATTTCTGAAAATTTGTTTCTAGGATATTTCATTAACTTGTAGTATGCTACCTATTGTTAAATCATCACAATCTGTCCCCTTTAGCGTAGCTTTGAGAATTCCTTTAACTCCCCTGTTTTTCATACTTGTAATAGTAGTGATGTTTATTGGTGTGTTCAAGGACCTCCCAACATCTATTCAACTGGAGTTCCACTTTGGAATAACCATTAAGACTTTGTTGACACATGGTAATATAAAATGGCTTCCTTCCAAGGTTGTGAGGACCAAGTTAAACAAACAAACAAACAAACAAACAAACAAACAAACAAACAAACAAACAAACAAACAAACAAACAAACAAACAAACAAGACTGTTGTAAAACTTCAAAGAATTATATAAATGCTAGCTGTTAATGATGGAGTTGTGTATTTCCTTTTTCTGTTTTAGCTGTGTTTTTTTCTTTTTTCTGTTTTGAGATCTTTTCATATTGTGTGTAATATTTGTGTGTGCCCCATATCCAGTTATATTGAACATTTCTCTTACTTTTTCTGGTCAAAATAGATTTTATATAGTATAAGATATGGATTTCCAAATCAGGGGTTGGGGATGGTGGACTTGCAAATTACTATAAAGAGTAATGTATTACTTGCAAAAAGCCTAAAGGAGAAGAGATCTATTTTTGTAGATGCTCTGACAGAATTCTAAAAAGCAAAATAATTAAAAGAGCCTGGTAATTATAATTGATTTGTACATGTAGTACATTTTATTATTGTCAGATCCAGCATATACAAAATTCTCCTTTTGAGTTAAATATTAAAGCAGTGTATAGTGTTGGGTTTTGAACATTTTTGACAGCTCTTTTCTTGTAATCTTTGGTCTTTCAAATAGTAGAAATATTTTAATTTAATGGTGTTTAATTCAAGTGTGTACCAATGATGTATGTATGTTTTGTTTTTTGCTTTTTTGTTTTGTTTTTTTGCTGTCCTAGTCACGTGAACTGGAAATTTCAGTTTATTGGCGTGATTGGCGATCTCTCTGTGCAGTAAAATTTCTAAGGTTAGAAGATTTTTTAGACAACCAGCGTCATGGCATGTGTCTCTATCTGGAACCCCAGGGTACTTTATTTGCCGAGGTAATAAACTTGATTGTTTCTTTTTAAAAACATAACCATAGATGTAAAACATTTAAGAATTACGATATGGAAGCATAGAAGAATCTAGACCTTGACACTACCTCCAGTGTCAAAAGATTTGTGATCTAGTCCTACTAGTTCTCCCACCAGCTTTGACCTTACTTTTCCTGTGCTTCCCTGGTCTCTGAAATGAGCACACTTCACTAAGGGATGTGTAGGGCCCCATCCACCTTTCTAAATAGAGGAATCCTGTTGATTGCATAGAATGGAAGCTATGTAAACTCTAAGTTTACTACATTTCCTTTACTACAGGTTACCTTTTTTAATCCTGTTATTGAAAGAAGACCAAAGCTTCAAAGACAGAAGAAAATCTTTTCAAAACAACAAGGTAATTATTTATTAAAAAAAAAGAAATGTTTATTTATGTTGAGATACCGAAGTGCTTAATAAAATCTAAATGTGATTGAAAAAGTAAGAGCTAGGCTTTTTGTATTCATTTTTAAACTATTTACAGTTGATATGATGCAGCTGTGTCTAGTAATGGATAGTTTAGAACTGCTAAAAAGGTGGCACATTCAATTGGTTCTTCATAAATTATGAAGAGTTGAATATGATTTTTTTAATTATGGTTTCAGTAATATATAAAGAAATAACTTGCACTCTGTCTTTTTATTCACAATATCCACAGGCAAAACATTTCTCAGAGCTCCTCAAATGAATATTAATATTGCTACTTGGGGAAGGCTGGTGAGAAGAGCAATTCCTACAGTAAATCATTCTGGCACCTTCAGCCCTCAGGCTCCTGGACCTACAACAGTGCCCGTGGTTGATGTGCGTATTCCGGAACTGTCACCACCAGCAAGGTATATTTGACTTAGATTTTTAAACAGAGTTTACATAAAAGAGTAATTAGTAAATTCTGGTGTATGTTGATTGCAGAGAACTAGTTAAAGTCTTATTCTTCTTTTAAGTAGGGATGTGAAATTAGTATTTCTGCATTCACTAAATGAATCCCAAGCAGATGGGCAAGTTAGGTCGTTCAATGGATAGAGAGCCAAGACTAGAAATGGGAAGTCCTGGGTTCAAAATCCGGCTTCAGACACTGTGTGTCTGTATGACCATGGACAAATCACTTAAACCTCCTGGCCCAGCCCTTACTGCTCTTTTGCCTTAGAAGCATACACAATATTAGTTGATTCTAACATGTAATTACAGTAAGGGTTTTAAAAAAAAATATTCCAAGCTGACATTTTTTTTTTCAGTCTAAAGACCTCTTAAAATAGGCACCTTTGATTTACTACTTTTGATAATGATTTTCTCTTTTTCAAGTGATTCTACAGTAACTAAATTGGACTTTGAACTTGAACCAGAAGCGCCTCCAGCCCCACCACGTACATCTTCATTTGGAGAAATACATGAACCTTCAGAATTAAGAGTTTTGGATGTATCAGGACAGGCAAGACATTTTTGAAACTATGTAACCTATTTTTGCTAAGCAAGTTAAAATTACAAATGTTCAAAAAGAAATTTAGTGATATATTTCTAAACTGATATAAACATTATTGTTTAAATATTATTTCTGCAAGTTTTAGTATCTGTTCTATCTGCAGATTATATTTATTTATGGTATATAAAATTATCCTAACTAAACTAGATATAGTAAATAAGAGCCAGCATCTTAATCTTTAAGTTATTGAAAATAAGAGTTTGATTTTTAAGTAATTGATTGTAGATGAAAATTTCCCTTGAGCTCAAAAGATAATAATTTCTTTGTCACCTTGTCTGAAATCACTCACAAAAACCCACAAATCATTTTACTGTCTAACTAAAAATTGTTTTTCTTTATAACATACCTTACAGTTATCTGTCCATCCTCTATCCCCATTAGTCTGTAAACTCCATGAGTTCATTTCCACTGTCTCTTACACAAACTACTTTGCAGAATAGTATATAACTCAGCACACAGTTGGTACTTAATAAATATAAATGTTTATTGAATTGAACATATTCTAGAGGCTACCAGGTAACTATTCAAAAGTGTTAGATTATGATTAGATGGCATGTACAAGGTTGTATTTCAACCTCATTCACATTTTCTTTAGAAGATTGTGTTGCCTCTAGAATTATTTAATTTAACCCTTACTTAACTTCAATGTGTTCTTACACTTTTTTAAGGTTAATTGATTCTTTTCTTACTATTTGATAGGATTCAGAAACAACTTTTAGTTTTGAAAATGACAGAAATAGTATTGTTCCAAAAAAACAAGCTGACTATGAGCCTCCTATCCTTCAGTCAGGCCTAGAGTATGGTGGTGTTCAAGAACCTGAGGATAGAAGGTAATATAAGTCTATTATAAAGATGGACCTTCCTAAATAGATTCTTGTTTGAAATTTATGGTTTATTCTAACATTTGTATTGCTAATTACTGTTTTTCAGATCACCACAAAGGTTTCAGTTTAGCCTTCAAGACTTTAGGTGTTGTGCTGTATTGGGTAGAGGGCATTTTGGAAAGGTATGCTTAAAACATTTTCTATACTATTTCTAAAAATAAATTATGTTCTTTTAACTTAGAGGCAACTTCATCCTTTTTGAAAATAGGTGGAATACAAAGTATAAGTAAAGAACTATAAAATACTTTTTTTGTATCTTATTGCAGGTGCTTTTGGCGGAATACAAAAACACAAATGAGATGTTTGCCATAAAAGCCTTAAAGAAAGGAGATATTGTTGCTCGGGATGAAGTAGACAGGTTGGTTTAAAGAAAGCAAACTAAAAATAATTAATTTTAATTTTTCCTAGACTAAAAGATATTTTAAGAAGATAGTTTATTCATGTACCAAAGGGTGAGTCTTTCTCCATACCTTTTGTTGTATTTAACTAGTTAATGAATTCAAGTATAACATAATGGAAAGCAGAAAATAATAGCTACAACTTTTTTCTCTTGGCATTTCAAAATGATATTATAAAGAATAGGACAGTTCTGATTGTTGTGAGAAAAAGATAACTTACTTTGTGAAATTTCCTTCTCATCTTATGTTTGCTGAATGTCCATTAATTAATGGTACACATGAGTATGGTAGATAAGAACCAGCATCCTTTAAAAAGAATAATCCTCACTTATTCCAGTTATCCCCAATTAGCAATCATCCCTTATAAGAAAGCCACCCACACTCAATGCCTCCATTTCTTTGTCTCCTTTTTACAGCATCTATGATCTGGCTTCCAACCTCATTATTCACCTGAAACTACTGAAGAAAAGTGATTTATTAATTGCCAAAACTAATGGCATTTTCTCAGTCTTCATCCTTCTTGACTTCTTTGTGGCCTTTGATGCTTTGTGTCTGATTATTTTCCATGACATTACTCTCTACTAGTTCTCCTACCTACTCTGCTCCCTCTCTTTCTGCTTTGTAGAATATTCACTCAGGCCAGTCCCATTATTCATACTTTTTCCTTATGGCCCTCTTCTATCACCATTTTTCCCTCCATATTATTTTGCTCAGTAATCTCATCAGCTCCTATGGGTTCATTTATCTCTGTACAGATGCTTTCTAGAGCTCTGAATGTATTCCTACGCTCTTGAGGTCCAGACTTAGGTTACTGCTTCTTGGACATTTTTAACTAGATGTTCCATAGATGTCTCAAAATCAACACATACATTATCTTTCTCCCCAAAGATAATAAAGTTAATTGCTTCCAGGCATCCTTGATTTTTTTTTCCCTCTTATTCCAAGCTGTTAATTCTCTTTCCAAATCATTTTCCATCTTAGCTCCATTTCTTTTTTCCATTTTTTTCTCTTATACTTTCATTTGAATTTTTAAAATAAACTTTAGCCTTTTTTTTTAAACATTCTCTTTTTTTTAATGTCTTATATTTCCCAATTTCTTGTAAAAACAGTTTTTAATATTTAGGGTTTTTTTTTTAATTGATCTTATTAGAAAAGTTTCTTTCAGCTCATCACCACTATTCATAATGCTTGCTGATGGTTTTGATAAATATTAGTTATTTTAAGGAAAGCTTTATTATTCCTTTGCTTTCTAGTCTTTTTTATAGTAATAAGTATTCTATTTTGTCAAAAGCTTTTTATGTATACAGTGAGATAATCATATGACTGTTGTTTTATTATAGATGTGGCCAGTCATGCTGATAATTTTCCTATCTCTGTTACTTTTTTTTTTTTTTAAACCCTTAACTTCTGTGTATTGGCTCCTTGGGGGAAGAGTGGTAAGGGTGGGCAATGCGGGTCAAGTGACTTGCCCAGGGTCACACAGCTGGGAAGTGTCTGAGGCTGGATTTGAACCTAGGACCTCCTGTCTAGGCCTGACTCTCAATCCACTGAGCTACCCAGCTGCCCCCCTATCTCTGTTACTTTTGAGGACACACCATCCTTCTGGTAACTCAGAGCTACTCCCTTGATGTCTTTCTCACATTACTCTGTGTATCTGTCTGTCACCAAGTCAATCAGTCAATTAAAAGTTATTAAGTTGCTTCTAGATGCCAGACACTGTCACATGCCCTGAGAATACAAAAAGAGGCAAAAGACAGCCCCTGCCCTCAAAGAGTATTCATCTAATGGGTCATCTAAGGGACCGTGTCTTGTTTCTACCCTCACAGCATCTTTTGTATACATCCAAGCTGTCCCCTTGATAGGCATGCCTTCTTCACCCTCATGCTTGAGCTGTTGCAGATAACCTTCTAGCTCATCTCCTTGTCTCAGGTCTCTGCCTATTTTAGTCCATCGTATACTCAGCTGCTAAGACAATCTTCCTCAAGGGCAGGTCCTATCTCAGATCTCATGCCCAATAAACTTCAGAGACTCCCTCTGACCTCCACAATCAAGGAGCGCATCTTCTGGCATATAGAGCCCTTCTTCACATTCACATCTCTTTACTTCACTTTCCTCTTCATCCTCTCAATCCAGTAGCACTGACTTGCTGGAAGCTCTTCACATAGAACGTTCCCATTTTCTGACTTATCTTTGGTAATGGCTGTCCTGACTTCCCGCAAGACTCGGCTCAGACCTCATGTTCTTTGAGAGGCCCTTCTCCTTTCTCTCTTCCCCTTGCCCCCCTGGGAAGGGAATTACCTTCCATGTATACTCTCTATGTCTGGTTACATGTTGCTTCCCACACGAGGCAAGAGCCCTTTGCCTTTTTATACCTCAGGACTTGGCTCCATGCCAGGCTACTTAATCATTCAAGTATTTGTCGAGAGACATTCTGGTGTACTAGAAAAGCTACTAGACTCAGAGTCAGAGATGCTCTTACTCTGACTTTCATTAGCTGTTTGTTCCTGACAAGTCATTTTTTTATATCTGAACCTCAGTTTCCTCATCTAAAAAAGGGGATTAGCATTATTTGTATGTACTAATGTGAGAAGATTTTCTAAACCATAAAGTACTATATAAATGTGAGCTGCTGCTACCATTCTTCATTCTAGGTAAGAGTTCACGTAACATTAAAGACAAAATTATTTGGGGCTCTTAAAGGAATGATTTATTGGACATCAGAGTAGTATCAGTTAATGTGATATGCTTTAATAAAAGCAGCAAGTGGTTAAATTCAGTGTAGTAGAGAGTATGTCTTGTTTTACTCTTTATTCTTATGTTGAGAATTACTTATTTGAATATAGGTTCATATCCATATTTCCATAAGATTCCTTTCTTGTGCTTTTATTTTCTTGAATGTTTTAATTATGTTTTATCATTAAGCATTTTAGCTTCCAGAGCTTATTAAATATAAATCGGTATAAATGCATTTTTATGTGCTTATTCTAAATTGCAGTGGCTATATGGATAAAGAGTAGAATTAGGATAGGCCACCTGATAGCCAGTTTGGTTTAGTGGATAGAGGACTGGATTCAGACATGTACAGTCTGGATTCAGTCCTACCTCTGACAATCCCATGGCTGTGATCCAAGTCTCTTAACCTCTCACCACCCAGGCAGCTGCCTAAGATTGTAAGTTAAAGATAAGTACTAGTCTATTGTGGCAGATGAGGTTTCCCTTTACCAGTCAATTAGTTGATAAATATATCAGCTATTATGTGCCAGGCACTATGCTAAACTAGAGATGCAAAAAGAGTCCAGAGACAGTCTCTGCCCACAAGAAGCTTAAGTCTAATGAAGGAGACAACAGATATGTAGAGGTTATATAGGAAATACTTAACAGAGGGAAAGCACTACAATTAAGAAGGGTTAGAAAATGTTTCCAAAAGAATATAAGATATTAGCTGAAACTTGAAGGAAGCCAGGGAGGTCATTAATTGGAGTGGAGCAGAACATGGGGACAGAGATGAAATGTCTTGTTTGGGAAACAACCAGGAAGTCATTGTTACTGTATCAAAGAGTATGTGGTGGGGAATAAGGTATGATAAGAAAGGAAAGGTAAGAAGAGGCTAGGTTATGGGACTTTGAATGCCAAACAGCATTTTATATTTGATTCTGGAGACAATAGGAAACCACTGGAGTTTGGAGTTTATTGGGGGGGGGGGGGCTGACATGATTTTGCCCTTTAGGAACTAAAATCACTTTGGTAGCTGAATGGAGAATGGACTGGTGTGGCAAGAGACTTGAGGTCCAGAGTGTGAGGTAATGACAGTCTGCAGTAGGATGAGGCCAGAATCAGAAGAGAAAAGGGGGCATATTCAAGAGATATTACAAAAATGAGGTCAGCAGACCTTGTCAACAGTTTGGCTACTGAGTGAGGAAAAGAGAGAAATCTAGGGGTAGCTTAAGGGACTTGGGAAGATGATATAGTCTTCTGCTGTAATGCAATCAAACGTCCAACTGCCTAGATAAGAGAGAATATGTGAAGAGTTAAATAGCAGTACACTGTGGCATAATTCATTCCTTGTGTAAGAAGTAGCAGTTACCATTTTCTATAAAGAATTAAGAGGTCATGAAACCACCTTCCAGTATTTGGAAGGAATATGGGTCTCATTAATTAATAATTAATAATGTTCATGGGAATCTGTGTGATGCAATGGAAACTGAAGTCTTCTGGCTTCAAATTCTGTTCTTCCCTATTTATCATGATTCTTTAAAATAGCGAATAATACTTTTTTAGCCCTTACCTCACAAGGCTGCCAAAAATAAGAGAATGTGCAAAATACCATATCTTATATAATGCTAATGTTAATGCATTTCCAACATGCTTAGGAAGTAATGAGAAAGCAATTTATGAAACTGGTTTATCAGTGCCGTGGTCCAAGTTGAATATGTGCACTTAAATTAATTTTTTGTTCTTTCCCTTTTATTTTTTCTGCTACCTGAAATCACGTAGAAATTTTTGTATAGGGGGCAGCTGGGTAGCTCAGTGGATTGAGAGCCAGGCCTAGAGATGGGAGGTCCTAGGTTCAAATCTGGCCTCAGCCACTTCCCAGCTGTGTGACCCTGGGCAAGTCACTTGACCCCCATTGACTACCCTTACCACTCTTCTGCCTTGGAGCCAATACACAGTATTGATTCTAAGACGGAAGGTGAGAGTTTTTTTTTAAAAAAAAGGAAAAGAAAAGAAATTTTTGTATATGTTTCCAGGATTCACTGGAGACCACCTTCTGTACTTGGCAGCATTTGATAAGTCATTCAGTTAAATTTTCCTGTCATGGTGTTTGTCTCAGTATTTGTAATATGGAGAGTCAGTCTGGTAGAGTGGATAGAGACAGCAAGCTACAAAGCAAGCCAAACTGGATTCCTGTCCCAGCAAATGTGTGGCCCTGGGCAAGCCACCTCACTAAGCAGTATTTCTAGCAGCTCTCTAGTTGCAGTGGCAGAAGGTGTTTATTCATCTGAGAGTTCCTAGTAGCCAAGAAAATAGAGAAAAGAAATTGTAATGGTGATCACTTGGAATAGTAGGAGCAGATCTTGTGCTTTCCTGGAAAAATTTCACTTTATTCCAGAGGACAAAAGACTTATCTGTATAAAACAATATTAAAGAAAACCAGAGCTGACATCAGTGATCCTTTCATTTTTATTATTCAAGTGCATCATTTAAGCCATTTTTTTGTAGGATATCCTTTTTAAATGAATCAAAATAGGACTCATAATAAAAGGAAAATAGAAGAGGATGGACTTCAACACAGCTTAGGTTATTATTCCCCCTGCTGGAGATAAAGTTCAGAATCAGAAAATGCTAGTAATCATCTGTCTTTTAGTTTTGTCTGTTTCCTTATGCCACTTAGTAGCATGACATTAATATAGATCATTATTATAAAATCCTTACAGAGGGAATAGACAATTCAAATGCCTTCATTTTAATAAGATTTAAATGCTACTTTCACTTCCCTTGATCATTAATCTCATTTTAGCATTTTCTTTATAATTTTTTAACTTTAGGTTTCTATTGAAATTTTAATGTGAATGCAGACATAAGCCTAAAGCTTTAAAAAAACAAAATGGCTTTCAGATTTTGTGTTCATAATTAAAAACAGGTTATAAAATGTAGGGGGTAGGAATTCTTCCGCAGTGTGAAACTATTAAATGGAGCCTAGATAATAATTCATAATAGTTACATTTACTGTCAGTATTTAAAACTAAACAGGTGTCTTATATAATCTAAATGACAACTGTATTAATATAGCATTAAAAATATCATGCTGCTTCTAACAGCAGGTAGACTTTTACCATTGTTATAATTATATTTAATTTTTAAAAAGCTATCAGCCATGAGATGCAGGTCCCTGTATAAACACTTAATCTTTACAATTAATATCATTTTTCAAAATGAGTACATGTTAAAATTCAAAACACTTCAGAGGGAAATTAATGATGATAAGCCTATGTCTTACTACATAGTGATCTGTAGTTTTCAGGTCCTGAAGTGGTTTGAAACATCAAACCACAACTGTTTTCAGTGTCAAACACTGCTTTTTTTTAAAAAGTATATTTTACTAAGAACAGATGTTATTTTCTAGTGGTTAAATAAGAACATGTTTATAAAATGTGCAGTTAGAGTAGATTCTAAAAGGCATATTTTGATTAGGGAGTCCAAGTAATGTATCATGGTTAGATTAGAGTCAGAGAATATTTTTAAATGATTTTGTTCTGGTTTAGTAGAATATGAAAATATATAGATTCATCTCACCATGAGCTCAGTATGTTATTTATAATAAAATTTTGTTTAGTTAAAAATTTTAATTTGGCATACTGTTCACATTCAATAAATTATAGTTTTAGTTTTTGGTTCAAACTTCAGTTCAAATGTATGTTGATGGCCATAAATAAGAGTGTGGATAAATCAAAAGTTTTTCCTTACTACTAAGAAAACATAATCAAACATATAATATCCAAAAATAAGTCCATAGTATAACTGTTTATTAAACACAGCATTCATGAATAGGTATATGAGATAATCAAATATCTTTTTGTATCTAAATTATGATTTAAAGTTATTATCTTACAAGTTTCTTACTTTTTATTAATAATTTGTGTATTTTATTTTTTGCTCACTGGAAAAAGTCAGTACTCCTGGTAATAAATCATATAAGTTATGCTTTATTCATACACACAAACAATAAATGTGAATCTCCATGATGTTTGTTCTGATCAGATGTTTAGTGCCCCTTCCTAGTCTTTCCATACTCTGTAATAGATAGTCACATTTCTCAGTTGGGTAAAATATGAGTGTATTGTCACTGCAGTCTTCTCCAATATTATGAAGATAGTGTTACTCTTATAGGACAAAGGATCACAGATTTAGAGCTCCAGGGTAACTCTGGGGTCATTTATTTGACTTCATTCACAATGAGGAAACCAAAGTTCAATGTCACGTAGGTAGTTAAGAAGTAGAGCTGGAATTTGAACCCAAATACCCAGATTCATTATTTAATGCCCTTTCCATTATACCCCCAGTAGCATCCTTCAAAGATAATATTTAAATCTCAGGATTGGTATTGACTTTGAGGGCCAGTCTTCTAAATTAAAACTTTCATAAAACACCATTTGTGGCTGATAGGTTATCAGTGCATAGGATGACTTCAGTTAAAAACTTTATTGCAATGATTTCTCATTACTTCCTAGTACTAATCAGCAATCAACTTCCACCCTAATACTTTTTTATTATCTGTAACCAGAAGAAGAAGTAGTAGTAGAGGAATTCTATGAAGAATTTGACCAGATTATCCAGGGCAAGTCAGCATTTATACCTGGATACTCAGTGGCTTAATGCAAAGGTGAGCACTAAGGAGAACAGCAGAAAATCTAGTCTAGACTTAAGAAATGAAAAGCCAAAGACTTCCAGACTACTCAAATGCTTCACACCTTTATAAAATGATAATTCTCTTCAAGAAATACCTGTAAGAAATATGATAGGTACTGAACAACATCGCAAAAATAAAACTGACATTAAGCAGATAGTCATTTCTCTAGAAGTCACTTCCTATCTGCTAGTGGAAGTCACTAACTATAGGATTATGTTAGTCCAACTAAGTAGAACAACAGTCAGAATTAAGTAAAAGAAAGAATAAATCATAAAACACTTTAGTTGAATTTCTTACAGTTTAATGCAACCTGTATAAACTAGCTTTTGACTGAAAAATCATTAAAAAGAAATCCGCTCATTCTCTCACCATTTCATAGAGAAGTCTAACCAACATAGAATCACCATAGAGTCCAGAAGAGCCCAGAAACTTTCATCCAGAAAAAAACGTTATCTTTTCCAAAAGAAGACACTAGTAGCCCAAGGCAGCAACACTAGACCAAACATGATAATCTCAAGATTCGAGTGAGACACATTCTGCTCATCTCAAGAACATTTATAGATAAAATAATAAATAGATAATGGAGCCACTACATTTGTACTCATGTTATCTCAATACTTTGTGTCCTATGTAAGGTCATGGAAATGGTACTCAGATCTAGGGATTAGTAGCTAGATGTAGACACACAGGAAATTCATGCTGGAGGTAATGTGATGGAGGAATGAAATAATGAATGAGTATTTACTAAGGGCTTATTTTGTGCAAAGCACTGTACTAAGTGCTGGAGATATAAATAGAAAGTTAAGATGGTCCCAGTTCACATGCTAATAGGAGAAACAGCACATAGAGAAGGTCATTGGTTTTTAATTCTCTTGGGCATTAGTTTCTAAAATAGCTCAAAGAAGGGAGATATAAAAAGAATGGGATAAAATCAAGGACACTTTTATAAGAAAAGGATACTAAGAAAATACTAATAGCAGTTTGCTTGTTCTGACACCATATAGCACATTAGTATTCTAACATATTCACTTGCCATAACCTGTTCAGCCATTTCCCAATTGTTGGATATTCTTCAATTTCCAGTTCTTTTCCACCACTAAAAAAAGATAAAACAAACAAACAAAAAAAACCTGCCATAAATTTTTTACCTGTGGGCCCTTGTAACAACCTGGTTAGAAAGGTACTTAAAGTTATTATCTCAGTTTTACAGGTAAAAGAACTAAGATTTAGAAAAAGCTAACTGTAGACACATAGCTTATGAGTATTAGAGTCAAATTTGAGCCATGACCCTACCTAATTCCAATATTGTTTACTCTAGTTTTTCCCAACAGTCCAATCATCTTTTTGCAGATGACTCCCAAATCCATATGTCCAACTCTAAAGATCTGCTTTCAACTCCAGTCCTATGTTAACAATTTCTAAAGAATTATCTTCACTTTTGTATCCCATAGACTTCTCAAAGTCAGTGTGCCCAAAACTGAACTCTCATTTAATCCCAAATCCATCTCTTCTTCCAAACTTCCTAATTTCGGTTGAAAGCAATATCATCTGTAGAGAAAGAGAAACAAAACCCATAGATACAATAGCAGCTTTTATGTGTGTGTGTGGTAGCAAAGAACTGGAAACTGAAAGATGTGTGTCAATTGGGAAATCACTGGACAGGTTATAGAATATGCATATGATGGAATACTAACATGATAAAGGGAAAAAGAAACCTGTCAGAGAAATCTACAACTTTTTATGAACTTACACAGAGTGAAGTGAGAACCAAGAGAACAATATATACAATAATAACAGTATTGTAAAGGCAACTTCGGAAGACTTAAGAACTCTGATCAATGCAACAACAAACCATGATTCCAGAGAACTCATGGTATATATGCTGCTCACCTAATTATATAGAGTTAATAAACTTAAGGTGCGTGCGTGTGTGTGTGTGTGTGTGTGTGTGTGTGTACGTACATACATAATATACAGAAACACTCACTTGCATAGATACTTTGCTTGACTTTTCATATTTGTTCAAAGGGGGTGAAGCTGTCTTTCTTCCAGTTATCCTGGAAGATCCTATCCAGTCCTCCCAGATTTAATTAGTTGCCTAGTCACATCAAGTCTGCATACATATCTCTTGCATCCAACTCATCTGTACTCATAACTACTACCTTGTTACAACCCTTATCACCTCTTACCCAGATTATTATAATAGCCTTATTATTTGTCCACTTCAAATTTCTCCCCTTTTCCAATACATCTGTCATATTAGATCAGAGATCTGGCCATATTATTTCTCTACTCAAAAATTTTAAATGGTTCTTTATTATCTCTAGGATAAAATAGAAATTCCTTATGTGACTCTGACATTACTAGATCCTATTGCCATTCGTAGGATGCATCTGTTCTTCACTTCTTAGAATTCCTAGATTCCTTCAAGACCCAGTTCAAGTACTTCTTACTCAGATGCCCTTTCTGATCTCCTTAGTAGTTAATGTTGTTTGGTTCCTATTGAAAAGACTTTTTATTTACCTATCTGGTCATGTGTCCTATTTCCCCAGTAAATTATTGGCTGCTTCAGGGAAGGGCCTCTTTTGATTTTGTCTTGGTCTCTTTAGCACCAGTTTTCTGGATGATAGGCACTTAGATATGTGCTTGATCTAGAGCAGACCAGACAGGATTACAGGTCTATCCCTGGAAGCAAGTTCAGAAGTCATTTATCCAGTACCCTCAACTTAGACATACCATCACAGCAGATCAGAGCGGGTAAGAGACAATCCAAGGGTGCAATATCACACAGAGCAGAACTAGGATTTAAACCCTCTAAGATTGTCTCCACTTTATCCCAGATGTATTTTGTTCATGCATGTGCCTGCACTGGTTATGTGTTCTTTGAAGGCAGGGGCTGGGCTTTTTGTCTTCCTTTGTTAAATATAGCATCTGGCACATAGTAGGCATTTATTAAGTATTTTTTTGTTTGATCTAGGGTGTCTGACTCCAGATCTAGCACTCTTTCCACTTTACCACAGTCACATGAGTGATTGAAAGGAATAGATAATACAAGATTCTATTAGGTTTGTTATTTCATGATTACAAAAAAAGAATTTGATTTAGAACTGAATTCTCTATTTTCCATTGTGCCTTTGGAGCAAAAAGGACACTGCCCATTAGCCTTTCCACTACCCCATGGCTTTGGTTCTCAGTAAAGGCCAATAGAAGGAATTTTGTTGAATAATCCTTTGATTGTTTCTGATAAATGAAGTGTAGAACAAGAACATACAAAGTGCCACTAAAACTTCTAGGATACCATATATGTGTGTGTCTATGTCTCTGTGTATGCACACATACGTATATACTTGTTATAAAGGTATTCACCATCAAAGATGCCCTGTACTGAGTTTGAATGGAAGAAAGGATTAGAGTTGGGGTTCTTAATCTTTCATGTGCCATGGACTGTTTTGACTGTGATAAAGCCTATAGACCTCAGAATAATATTTTCTTTCAACTCATAACTGGAAGAAGTACTCAATTTCAGTTAGCAGTTAGTGAAAATAAGTTTTTTCCCATCCAAATTAACAGACCTCCTAAAATCTGTCCAGTAAGCCCAGGTTAAGAAGCCCTGATAGAAATGTTTTAGACTGCTAGCTGCTGCTTTTTGAGGATGATATGATTCTGGCTGCTTCAAGATCAGAATACTGAAGATGATTTCACTCACTGAAATCCACAGCCACTCAGTGATATGTGTAGCATCCCCACAAGAAAAACTAAATTAAATAAAGAAGAGAGATTTCCTAGATGGTGGCATCCAGTTAGGTAGAAAGCCAGTTCACTTAATGTGTCAGTGTGTCTATTTGGGACTGGCACAGCAGATGCACAATGATCCAGAGGAAGAAGACAGGCTGGTTTGCATTTAGGATATTGCATAGCATTTTAGTGCCACCTTTATGTTTATATGGAGTTGAGAATCATAGGCACTACAAAGTAGAGAGAATTAAAGTTGAAGAGGATCCAAAGGGCAAAGATGAAAAGAATTATAGACTTAAATAACTGAGTTGTATGCAAGTAATGTATAAGGAAATATATACTAGTCAAAAAGGAGATGAGTAATTCACTGGATGTATATCAAGAGCATATGATGAGGAAGTTCTTCATTGGTTATATATTGAACTGGAATGTTATAAGACCTAGAAGTCCTCCTATTAAATGGACTATCTACAAAGGACTTATAGGGAGATGGAGAAAAGAACCCCACAAAATGATTAGGTATGAATTTGTTGGAAAACCCTCCTTCATAATAGGTTCAATTGCTAGGCCCTCCCAGGATACTTTCTGTGGAACCTCCTCTTGCACTTTGACTTCACACAAAAGTATCAATAGCATTTAGAAACACGAGTTCATCTCGCTCATCATCTAACTACCCCTCCTCATCTCAAAACCCCTTTATATCATCCCATATTTGCACTTCCTTTCCTCCAGTTTCTGATAGCTAGGTTATCCGTACCAAAGTCCACCCTTCTGATTTTCTCCAGCAGATTGCCCACCCTACAAACCCTTCTCTCTAATATTTAGCCTTGATTCCTTCCCTTCTGTTGGTACTGATATATCCAAAGGCTCCTCCTTCCTTAGCCTTCTTTATAGCTCTCAATATATTGTACTCAGCCAAACTCACTTAGACTCATAATTCCCATCTTTATACAGATGAGTCATATCTACATATCCAACTCCAGGCTATTTTTTTCATCTTTAATTCCATATCATGCATTGGGTGATGCCTACTGAACATTTCAAACCAAATACCCCAGAGGTATCTCAAGCATATCTTGTCTTTCTTGGTGTCTTTGTTGTCAAACCTTACCTTCTTCCAGACTCTCCTGTTTCTGCCCAAAGCTCCATTATTCTTCCAATCTCCAATTCTCCCAATTTCATAACCTTGATATTATCCTCTCCTCATCCCACATATTCAGTCAGTTGCCAAATGTTATTGTTTACATCTCCATAATATCTGTTGCATTTTGTCCCTTCTCTCTATTCTCACAATCTTATGTCTACCACCTATCATGTAACAGCTTTCCTACCTAACCTATCTATCTCCTCTCAAACTCTTGACTTCATGCTTCTCTAGAATAAAATACAAATACTTCTTTTTGTCCATTGAAGCCCTTCATCATTTGAGGGCCCCACCCCACCCCCATAATTTTATCTTGCAGATAGCTTGTTTTTTGCATAGTTTGCGTATATCCCTCAACAGCCAGAGAACTGCTTGAAGTTAGTTGAAGTTTTTTGCCTTTCATGGTATTCCCAGCACTTTTTAATGAATGCTAATTTACTGATAGACTGCTATTTATCCATTATAACTTTTAAATGTTTGATTACTGAATTGCCCTTTTAATGCTCTTTTGCAGCCTCATGTGTGAAAAGCGAATTTTTGAAACTGTGAATAGTGTAAGGCATCCCTTTTTGGTGAACCTTTTCGCTTGTTTCCAAACCAAAGAGCATGTTTGCTTTGTAATGGAATATGCTGCCGGTGGGGACCTAATGATGCACATTCATACTGATGTCTTTTCTGAACCAAGAGCTGTGTAAGTGTGCTTTTAGACCTTTCTCTGCTTTTTAGAAGTATTTTTTTCCCCAAAAAAAGTACATCAAACCGATTTCTTCTTTAAGGATAACTCTATGTAGTTAATATTAAAGCTCTCCTGATGTTCTTTTTATACTTTTACCTATGCTAATAATGCCTACATACTCTTTATTCATGGTAATAAGAAAGAACTGCCCAAAATCACAAATGACATTTTGACTGACTTTGCTTGTTGATTGAAGTAGCTCAAACATATCAGACTTTTAGGATAAGTTAACAAAGAAATGATGGGAAGTTAAAACATCTTCAAACCTTACAGTTTCATATGACTTCTAGAGCTTCTTCTGTTTTCTTGAACTTCTGCCAGTTCATTTAAAGCTTTGCCAAGAAACTATATAAAATCTAGTCTGAATATAAAATATATGTAAATATATTTTGAAATTTCTCCAGTGTATCTACCAATTGTCTGCTCATCATTCAAAGCAAAAACATTTAGAGTCTTCAAAACAGAATGTTATAAATCAAACTCAAAAATCAGTGAAATGTATTAAATCCATTTTGCTTTAATTCTTTAAACAGGTTTTATGCTGCATGTGTAGTTCTTGGATTGCAATATTTACATGAACACAAAATAGTTTATAGGTAAGTAAATTTTATGCTCTCATCATGGGTTTGGACAAAAAATTGAAGCTAGTTAGACTTTTCCTATTCTTGGTGTTATTTAGGTATATGATTTACTTTTTAAAAGTATGTAAGTTAGCCATTCCAAATAGTTAATACAGTACTTCAAAATAATGACAACAAGTTTTTCTTGGAAATACCTTTTTTTCCCCTATCTTTTTCCTTTTCCCCAATTAAAAGAGCTAAGGATAGTTGAACCCAGACTGTCACAACTATAGAGCATGCTTAATTTTTCCCTTTCAAATGAGATATTAAAGTAAACTTGCTTAGACCAAGGTAGGGAAAGGCCAATCAAATTTATAGGACAGTTCATCGACATTAAAAATCTCACTACTTTCAAAGAAATCCGTAATTCATAAGTGCCAAGGAGGTATTACTAAGTAAAAGACTCTAGATATAGATAATAATAATTTATGATTAGCATCAATAAAATTACTTTGGTGATATCCTTATAAAACATGTTCTCTTAAGTAGGTTAAATATGCTCTCTACAAAT
Organism: Gracilinanus agilis; assembly: GCF_016433145.1. Classification (NCBI taxonomy): domain Eukaryota; kingdom Metazoa; phylum Chordata; class Mammalia; order Didelphimorphia; family Didelphidae; genus Gracilinanus; species Gracilinanus agilis. The sequence continues at coordinate 40,082,050 of NC_058133.1, read as the reverse complement.
TACTTCAGACCACTTATTAACTTGACAAATCCTATCTTCGTATATAACGCAAAGTTAAACTTTGTTCAAGTCAAACAGTCACAAATTCTAAATTAGTGGAGACCAAATTTGATGAGATCTTATGGCAATGAAATTCCCTTTAATTTTCAAGTGAAAAAACACTCCTTCCTTGAGTATGCTCCTTTTTCCTTAACAGAAAAAACTGAAATCTCATTTATCATATTTGCAAGCAAAGCAGTAGTAAGTATAGCCAAAAAAGAGGTGAAAAAAAAAATCAAATTCTTCAATAGAGCATTTGAATCCCCAGTCATAACATGGAAAACCTGTACTTGATAAAGAAAATATTTGGCCAGTTATTACTGAAGGAATTTATTTTTTTAAACCATATTATATATTCATTTCGTTACATTAATTTTAATTTCTTTTCCATTTCTTTTTTTCCCCACATAGAGATTTGAAGTTAGATAACTTGTTGCTAGATACAGAGGGCTTTGTGAAAATTGCTGATTTTGGTCTTTGCAAAGAAGGTAATTTACTTTTATTGAAGTTATTTTTCAAAGCCTCATTGTTCCTTTGTATTTTGGTAGTTACCACTTTTGCTTATGGAAAAGGAAGGTACATTTTTCAAGGTCTTTATTTCTGTCTTGATTAAACATCCTCTGGGTTGTCCATACATATATGTTATCCTATTTTTAGGTATTTCACAAAAGTTTCAAGCTGAAAGAGACTTTACAGGCAATTTAATCTGACCCTCCACTTTTGAATATTAGAAGATTGGAAAGAGATTGAATGACTTGCCCAATAAGGGCAAAGCCATATTTGGAATACAGGTGTTTTTTTTTCCTCCCACTTCAGTATTCCTTCAGCTTCATAACGATTCCTCACTTCTCACATTGGCATTGTTGAATAACTGAGCTCTTGGCTATGTCATCTTGAGAAACTAGCATTCTTCCTGTATAATTGTCTTAATAGAAAAACACAAGCACCCAATAGGCTGCCAATTGATCCTGTCCCTGTTGAGCATTGTACAAAAAGAATTATGAAGGCCCAGTACCCTATTTTTTTTTTAAAGATACATAAAAATCAGTTTCTTCTTCATTAATTAAATGAATCTCTAATCTCATCAGTGTGGGTCCTGTTTCCATCAGTACAGTTGGCAATCTCTACATGCCGTCTCATTCCTTCTCTGTGATTTTTGTTTGTGTTTTCCATAGATTTTTATGCAGTGTCTACTTAACTAGAATCCTTCCTTTAAATCATTGTACACTTTATGCATACAAGTAGAAAATGGTAACTCTCCATATGTTCTTTCTTGTTCTTGGCATATCCCTAGTCTGCCTCCTTTTCCTGTCATCCATTTCTTCAATAATGTCCCTTCCTCATGAACTTCTTATGCACAGGTTCTCTTTGGAAATACACTATATACTATTCATCTCCATTATGCATCCTTTCATGGTACTTTGCTTTATTCATTTTATTTAGTGTGTGTCTGTGTGTGTATACTTTGATTCTTCTTTGATTGAGTATTCCTAAATTTGCAAACATAAAATTGTCAGAAAAATATTTTTGTTGAAAAAAATTGGCCTTTGCACTAGGAAATAGCCAGAGATTATTAAAACTAGTTAATTGAAAAAATAATTTATTAAGTGTTTCCTTTGTGCTCAGCTCTGGCAGAGAGCATTAAGGATCACAAAGCAATCAAGCAAGACAGTCTTTGCTCTCAAGAAACTTTTAATTGAGGAAGATAGCACATAATGAGGAACTGAGGAGGAGGTATTTTGGGATGGAGGGGAATATTGTGGATTTGGCTAGGAAATTATGTGGAAGCCTGGTTCCAGATAAGATGAGTTAAAAGTTCATTTAACAGAGTCTTGACACCAAAGGAGACAATATGTATGCAAACTTTAAAGTTCTCTGTAGAAATTTGAACTGTTTGGTACCATGAAGTTTTTCGAATGTTACCTAGCCATTTCTCCTTTTTTAGTTCTGGGCAGTATTCATTAGTCATCTGTAGTGTCTTTCCCAGAGATTATACACATACACACACATAATTCATATGAATGTGTGTGTGTGTGTGTGTGTGTGTGTGTGTGTGTGTGTGTGTGTGTACTCAAGGGANTGTGTGTGTGTGTGTGTGTGTGTGTGTGTGTGTGTGTGTGTGTGTGTGTGTTCACTCAAGGGAATGGTCTTCCAGCTATACATCATAGTCAGGAAAATAAGCATTTTTCATCTATTTCCCTGTGTGGATTGTTAAAGCAGTCTCTTGAGTAGTCACAGATATCATTGTGGCTCTATTGTGTTCTGGGTCTTGATGTAGTCAGCACAGTATCCTAAAAATAGAATAGTCTCTTATCCATTTGGACCTTGCTTCTGTCCATCATAATGGCAGTTACCTTGCCTTGTTTGATACCAATAAGCAGTTATTAACATGTTTATATTAATAAGTAGATGTGTCTGTGTTGCATCTTTTAAGGGTCTTCCATGATTCTAACATAATCATGAATGATAATTTGTTTTTTGTTTTAAAAAAAGTTTTTAAGGCTTGGTTTTATTACCTGCAGAAGATGTTATTTTTGTGCTAGGAAAACAGTGGTAGCTCAGTGGATTGAGAGCCAAGCTTAGAGACGGGAGGTCCTAGGTTCAAATCTGGCCTCAGACACTTCCTAGCTGTGTGACCCTGGGCAAGAAGCTTTTGCCTAACCCTTGCCACTCTTCTGCTTTAGAACGAAGACACAATATTAGTATTGATTCTAAGATGGAAGGTTAGGGAAGGAAGGAAGGAAGGAAGGAAGGAAGGAAGGAAGGAGAAGAGAAAAGAAGAGAGAGGAGAAGGAAGGAGAGCAGAGGAGTCTTAAATTCTCTGTACTTTTCAGCCAACTGTGACTATAAAGATGTGGCCTGGTAGTAGAGAATCACTTATGACAGTCTTGCTGTCCTATTTCATGTTTTCTTCAGTGGTATCTATGATATTTAAATTATTCTTAAAAAGGTGAGAAAGTAAACTCTAGTTAATGACTGTAGTTAATGAAGGTTTCTCATTTCCCTTTTTTCAATAGTAACATGACCTGCAATCTTCATGTCCTTCTGGATTCTTGCCTCCCCTGAGAGGGTGTTTTCAGGGTTGGATCAGTGCCAAGCATGGATCTCCTCACTTGGAAATTGTTTTGGTCCCTTTTTCTGCCGTCCTCAGATAGAAAGCTGACAATCCCAGAGATGTCCTCTGTTTTAGCACTGCAAGTTCTATCTGATGAGGCTCACTTGAATCTCCTTCCAAACTAGTCTAGTTTGCATTTGCAGACTTTCACCATCTTCTTTGGTAGTATTTCTACATGAGTGTTTTCTGAAAACCTCAGGCTCATGGATTTAGGAATAGAAGGGATCTTAGAAGCCATTGAGCTCCTTTTATAGGGAAGAAATTGATCTTAGAGAAGTAAACACAGACAGAAAGTGATGGGATTCCCTCCCAGCTCTTCTGGAGCAGAATCTAGTTCTTATTCTTCTGTGTTATGCTATTTTCTAGCAAAGGCATTTTCTAGAATTTCCAAAAAGTCTTCCTGTGCTGACTGCTTTATATTAAGCTTTTGCAAAAAATGATGATAATCCAAATCCAATGTTTGCCTTTTTTTTTTTTAATCTTCCTTTTTTTAATACTTCTGGCTCATTTTATAGATCAAGATGATGCTGTTGCATTTATTTAATATCTTCTTATCATTTGCCTCCTAAATTGATTTTTATCTTCCCTTTAAGTTAGTGGTCCAAATGTACAGAGCTAAATTCAATGATTCCCACATTAGTAGCCAGTTTCCTTTGTTTCTGTTGATAAACTCTTGGTTTTTTTTTTTTTTTTTTTTTTTTTTTTTTTAACTTCTCGATGCTTGTCATATCCAGTATTGATGAACTCTTCTACCTGTGTAAGAATGGAACAAGTCAGCCCTTTGGAGCCCTATGCAGCACTCTAGGTTTATAAATTACTGAACAGTATGAGACTTGGAAGTAATCTGCAGTCCTTAGTCACAATTTCGAATATACTTGTCACCAGCTTCACAGCAAAGGCTCTGAATTTCATAATTGTCAACTTTTGAGGAAGAGATTTGCCAAATTCTTGTAGAATTATTCTGTCTCATCATCTTGTTCAACAAATGCTGGAGCCACAGTTATCTTGATGATGATCTTTTTGCATATTAATGCTGTAAGAGACAGATACAAAAAGTATAAAATGGCATCTCTATGTCTTTGGCCATTTGATGGAAACCATTCTACCAGGTTTCAGTTTGCCTCTTAATTGTGAACCATTTCTCCTTCTTGTCTCATTCCTTTTTTTTCTCCTATTTTTGTTTTTGTGTCTAATTGCATGAAGATGAATATTGATTTGATTTAGTTGTTCCAGTAATTTCAGTTCATTGGCCATCTTATCAGAGATCCCTCATTTAGATAGAATGCTCCAGTTTAAATAATTATTAAGAAGACTGTCTGAGGGCTATTTCGACTATATAGAGCCTAGATTGCTGCTTGAGGCCACTGACTTGCTCAGAATCAGTCAGGACATGTCAGAGGCAGAACTTGAGCTTAGGTCTTCCTTATTCTCATGGGCCTAATGGATTTTGTTTAATAATGGGAACTAGCATTTATGTAGTACCTTAAGGTCTGCAAAGCACTTCATATCATCTCTGTGGTATCACAGTATCCATCACACACACTTGCTAGTTGTAAAGATTTAAAAAAAAAAATCTCCATTTTAAAATGGGAAAAATATCAAGTATGAGGTTTTTTTATTTAATACAACTGAGGTCAGAGATCCAATTTGAAAGTAATAAATGGAAATAATGCCTACTGGGTACAGAGACATCAAATATTTTTTCTTACCAATAGCCTTTATAAGGTACTTCACAGACAAGATTGAAAATACTTGCCACTTAAGTGAGCTCTCTTTCAGCTTCCTTTGAGTGAATCGATTATAATAATTGACAGAGTGTATATATATACATATATGGACAACATACAAAATGAAAGTTAACTGTGGCATAATGGGTTCAGAGCCAGCCTGAGAGGAAGATGTAGGTTCAAACTCGGACACACACTGTCTCTGGACCCTCAAATCCCCCAGGCAGCTCTTGAAGAATTAAAAGTGGAGGAGACAGATACTGATGTGCACTGGTAAAAGGTATTTCCTCAATGGGAGTAGATTATTCTGATGAAATTACAGGTTCACGTTCTTTCCACTTCCTTTTCCCCTTCATCACCCCTCCCAGAAAATACAGTATGTAAAAATATAGGCATGTAATTTACTGTTGATAAAACAGTCAAGCCAGAAGAATTCCAGTTGAAGTGACATATATCAATTTGTTGTGGTAGAGAACAAGACACCAGAATAAGAGGCAGGAAACGGAATCTTTTTGCTTTTTCTATTAAATTACTTCCTTCCTGATTTTTAGCAGGTTACTTGAAGTATCAAATACTTATGGAGAGTTTATTTGTAAAATGCAGATATTCTTCTGTACCCTCCTTAAAACTATTTAATGGATTCATGAAATTTTGCTTGTTTGTTTGTTTTTAAGTAGTAATGTAAAAGGTTTTCTTTCAGCCTTTTGGAAATATCTTTTATAATAAATGCTTATTATTGACAATACATATCACCAGCTTGTACCATGTAGATTTGATGATTACATGTGTAAATTATAGGAATAGGCACATAGAAAATGAATTGACCTAAATGTTATTCTTACATTGTGTGACAAATTTATCTGTGTAAAACCATGGTTAACACATGATTTTCCAGAAACTGTCTAGATTTTGGATTTTTATTCTTATTATTTAATAGGAATTTATTCAATCTAGTTTGCTTTTCATGTTATATATGTTGTATTATCTTCACTAAAAGAAAGAAATTAGTTTAAGGGAGTACTGAGAACAGAAAATAGTTTTAATGATATTATTTTGAATTAAATTTATTTTTTCCTCAATTATTCAGAATGAGTTGACTGTTACACGTTTACCTACAAACTGTGGGCATTTCACTCATCAGAAAATGATGAGGCAAGAATGTTCTGGGAGAAGTGTCAGTGACACAAGTTTTACATCTCCCTACGTATTTTTTATTCAAGAAGATGCCAACTACTTTTTGTATTAGTTCTAGAGAGGGGGAAAGAGCATATGAGGTATCTAAGAAGTGGTTTGGTTTTTCTGTTTTTCAGGAATGGGCTTCGGAGACAGAACAAGCACATTTTGTGGCACTCCAGAATTTCTGGCTCCAGAAGTATTGACTGAAACATCTTATACAAGAGCCGTGGACTGGTGGGGGCTCGGTGTGCTCATATACGAAATGCTGGTTGGAGAGGTAAGCAGCTGTCAATGATGCATCCTGGGTAGAAAAGAAGATTGCAACAGACACCTCGTATGCTTTACACCATCTCACTCTGGATATCTGCAGCCTAGGAAAAAGGGAAAACTTGGTTCTTGGCTTCATACTTCTTCATAGCTTACCACAGCTGCCTCTAGAATGCTTCTGATGCCTGCTACTGTCTTTGCATAGGACACCAGACTAGGGCAAGACCCGGCATATGCCACAGCAAAGTATATCAGTTTGCAAAAGCCTTCATCAGAAATCAAGTCCAAAATTAACACTAGCTATCCCCCAAATTAAAAAGGCAACATTTAAGGCAAAAAAGTTCTTTTCTGTCTTTTGTAAATTAAGTTCACATTTTAAGTGAACTTTGTGGAGAGAACAAATCTATACCTAGAAATTCTTGCCACTTTTAAGAGTAAGATATCCTAAAATTATAGAATCCTAATATCATGTCTATCATGTCATAACTTATATATTCTAAAGTTGGGTAGATGAACTTTGCTGTAAAGTTTTTTTCAGTTTCTTGAGAAATCTTCAAGTATTAACCAAGTAATACTCTTCATGGCTTCTGAGACTGCAGTGAAGGTCGTCCCCTGTTTTAGTCCTACCTAGAATGCTGCGCTTCTACCCTATACAGAGCAGTAGCTGAGGTTATACTGGATTTACACGTGCACATCACTTGGCATCAGTCACCAAAATCAAGTGGAAAACCTTTCCCTGTATGGAAACTTGGGGTGGGCTTGGATTACTATTCTTAAAAAAATCACCTAATTTTGTTTTTGTTTTAATTCTCCCCAAAATTGAAGAGCATGTAATAAATGCTAGTAGTGTAATCTCGATGGCTCCTAGATCTACTAGAATTGCTTGCTAGAATCTTCCAGAATCTGCCTTAAAGATCTAGTCATAAATGTTGCTCGTAGCTAGATTCTGATGGGCTCTTTTTTTTTTTTTTTTTTTTTTTTTTTTTTTTTTTTTTTTTTAAACTCCTACCTTCTATCTTAGAATCAACACTTAAGTTGATTCCAGGGCATAAGAGGGGTTAGCAATTGGGGTTAAGTAACTTACCCAGGGAGGGTCATACAGCCAGGAAGTATCAGGTCATGTTTGAACCCAAGACCTCCCATTTCTAGGCTTGGCTTTCCATTCACTGAGGCTCCAATGGACTTTTAAATTTTTTTAAATAGTACTGTGTTTAAGTTGGTATTCAAGGTAATTTTCTTAAATACTTTATTGGGTCTATAATCTTATCAATGTAGAATTCCTTCAGCATTTTATTTTATTTTACTTCATTTTTTAAATTAAATTAAATTTTATTTTATTTTATTTTTAAACCCTTACCTTCCATCTTGGAGTCAATAATGTGTATTGGTTCCAAGGCAGAAGAGCGGTAAGGGTAGGCAATGAGGGTCAAATGACTTGCCCAGGGTCACACCAGCTGGGAAGTGTCTGAGGCCAGATCTGAACCTAGGACCTTCCATCTTTAGGCCTGACTCTCAATCCACTGAGCTATCCAGCTCCCCACCTCCTTCAGCATTGTAGATCCAGGTTGTTATGCTTTTTCAGTCTTTATAGATTCTTGGCTATGATCTCCATAAGTTTTCCACAGATGGTCTGCCCAGCGTGTGAGGGTTATCTTTCCTCACATCGTGTGTATTCCAGTAGAGTGTCTGGCTGTCCTGCAGTTATCCCTTACATTCACTATATGACTCATGCACTTCCTTTTCTGGCCTTAAATCTCTTTAATCGCATCTTTTATACCAGAGGTGTCAAACCTGCAGCTCTCAAGCCTCATTGTGACCTCCAGCATTCCTGAGTGCAGCCAGAACTAGATTAAAATGTAATTGGGAAATATTTGACCAAATAAAAATGCAGTAAGGCATAAATAATGTTACTATGTGGTTTTCTAAATTAATCTCTGGCCAGCGGGGATCCTTCTGTACAAATTCATGACACCATTTCTATTTTGAGTTTGACACCACTGCTTCCTACCGCTTCTACTCCTCCATTTTCCTTTGAGTAACTCACATCTTTAATTCTTTGGAGATGATATCATTTCATGACCATACAGGTCACCAGTAAATATATCAGTATTAGAGGGGGGGGTCTTTGTTTTAGGGAAAAGATTGGAATGATTTCAAAAACTGATGAATTTCTGAAATGCAGTCCATCCTTTCCCTTCCTAATCAATCATTTCTTCATTCTTCTGTAATAATAGACCATTAAATACTAGGGCTGTCCAGCCTACTACTTTTTATCCAGGCAGTAGTCATTCTTCATTTACTTGGGAGTGGGTATGAGTAGTCAATCAGTAAACATTTACTAAATGGCTTTTGTGGGGTAGGCACTGCACTAAGTGCTAGGGACTCAGGAAAAGGAAGAAGCTTGCCTTGCTCTTGAGGTGCTCCTCATCTAATGGGGAAGAAAACAGGAGGCTTTGGGAAAGGTTTCCTGAAAAAGGAGGGATTAAAGGTGAAATTTAAAGGTAGCCAGGGGGAGGTCAGTGGTGGGAACAGAGGAGGAAGAACATTCCCGCCCAGGGATGGTGGTGAGAGAGAGCAAGGAGTTGGGGGTGACTTCTTCCTCAAAAGACTGAGGGCCTGGGAGAAGGGCAGTGCCTGGTGTGCTAACAGGGAGGGGTGTCTGTTCAGAGTGTCTGAAAGGCAGTTGGATATGGGAGGCTGGAGGTCAGCATAGGTTAGGACAGGGAAGGTGGAAGTGAGAATTGTCAGCATAGAACTCTTGAGCAATTATAGTCTCTGTTCATGTTCCAGGGCATGTAAACATTTATTATCTACAGTATGTATGGTCAGAAAATCTAAATTTCCTGCCTTCAAGTTTCCATTCTTCTAAGGAGATATATTTACACAAGAAAATACAGTACAATTACTTTGATAAGCAAATACAGTACAAATTATATAGATCATTTTTAGGAGAGGGTGCCAGTAACTGAGGTGGGGAGGGGAGGAGGCCTTTTGTAGGAAGTGACACTTATTGCTTTGAAGGAAGGTAGAGGGTGTGCAAGGGGGAACTGAGAAGTGAATTAAAGGCAGCAGGCCCAGAGGGGAGATTGGAAGGTCTTCTCTGGAGAATAGCTAGAGTCATGGGTCAGTTCAGATAGAATGGAAAATGTGTGGAGGGAAGTAATAAGAAATAATGAGAGACACATAAATGGGACCCAGATTGTGGAGAGCTTTAAATTTACCCAGCTGAGAATTCTATATTTCATCCTAAAGGCATTGCAGATGGGTGACAGGATCAGAACTATACAAATATCACCTTGAAATTTAAGTCCAGGAGGTATTCAGGAGAAGAGAGAAGGCTAACCCTCATTTCTTAGCACAGTGCCTGGCATATGATAACTACTTCATAAATGCTTGCTTCTTAACTTGACTCCTTAACTGAGAAAGTAGAGGCCCTGCATCCCAAGTTCCTGTGCCTCCCCTACTCCAAACCTCAGAATCCCTATTCATCCTCCATTCTCTTTTTTTTTTTTTTTGATCCTGTCTCAGCAAAAAAAGCCTTTTCCTTTTTAAGTTTAACCCTTCCAAGTATACTCTTCCAAATTCTCTTCCCACCTAAGGAGTTGATAGAACACTGAACCTGAAGTCAGGAAATTTTTAACTTTAAACCTGGTCTCAGATACCATCTGTGTGATGCTGGGCAAGTCACTTATCCTGTTTGCTTCCAAGGATGTTATAAGGATGAAACAAGATAATATTTACAAAAGGCATAGCACGTAGTAGGCATTTACTAAGTCTTATTAAACAAACCTGTTACAAATATGTAGTGAAGCAAAACAAAATTTCATTAGCCATGTCTCCTTCCAACCTCCCACCCAAATGCTTCTGTTCTATTCCAAATCTATAACGCTTATCTGGAAGTGAATAGCATAGCATGGGGTCCTCTGGAATTAGGGTTTGGGTTGATGAGAGTTTCTAAGTCTTTCAGTCGTTTATATCTTCAAAGTAATCTTTACAGTTACATTTACTTTATGTTTATCTTACAAACTTTTCTCCTGATTCTGTTCATTTCACTCTGCATTAGTTAATATGAGTCTACCCAGATATTTTGTTTGTTTTTAAACCCTTACCAGAAGGGTTACTATGTATTGGTTCTAAGGCAGAAGATTGGTAAGGGTAGGCAAAGGGGGTCAAGTGACTTGCCCAGGATTACACAGCTGGGAAGTGTCTGAGTTCAGATTTGAACCCAGGACTTTTTTTTTTTTTTTAAACCAGATTTGAACCTGTATCTGGGTCTTACTCTCAATTCACTGAGCCACCCCAGTTGCCCCCATACCCAAGGATTTTTTTAAAGCTTTCTCCTTCATCATTTCCTTTAAAACAATAACATTCCAACATATACCTTCACTGTTCAGCCATTCTGCAATTGATAGGCATCCTCTCAGTTTCTAAATTCTTTGACACCAAGAAAAGAGTTGTTTGTTTTCATTTTGAGACCTTTGAGAAAGTTGCTAGAGGATTATTTCCACTTTGTCTTCTAGTTCTAAGAGAATCTCAGCTTTTTTTTTTAAAGAGGTTTTGTTTTTTTTTTTTTTAAACCGTTACCTTCCATCTTGGAGTCAATACTGTGTATTGGCTCCAAGGCAGAAGAGTGGTAAGGGTAGGCAATGGGGGTCAAGTGACTTGCCCAGGGTCACACAGCTGGGAAGTGTCTGAGGCCAAATTTGAACCTAGGACCTCCCGTCTCTAGGCCTGGCTCTCAAACCACTGAGCCACCCAGCTGCCCCCTAAAGAGTTTTTTAAAGAAGATATCTTAAGTTCATTATTTTGGTCATAGTTGTTCAGATAATCTAATGATGCAATTTTTTTCCCTCTTTGTCTAGATTCCAGGTCAGTCATTTCTGTTATGAGATATCATATAGTTTTGTTTTTTTTGAGTCTTTTGATTTTGTTTTAAAGTTTATTATTTTATAGAGATAGTCATTAGTTTCTGTTTGATCCATCCTAGTTTTCAGGGCATTTGTTTCTTAGGTAAGGTATACCTCTTGTGCCAAGCTATTCCCCTTCTCATTCTTTCACAGTTCTCGTTTCTTTTTTGATTTTTTTCCTTGAGCATTCCCATTTATAAAAAATCTTTTAACATTTTCTTAATTCTTCATCTCTTTCAGAAATTCTAGTTGAGCTTGTGTTTGTTTTCCTGTGAGGCTTTCCTTATAGATTATTTGAAATCCTTCCAGCTTTTTGTCTCAAGGGTCCCTGTCACCTTTTTATGATAGGATTCTTTTTAGTGTTTGTTCATTAATCTTCCAGCCCTCTTTCTGGTATTAGACTTTACAAATAAGGTCCAAGCTCTGCACCATTCTCAAGTGAATGTCTGGGCTGGTCCTGATGTTGCTTTCTTGTAATATTGATTATTATTTATTATTCTTATATCTCAGGGACAGCTCAGGCTGGGAATCTGCAAGTTTTCCCAAAGTGATCTGATCCAAGGCAAAATCTAATCTCTGATTAACATGTCTGTAGGCTTCCTGTGGTTGGAGTTCTGATGGGCTGCAGTTGTATCCAATACCTGTCAATCAGCTAGCTGGGCCCAAAGGGACAGAAGTTCAAGCTTTCTTTGATCTTGGGCTATCCTGCTGAGGTCAGAGCCACAAAGCTGCAGCTGGCTTTTGAGTGTACTCCTTACCTGTAACCACTGCTCACCATGGGTCCATGACCCAGAGCTTCTGCTTGCATCTCTTCCTGGAACTTGCATGAAATCAGTCTTCTGTGGGGTCTAGAATCTCTTTTTGTCCTTAAATCCTTATATACTATTCTTATGCTAGAATACTCCATGAAGCTTTTCCTAGCCAGACCTCTCTGTCTTCTTTTGACAATCTAGGCTAGAAAAAGATCTCATTTTGATTTTTCCCCTTCCAGAGGAAGATTCAATCTGGTATGTTTTCTAGATCTGTTTGGAAGTTGGTGGAAGAGAATAGAAAAAGGCTCAACTATATGTCTGTCTATTCTGCCTCTTTGCCTCTATCTCGTTTTTTTGTTTTGTTTTGTTTTTATTTTTTTTTTACAAATTGGAGTATCCTTTCCTCTTTCAGATATTCTTGAGAATCTGTCCTTCAAGACCCTGAAAATTGTCATCTCTCACACAAATATCTTTCATTTTGGGTTCAGTCCATTTGTTTTCTTCATGTGACATATCAGGAATTATGGTGTTAGAAGTCAGATTTAGTTATTCAACTACCAGTGATGGAGAAAAGTTTTGTTATGGAAGGATCCTCTCCTTTTTTCAACTGTCTATTATCCTCAGCTATAAAATGGGAACAATATTAGCACCTACCCTAAGGTTGTTGTGAGGATCAAACTAGGTAACATCTGTAAAAATTGCTTAACATTGCCTCAGGCTCAGATAACAAGCACTTAAAAATTGCTATTCCATTCCTTTCCTTCTCCAGGTTTGATGTCCTCAGAATGATTTGGCTTATGTGGGCCTCATTCAACAGGCTTTTTTATAAACCTGGATATTGTTTTTTCTAACACTTCTAACTATTTTATGAATAATATTTCTCATTGCCCTTCTCATTTTGACCTTTAATTAGTCTCTGCAAAGTTTTAGAAACTAATTTATGTTCTAAACCAATTGGGGGAGTTGCCAATAATTTTATTTCATCACATTTTGTTCAATTTTCATTCCTCTGTCTAGAGGTAATTGACAAATATGGTCTTCTGAGATACTGTAGAAGTTGTGGTCATTTGACCCTTTCTCCCTTATTGTTTCAGAGTGACTTTAGTGTCTGGTAGTAGTCAGGTTAGGAAGTTACTACTGGAAGGAAATGCCTCTAAGTCATTGAGTTATACATCTAGCTCTTAATCACCTGTCAACTGATGAGCAATTTACTATTCACTTTCACACTGCCTTTTTTTCCATTTTGTTACTCATTAACACTTGTAGAAGAATGTAGTTAAGGAAAAGTATCTGAAATTATTTCCTAGTGGTCATTGAAAACATCATAGTCTCATTTTTGTAGCTCTGATAAAAAATGAAGGTTAAAACTATTTGCTAAAAATGAATTTGCAGCATTCAGTTCATTTATGCTTTCCTTATATACATACACACTATTTCAAATAATATGATTTCTGGGTTAAGATACCTGCAGAGTAGTTGCAGAACTTTTACCCTCACCACCACCACCCTGTACCATACCTCAAAAGAACAAAAAGGCCAAGTTCAGATGAACAAAGGGACTCCACAATAGGGCACAGCATCGAAGGTATGTGGGATATGGGCATTTCCATACTATAAGGGGGTGTAAATTAGCTCCCACCAAAATGTGAGCTGATCAAACACTCTACCACCACACTTATAGGGCAGGATTCATAGCTAGTGTCCTAGAATGAAACCAGTGGGGAACAACCTCTAAGTTCTTGGCAGTGGATCAAGAGCACCCCTGAGAGCAGCTAGATCTGAAACCCCAGGAGGCTGAAGAGTGTGCACCTTGGGCATGGAGAGGGGGAGAGAGGAGTGGGGTTGGAGCAGCATACAGCAGAAACCCCACACAGACTCAAAAAGTAGCCTTAGGCAAAAACGCTCCATAGCTCCATACACAGAGAGCTTACCCTCTCCACCCAGATATCTGAAGGAAGTAAGAAACAGCAGAGTAATGGCTAGCAATGCTCAAGAAAAACCAACCAACAAAAAGAAACAAGAAAAAAGCACTAACTCTAGATAATTTTTATATAGAAAAAATCCAGACCACAGAACAGACAGCAGAGGAAGACAAACAAGGAAACACATCCAAACCCTCCCAAAAAAGTGAAAATTGGTCACAAGCTCTTGAAGAGTTCCAATCTGAGATCATGAGAAAGGTGGAAGAGATTTGGCAAGAAAATTGGGAAATAGTTCAAAAAGAAAACAGTTTAAAAGGCAGAATTTCACAATTGGAAATTGAGGTTCAGAAATAAAATTAAATAAGCAAATTAAAGACCAGAAATGACCAGCTGGAAGCTATGAAGAGCCAGATAGACCAGACTGAAAAGGAAAACCAAAAGATTATAGCTGAAAACCAGTCTTTAAAGGCTAGAATTGGGCAAGTAGAAGCCAATGATCTCACAAGACAGCAAGAATTAATAAAGCAAAGTCAAAAGACTGATAAAATAGAAGGAAACATGAAATATCTCAATGAGAAGATGACAGATCAAGAAAACAGATCCAGAAGAGACAACTTGAGAATTATTGGTCTTCCAGAAAAATCAGAGGCAAATAGAAATCTAGATATCATACTATAAGAATTTATCCAAGAAAACTGCCCTGGTGTCCTTGAACAGGAGGGCAAAATAGACATTGAAAGAGCCCATAGAACACCCTTTACACTAAATTCTCAAAAGACAAACCCCAGGAATGTAATAGCCAAATTCTCAAAAGCTTCCAAGTTAAGAAGAAAATATCACAAGAAGCCAGAAAGAGACAATTCAGATATCAAGGAGTACCAACCAGGATTATACAAGATCTGGCAGCCTCCATAGTACAAGACCTCAAGGCTTGGAATATGCTATTCAGAAAGTTAAGAGAATTGGGTCTACAACGAAGGATCACCTAGTCATCAAAACTGACTATATATTTCCAGGGGAAAGTATGGGTGTTTAGCAAAATAGATTTCCAAGTATTGGCAAAGAAGAGACCAGGATTAAATGAAAAGTTTGATATCCAACCACAAAAACCAGGAGAAACATGAAAAGATAAATAAGAGAGGAGAAAGAAAAAAAATTTTTTAAGGATCTTCTTTAAGGGCTTCAGTAAGATCAAATTGCTTATATTCCTATATGGAAAAATGTTATTTGTAACTCTCAAAAATTGTATTCATTATTATAGCAATTAGGAGAACTATACATAGGGAAAGGTTGGGGTATTAAGTGGTCTAAGATGATAAGAAAGGAAGAAAGAGAAAGGGAGGGATTGAGGGAGGGCGGGGGGAATAGGATAATCTGTACCACACAAAGAAATGTATCAGAAGGGGAGGAGAATACTACTATTATAAGAAGGAGAGGAAGAGAGTGTTAATAGGTAATACTTAAAACTTACTCTCAGAGGAATCATTTCTGAGGGGGAAAGAGCAGCTAGATCCATTGGGGTAACAAATTCTATCTTACACTATGGGGAAAATCAGAAGGGAAAAACCAAGGAGGGGAGTGGGGCAGGGACTACATAAAGGGAGGGAAAGAGAGGGGGGAGGGAATCTAATTGACCCTAAAAATAATAATAATAAATAACAAGAGGGGAACAGAAAGGGAGGGGGTGGAAAGGGAAGTAAAATAAGGGTGGGAATTAGGGGGACTTATTAAAAGTAAACCACTGGTTTAAAAGGAAATTGCAAAAGAAGAAAAGGCAGAATTAGGAGAGGACTTCAAAATGTTGAGGAATACACAGATGACAATCATAACTCTAAATGTGAATGTGAATGGGATGAACTCTCCCATAAAACGGAAGCAAATAGCAGAGTGGATTAGAAACCAAAAGCTACTGTATGTTGTCTACAAGAAACATATATGAGGCATGTAGATACACAGAGGGTGAGGGTGAAAGGATGGAACAAAATCTATTGGAATTTACTGAGAAAAAGAATGCAAGGGTTGCAATCTTGATAACTGATAAAGCCAAAGTAAAAATAAATCTGATCAAAAGATATATAGGGAAGGTAATTATATCCTGAAGAAATTACAAAATGTAAAATAAATAATTTTGATTACATAAAACTAAATAGTTTTTGTACAAACAAAACTAATGCAACCAAAATTTGAAGGGAATCAACAAATTAGGAAAAAATCTTTATAACAGAAAAACTGACAAATGTCTAATTACTCAAATATATAAGGAGCTAAATCAATTGTACAAAAATATCAAGCCATTCCCCAGTTGAGAAATGGGCAAGGGACACAAATAAGCAATTTTCAGATAAATCAAAACTATCAACAAACACATGAGAAAGTGTTCTAAATCTCTTATAATTGGAGAAATGCAAATCAAAACAACTCTGAGGTACCACCTCACACCTAGTAGATTGGCTAAAATGACAGCAGGGGAGAATAATGAATGTTGGAGGGGATGTGGCAAAATTGGGAGACTGATGCATTACTGGTGGAGTTATGAACTGATCCAACCATTCTGGATGGCAATTTGGAACTATGCCCAAAGCACTTTAAAAGACTGTCTGCCCTTTGATCCAGCCATAGCACTGCTGGGTTTGTACCCCAAAGAGATCATAAGGAAAAAGATATGTACAAAAATATTCATAGCTGCACTCTTTGTGGTGGCAAAAATCTGGAAAACGAGGGGGTGCCCTTCAATTGGGGAATGGCTGAACAAATTGTGGTATCTGTTGGTGATGGAATACTATTGTGGTCAAAGGAATAACAATATGGAGGAATTCCATGTGAACTGGAACGACCTCCAGGAATTGATGCAGAGTGAAAGGAGTAGAACCAGGAGAACGTTGTACACAGGGAGTGATATACTGTGGTAAAATCGAATGTAATGGACTTCTCTACTAACAGCAATGCAAGAATCCAGAGGAAGGCTGAGGGACTTATGAGAAAGAAAAATAGACACATTCAGAGGAAAAACTGTTGGAGTAGAAACACAGGGAAAAAAACAACTGCTTGAACACATGGGTTGATGGGGATATTATTGGGGATGTAGCTGCCGCTAACCAATTACCCTAGTGTAACTATCAATAATATGGACATAGGTCTTGATCAATGACACATGTAAAACCTAGTGGAATTGTGTGTCAGCTACAGAGGAATGGGGGTGTTTGAGGAGAGGGAAAAAACATGAAACATTTAAATTAAAGAAAATATTCTGAATAAAATAAATTAACTAAAAAAAGACAATAAAAATAAATAATATCCAACCAATTTAGCATATACATAATTTGTCCAGGCTTCCACCAGTCTTGAGATTAGTGGAGTTATCAAAGTAGATAGAAAGATGTACCATATCTCTTTCTTTTCTCTAAGTCAAGTGGGAATGAAGGTGCCAGACTTGGAATTTTGTCTAGATTAAACTAAGCAACTTGCCCCAAATCACAGAATCTGAAAAGTTAGAAAGGACTTTGATAGCCATCTAGTTTACCTATACCTAAAAAAGACCTAGCAAGCAGATATCTAGACTCCACTTGAAGGCCTGAGGAAGGAGACACCTCTGCCTCTTCTTGAGGCATCTCATTCCACTTTTGAACTTTGCTGACTATTAGGAAGTTTTTCCTGTCATGAAGCTTAAATTTCTGTCCTCTAAAACCAAGAGGAAAAAGTAGTTCATGCTCTTTACTTGAAGTTAGCTCTCATCTGAGGCTTCTATTCTCTAGTCTACATATCCTCAGTATTTGGTTTGAAAGAAAAGTGTGAAGAGGAGAGTTATTAGTCTGCAGGCCAAAATGAGAGTCTACTGAGCTGAGCTATTGTGCTGAGCTCATTGTTAGATGCCTGTGAGACCTGGACAGTCACGCCAGAAAATAGAACCACTTCCATTTGAATTGTTTTAAGAAGATTCTGAAGCTCACTGGGCAAAATGAGTTACTGGACCTCAAGGTCTCTTCTTGAGCTAATCTGCCAGACATTCCATCTCTGATTCAGAGAGCAACTCCAATGGGCTAGCTATGTTGTTCAAATGCCAAACACACATTTACTGAAAAGATTATTATATGGAAAACTTGGCACAAGGCCCACACTCCCTCCAAGGGCAAGAGTGGTACAAGGACATTCTCAAGGTTTCTCTGGAAAACTTTGATCTTGATCATGAGATCGTGAGACAGTGCTGGGCCAGGACCCTCCAACGTGGCTTGAAAGAAACATGAGATGCACAAAGGTAGAGGCATCTTTGCCGCAGCTATTTGTGTCTAGCTTGTGCTGGCACCTTCCAGGCCGCAGCTGAACAACCTGTACCCTGACTCCAGCATTGTTGTGTCCTTGTGCTTTTCAGTTATGAAGGACAAATTGCCCATGAAACGGACTTGGGTCTCCTGTCATCCTGGTCGCCCTTCTCTGGGCACTGTCTGGTTTTTTACTGTCCTTCCTAAGCTGGAGTGCCCAGAGTGGAAGATAAAAACTAGATTAGGCCAGCGAGCGGAGGGCATGCTGCAACTATTCCCTTCTTTTTCCTTGATGTTGTCTCATCCTGGAACTTGTCTCAGCCCCCAGGGCCTCCTTGCCTTGTATCTGGCCTCCTCGCCTTGTATCCAGCCTCCCCTGTGACCTTCTCAATATGGAGTGACACTGCGAGGTTTCCCCTCTCCTCAGGAGGAGTTACTAAGATGGGCCTTACTCCTGACCCTGTTCCAAACTTCTGGACTTCAGACTATGTTATCTGGAATCCTTAAGGATGGTCACGAATTGCTTAGTTCTTATCTTTCTGAGCACTAAAACTTTTTTTTTTAATTTAACCATCTTAGAGAGAATATCTTTCTAAAATAAATTACAAAGTTCTCCACTCTTTTTGGATGGTGAATGTGTAAACAGAACAAACCTGTTAGTCCATGAGCACAGGGAATTCCTGATGAGAAAACTACCAAGGCAGATTGGCCCGTGCTCTCCTAACGTCTGAATTCCAGAGGTTGGACTCAGACTATCTCACCCACTTCTCTGCCCACCGCACCGTCTGTCCCTCTCTGAATTCTTCAAAAGAACATCCTGGGCCAAACCAGCCTTTCTGAAATTGAGAATCTGTTCTTGTGCCTCCGTTTGATCTGGTAAAGAGCTGTGACTGCTTTGACTCTGATGTTTTGTGGCCCTGCCTGGCATCTCTTGTCATGAAGCTCCATCAGCTGCCCCCAAATTTGTTCTTTTGAAATTACATAAATTTAGAAACAAGGGTAGCCAAGCTTGTTAGAATAATGTATAAAATAAGATTAAGGCTGATATTAGGTTTAGATCAGTGATTCCCAAAGTGGGCGCTACCGCCCCCTGGTGGGTGCTGCAGTGATCCAGGGGGAGCAGTGATGGCCACAGGTGCATTTACCTTTCCTATTAATTGCTATTAAAATTTTAAAAAATTAATTTCGATGGGGCTAAGTAATATTTTTTCTGGAAAAGGGGTGGTAGGCCAAAAAAGTTTGGGAACCACTGGTTTAGATCAACGTCTCACACCCTACACCAAGATAAATTCAGAATGGGTGAATGACTTGAATATAAAGAAGGAAACTAAGTAAATTAAGTAAACACAGAATAGTATACTTGTCAGATCTATGGGAAAGGGAAAATTTTAAAACGAAGCAAGATTTACAAAAAATTACAAAATGTTAAATAAATAATTTTGATTATATTAAATTAAAAAGGTTTTGTACAAACAAAAACAATGCAACCAAGATCAGAAGGGAAACAACAAACTGGGGAAAAAAATCTTTATAACAAAAAAACTCTTGACAGAGGTCTAATTACTCAAATTATACAAGGAGCTAAATCAATTGTATTAAAAAAATCAAGTCATTCCCCAATTGATATGGGCAAGGGACATGAGTAGGCAATTTTCAGATAAAGAAATCAAAACTGTCAATAAGCACATGAGAAAGTGTTCTAAATCTCTTAATAATTAGAGAAATGCAAATCAAAACAACTCGGAGGTACCATCTCACACCTAGCAGATTGGCTAATATGCAAAGGAAAGTAATAAATGTTGGAGGGGATGTGGCAAATTTGGGACATTAATGCATTGCTGGTGGAGATGTGAATTCATCATCCAACCATTCTGGAAGGTGATTTGGAATTATGCCCAAAGGACAATAAAAGATTGCTTGCCCTTTGAATCTAGCCATACCAACTGCTGGATTTATATTCCAAAGAGAGATCATAAGGAAAAAGATGTACAAAAATATTTATAACCACACTCCTTGTGGTGGCAAAAAATTGGAAAATGAGAGAATGCCCTTCAACTGGGGAGTGGCTGAACAAATTGTGGTACCTGTTGGTGATGGAATACTATTATGCTAAAAGGAATAATGAACTCGAGGAATTCCTTGTGAACTGGAACAACCTCCAGGAATTGATGCAGAGTGAAAGGAGCAGAGCCAGAAGAATGTCATACACAGAGACTGATACACTGTGGTAAAATCGAATGTAATGGACTTCTGTACTAGCAGCAGTGTAATGACCCAGGACAAGGTCTTTTCAACTTTACATTCTCCCCCTCCCCCCACCTACCCCCGGTGATCCTTTGTGAGACCAGTCTCCTCAGTGGATCATGAGAACATAATCAAATTAAAATTTACAATAATTCGGAGATAAAAGGGAGAAAAAACAGAACCAATGTTCAGTGCATTGACAAAAGGCCATTTAGTGGGCAGTCCCCTTTCTGGCATAAAAGTGTCCATTCAAAATAAATATGTTCAACACCCCCACCCCCAAAGTTCAAATTCGCCATGTCTCAAAGTTCACTCTGGATCTTTTGGTGCAGTGTGTGGTCTCTGCAGGCATCTTCATGGAGCCTTCTGGATTCTGGGAGGTAGTTTTCTGTTCTAAATTAGGGTCAAATTCAAGTCCAAATTCACAGCAATAACAGTCCCTCCTGAGGAGAATAGCTTATTCCCCCCCCTGAGGAAAATATAGGGATACACATGGGAATCACACAGGAATACATGGTCAAGGCATAAGGTATATGAATCAATTATCAAAAATGGCAAAGAGTCCAAAGAAAAATAAAAAAGGAAAAAACCTCTGAGGGAAATACAGGATATTAAAAAATGTGAAGAAAGAAAAAATTCTAAGAAAAAGAAAAAATTCACAAATGACAACAGGTTCTTGTAGCGATCCGTGTCCCATAAGCTTTGTAACAACAACCTCTCACTAACCCAGTTTAGCAGCATGGACTAGAGTATGTTGTCACATCATGAAAGAAATAGAAAAAGAGACTAGATCTCGAGACAAATGGGAAATGCTGTTTCAAAAGGCTCAATCCTTTTCTTCACTTTCAGAGATAATGGAGTCAGAACAATTGATGTTGAGTACTTGATAAAGAGTGTGATACAAGGAAGTCCTGGGTCTTAACATATGCTAAGCCTTGAGTCTCGCACCAGATCAAGTCTTTGCGTAGAATGTCATCAATCCCTGTAGGATTAGTTTGGTCTCTTTCCTTTTATGTGCTCATTTTGCACTTCACAGGTCAAAACTCTGTGCTCCTTTGTGGTCTGATTGTCCTTGGATTAGACATAGTCATTGAGTAAAAGTCTCATAATAATTAAATAACTAGTGGTAGGTTTCCATAGATGGAAGCCTTTTTCTTACCTCAGTGTGTGCCTGTCACACTTGGCAGTGAGGAAGCCAAGCTTAGGAAATGGTAGAACTTGCAGTACTTGAATTCATTTTAACTTGCCTAAAGTTGTTGTTTTTTTCTCCCTTTTTTCTCCCAGTCTCCCTTTCCTGGCGATGATGAAGAAGAGGTTTTCGACAGTATTGTAAATGATGAAGTAAGGTATCCACGATTCTTATCTACAGAAGCCATTTCCATAATGAGAAGGGTAAGAATCTGTTCAGAAGAAAACTCTTACAGCATTTAATTTATTCATACTCTTCCTATCCCTAAAAGCACCTATCATTACTAATAATTAATAGCTGACCAAATTCTGTATATGCATATTTCATCTATACTTTACCAGTCTTTGGGATTAGCAGAACTCTAATAGTGGTTAAAGGGCACCAGAAATCTCTTTTCTCCATGCCAAATGAGGGTGAAGGGACCAAACTTGGAATCCTCTCCAGATTAAACTAAGCAACTTGCCCTGAATTGCCAACTCATGGATTTGGAAGGATCCTTGCAGCCCTTTGATCTGAACTCCAAGTGCTGTCATAATGGTACCCTGCCAGGCATGACCGGCACTTCTTAGTAGGTTAGGAGGATGCCGTTTTCTTACTCAAATGAAGTAAGCGAAAGTATTATTTATGCATTTCTGACTTAGAGACAGGGATGAGGCTGTCAGCTGCCCGTCTATAGCAGAAAGACAGTCTGGTGTCTTCCTCTGAGTTGCCACTACGGACCCGTACCCTGACGACAGCCCTGTGGGTGGCTGTTGCTTAACCAGGTCTGAAGAAAGGTCCTGCAGTAAGAGCTGTCAGAGGAAACCCTGGAGAAGGGAGGAGAGCTAAAGGCAGCCTCAGGGAATCTCATCAGGGACGGTGGAGGCAGGCTTTCATTTTGCAACCCTGTTTTTGTTATATTAGTTGCTGAGAAGAAATCCAGAACGGCGCCTGGGAGCTGGTGAGAAAGATGCAGAGGATGTCAAAAAACACCCATTTTTCCGGGTAAGTAGGACACGAAGGGGACTGTGAATGTCATTTAGCAACTCGCCAGAGAAACTCACCCGCCTGTGTCCTTTGCTCTGTGCCTCACTCAGCTCATCGACTGGAACGCTCTGCTGGCCAAGAAAGTGAAGCCACCCTTCGTTCCGACCATCCGAGGACGAGAGGATGTGAGTAATTTTGACGATGAATTTACCTCAGAAGCGCCTATTCTGACCCCACCTCGAGAACCCAGGATACTTTCCGAAGAGGAGCAAGAAATGTTCCGAGACTTCGACTACATCGCCGATTGGTGTTAAGCACAAGACACTGTGAAACTAGCCCAGTGCTAGCTCGGGAGAAGACCGGCCGCTGCCGCCGAGCAGCCGCCCTCTGCTTGCTCTCTGGGCCACCGGTAGCTTCTGGTTTTTTAAAATCACACGAAGATTTGTTTTAAAGTACTATTCTAATACCTTTCTTGAAGAGTGGCCTCTTGCAATGTATTTCCATTTTTATTCTGTGCACTGGAAACAGTTTTATGGGGTTTAAGCTGAATACAGGCCATATAAACATCCTTCACAGGTGGACACACTTGGATCCATGTTGTCTTTTTTTCCTTCCTCTTCTACAGCGGATACCTTTGTCATGTGCTTGCCTTAAGTGGAAGGAAGACCAGCTTGTGATCTAGCGAGGATAACCAGTTTACTTCATTCCACTGTGTTGTAAGAATAAAAGCTTGGGATGCTAGTGATACTCAACCGTAACAAGATTCTCTCTGAATAAGGCAAAGGCTGTTTTTTTTTGTTTTGTTTTGTTTTTTTGTTTTTTTTTTTAAGGAATTACTGTAATATTATCCAAAAGTGTAGTTTGCAGCTTGTGCACATTTTGGTGTTAAGTTTGATAATAACGGAATGAATTGATGCCTTCTTTTGTAAATTTTCTATATTTATTAGGAGAAAATGTTTTTAATGCCTTATCTTTACCAACCATGTAAGTGCTTCCATAATCCTATGGACAAGTTCTCAAAGCTACTTGCCAAACCTTTTTTTGTTTGTCGAGCATTGCTGACACAAACAGAACATCCGCATTTACTTAGCAAGGAGTGCTTCTGGTCAGTGTGAAATGAGATACTGTATTTACTGTACGCATTCCCAAAGCCTAGACGCCGCGGACGTCGGGCCTCCTCTCCGAAGTCTGTGCCCAGAGCAGCTGCTGAGCGCTGCCCGCCCCGGCTTAGCGTCCTCCCCTCGTGTCTGCCGAGCGCGGGAATTGTCGGTGTGTCTGGGCCACGGACGTGCGTGGGGCCGCGCTGTCGTCTCTTCGGCGTTCTGGCTTCTTATTTAATTGTACCACTTCATTGCTTTGGCACAGTGGCCCACAGATGCCTCCGACGCCAGCACTTACATGAAGTGCATTTGTATACATTTTAGGCCACGGAATCCAGATTTTATATTGGCAGTTACTGAGGGTAAAAAGCAATATGTTGTAACAGAATGTATAAATATTTTTGATAAAACAGTGTATGTATATTTTATAAACCTATTATAACACTAAAAACTGTACCTCAAAAGTCTCAAAAAATAATTTGATCAGATATGCTTATAACACTTGAGAGGGCCTGTTTTGGGTTATCTGAGTGTTCCTACAGGAGAGCCACTTTGCCAACCAAGAGTTTCTCCCTGCCTAGAGCCTTTTTCCTTGTCTGTGACTGATCTTTTTTCCCCTCAATTAGGATATATGATAAAAATATATCTTATACTCCTGGCTCAACCCCGTGCCACGTAGGATCCTCCTACCTCAGCAATAGCAAGTGGTCGGCTCCCCTGACTGAATTAACTGCACGATCACAATAAGCAAATGAGCAGGGCGCGTGCTTAGACCCTTTGGGGAAGTGAGAGCCCCCGAGGGACAAAGAGCCGAGCCTAGCAGACAGATGAGGGCGTCGAGAGCCCGGCCGCTCCCTCCTGCCCTTTGGCCCTGACAGATGGACGAGTCTATAAAGCTGGCGATGCCATGCGAAGGAGAGAGCCAAGCAGGAAAGCGGGCACGGCGTGAGGGCTGATCCTCCGGACACTGGGCGCTTCCTCTAGAGAGATGCCAACACAGGGAGCAGAGGAGGCGCTCAGCCGGGCGCTCTTGATTTCATCGAAACAGCGTTCCACAGCGAGAGACGCAAAATGCTTTTGAGGTACAGTCCGCTTCCCCCTTCTGGTTCTCACATCGGCCTCGAGAGCCGTGTCCCAAAAGGCTTTTAGCATTAAACACTGAAGTAGCCTTTTGTCACTACACATTGTACAGAAATCTTTTTTTAATTGAAGTAAATCACTAAAAAAAATTAGAGGGCAGGGTATGTTCACACAATTAAGCTGAAGAAAGCACTAATTTTCTCTGTAGTTTTTTAAAGTATATTTTTAGTCAGATTTAAAAATTTAAACTCTAGATTGTAAATATATTTTGCTATACTGTATCTGTAAGTGGCTGCTCAGAGCACTTTGTAAGGAAATTAGGATATTTTAGAATGGTACACTATGCATTCATTAAAATGAGACGTGCCTTTAACAAATGTCATTCTAAAAAAACTTGAGTGTTTTGCAGTCATTAATTATCACAAATGCACAAATTAAAGTTTAAATAGATTGTACTTTGTAACTTTGGTTTTAAGTATGATTTTCTTTTAAAGATCTCCTGTGGCTCAGAACAGGGCACTGAGGACAATTTGCAAAATTAGCTTCTTTTGTCTATGTCTTGTGGCTCTGAAGGAACCCTGATACCTAGTGCTGCCCAGCCATGCTGCACGTGCACACTCTTGGTCTCAGGGGGAGAAGGAGGGAGGGAGAGGGGCTCCCATGGCACAGACCGTCCCCCGATGGTAAATCAGTCACCTTCGAGGCACAGACGTGGGGAGGGCAGTGGTGGGGGAGGGGGAGGGATCTGCGCTGTAGGTAGTCGTTCTAGGGGACTCCTTCCCTTGGAGGGCAGAGGACTTCCTTGTGAGAAATAAAGGACCGCAGGGGATAGGCAGATGGGGACAAAACGTTCCTTGAGATTCCCATATAAGTCTCAAAAACTGTAAAGCAAAATTCTTTTTCTCCTCTACATTCATAAATAGATACTCCTAATTCATAGAGATTCCTAAGGTAGTCCTTGGATCATCAGGACACTGACTGAATCAACTAAAAAGAGAGCCTTTTTCAGCACACAAAAATCAAACAAATTGGAGATGCCAAAATCAGTTAGTCAAGGGAATCATATTAAGGAAAATCTTAGATCTTCTCCAAGAAAGAATCATGGTGGTGTCTTTTTTTAAGAATCCTATGATCTCAAAACCAAGTGAGAGTGTCTGAGGCACGAGCCCCCGGGCCATCCGAATAGACTAAGACGGGAAAGACTAGAGAAGTTGGGGGACAGAAGGTGAAGTTGTTCTAGGCCAGGTGAATGCAGCTTGAATGGCCAGGAGCCGAGAGATAGTCCACCTCCCCCGATCCTGGGCGCACTTCGGGCCAGGTCGTTTGGCTTCTCTCCGGGAGCCACTGAAAGCCAAGGAAAGGTCCTCCTTGCTTCAAGGTTTGCAAAGCACCTCGCAGCCATTTCAGCTTATCCTCACCGCTGTGGGAGGTAAGTGATGGGATATGGAAGCCAGTGAGTGACTGCCCAGAATCACCCCGATAGATATTCAGTGTCCGAGGCCAGGTTTGGACTTGGGACTTCCTGACTCGGTCCAGCACTCCTTCTACTGTCCTACCTTGCTGTCCCCTAACTACTTCTCAGCCATCCTACTATTTCCACCAGAGTCGAGAGGATCTGGATTCAAACCCAGCCTCAAGACACTCCTCCCTGGATGACCCTGGCCTAGTCACTTACCCCCGGTTTCCTAGGCTTCATCGCTCTTTTGCCTTGGCACTAACACATGGTATTGATTCTAAGATGGAAGGTACAGGTATTTAAGCAAAAGAGCTTGCCTATGAATAAATTCACCCCCAAAATTGCAGATGAGGGACAGATTCACGTTGACTTAAATGAGATTTGGGGATTACCTACATTTTAATTACCCACCCAGTTTCATATCTCACTTCCTACTTACAAACCCCCTATTTGAAGCCATTCCTTATAAATAGTTTTGGAGTCAAGTACGTAAGCCTGCACCGAGGCTGAGGAGACCGAGGTTCTGGGGATCAGGTACGCCCCGAGGGGATGTGCTCTTGCCAGAGGGAGTCCTCGGACTCTTCTTGGTGCCAGTGACCTCGTCTGTAAAATAAGGGATCGGACGAAAGCCATGGAACCCGTCTGAGACCTTCAGAGAGGCAAATGTTGAGCGTCGGCACAAATAAGTGCTTCCCCATTCGGAGGTGGGAGCGAGAGCTGCGGACCTCCGCGCGGATCCTCTCCCACTTAAAGCAGTTGCGCCCAAACTCCAGGGTGGGACACCCATTCAACGCGGCTGCCTGGTGGGGGGAGAGTTGTCTGCTTAGGGCCACGGAGCAGAAATTGTATTTGGGAATGAAAATAATGAAAAGATTTCTCATCAAAGAGAGGTCTAATGATCTAAACTGTCTGATTCGCTCTAACTTAGCCACACAAAGAATCCCAGAATCTTAGGGGAGCAAAAGCAAAAAATGGGGTCTAAGTTTTTAAAAGGCTCTTGGCTTTCTTGGCCCTCAAGAAGGTTTCATGATCTGGTATTCCTAGATGGACGTTGGAAGCTGCTTTTAAGAGCAATTTCTATTTTCAATACTTTTTTGAAAAGGTGTCAGAAAAATGTTTCCGCATGTTTCCTGGTTACCTCATCTGATTTTGTTATGGTTGCATAAAGATCATTGAGGAAGATGGTTCCTTATTGTTGAAAAATGGTTTCTTTCCTTCTTTCCCTTCCCTCAGTAGCTAGCCTTGCTGAAATAAAAATGAGGGCACATCAACCCAGTAGAGCCTTCAAGGATTGATTTAGGGCCATTCCAGAGGATTGGCTCCTATTGAGGTAAGTTTTAAAACCATTTTATAATACAATTTTACAAATATGCTCTATCTGCTGAGGAAAACAATTTGTAACCAGAACACAACTCCTTCATCGTTTATCCACATAGAAAATCGTTTGGGGAACGCGGGGGGACAGTAGTTAGACAATAGCTGGGGTCACTATGAAGAAAGTTGCCTGGAAAATTGGAGGCCATTCGCCAAGAGCCTCTTTTATTGCCTTCTTCCTTTCACATCCCTCAAATCTCCACCCATGTCACAGGGAGAGGGGCCTTTCTTGCCAAGGCAAATCCTTCCACATAAGCAAGTGGCCCCTTTTCATCCCATCTTCTCCTGCGTGTTGCCCCATCTATTTTCCCTGCTTTGTCCCTACACTCTCTCCCTGTCTGGCTCCTTCCCCGCTCACTTCTGTCCTCCTCATCCCGCTGGCTTTCATCCTCTCTCCTCTCTCCTGGAGGAGGCTGTCTACAGTTGGTGCCTCCAATCTCATAATTCAGTTGAAACTTTTCCAAAGAGTATGATGTCTTTGAGTCACCAAATCCAATGTCTTCTCCTCTTGGTAGAGTCTTCTCCAGTTTGGTTATCTTGCTTGCTCTTTCCCGACTGTCTTACTTAAGTGATGGCACCTCAGTCTCCATAGTTGAATGGCTCATCATTCGGGTCATGCCCATCTGGGCATCTCACTCTGGATGTCCTTAAAGTCCTGTCCTGAGCCATCTCTATCTGTTGTCAAGTTCTGCCCATTCTAACCTTGTACCTCCTCTCTTCTATACTCCCTTTTCTGACACTGCCACCAATATGGTGCGGGTCCTCATGACCTCATCCCTGGACCATTATAATAGCTTGTGGGTTGGCCTCCTTGCCTCTCCTCCAGACCATCCCTCACCCATCTGTCACAGTGACCTTCCTAGATCTTAGGTCTGACCATGGCAGCTCCCTCCTACCTCCAAGACCAACTTAGGGGTTGCTTTATTTCTTGATTCCAAGGGCAGCTTTCTCCTCTTCTATACTCCTACTGGCCCTCTCCTAACATGGAGAGCAGATGCTCTTCTCCCTTTGTTTCCCCAGTGCTTGGCATGGTGGCTGGCACAGGGACCAGGAATAAATTACTTGTTGACCAACAAGGAGGGGCTCAGACTTTGAGATGAAAAGACCAAGAGCCATCGGAGAGATAAGAAAATAATGTGAAGCCAGTGGTGAAAGGCAAGAGAGGAGAGATTATGGAGGAGACCATGGTCAACACTGTCAAGCTCTCAAGGACAGTCACCAAAGATGAAGACTGGGAGGGAAGCAGGAAGCCATTGGGTTTGACATTTGACCATTGGCCAAGAAGTTGGCAAGCACCTACTATGTGCCAAGAGAACGCAGCTTTGGTAGAGTATTGGGGTCAGAAACTGGATTGTAAATGGTTAAGAAGAGGCAATGAGCTAGAGGAGAGGAACCTGACTTGCAAGCCAAGAGCCAAACAATTGGGAAATATTTAACAAAATGAAAATAGACACATTAATTTTTAGTTTTCTAATTCACTATGTGGCCTCTGGAGAACTATTTCTATTTTGAGTTGAACAACATTGGCTAGAGTATTTGCTAGATGTCTAGCAATGAAAGAGAAGGAAAGACAAGGGAATGTGTAGTCTTAGGGAATAGCAAGGTCAAGGAAAGTTGTTTTTGGTTGAGGACCAAACTTTTTTGTAAGCAGTGAGGAAGGGTTCAGTGGAAAGGAAGAGGCTGAAGATGGAAGGTCAGGCATGGCAATCAATGAAATAAACTGGAGGAAGGAAGGTGAAGGAAATAGTTTTAAGAATCTACCACGTGGGAGCAGATAGGTAGCACAATGGATAGAGCACCAAGTCTGGAGTCAGGAGGACCTGGGTTCAAGCCTGGCCTCAGACATTTCCTAGCTGTATGACCCTGGGCAAGTCATGACCCAAATTGCCTTGCCCTTACCACTCTTCTGCCTTTGAATTGATACTTAGTATGGATTTTAAGATGGGATGTAAAAGGTTTTTTTGTTTTTGACCCTACTTTGTGTCCGGCACCTGTGCTAAGCGCCTTACACCTAGCTGGGAAGCAGGCATTATTTTTATTCCCATTTTACAGAAGAGAAAACAGCTTAAGTGATTTGCCCAGAGTCAAACAGCTAGGAAGTATCTGAGGCTGAATTTGAATGTGTCTTCCTGACTCTGGGCTCAGTGCTGCATCCATCATGTCATCTAGTTGGAGAAAATGGGAAAGAATAATGGAGGAAGAGATTAAGCAAATGTTTCATAGCCTTGAAGGAGCAAGACTGCCCTCTTTTTTTTTTTTTTTTTTTTTTTTTAACCCTTCTCTTCTGTACTGGTTCCAAGGCAGAAGAGTGGTAAAGGCTAGGCAATGGAGGTGAAGTGACTTGACCAGGATCACACAGCTAGGAAATGTCAGAGGCCAGATTTGAACTCCCCATCTTCTGTGATTGAAACCATGGAGGAAGAAGGAGGAGATATAGAAAAGGAGTATAATGCCACAGTCAAAACAAAACAAAAACAAAACATAGCATGACCTTGTAGTTCATTTAGTGAGAAACGTGGCTTCCAGGAGAACTTCACTCTTGCCAAATTTCATCAGTTCTATGTTCAGCTCTGGGTGTCATAATTTTAAGAAGGCCATCAGTCATCTGAAGAGTCCAGAGAAGGGAAACCAGGATGGTGAAGGACCTGGAATCCATGCTAATTGAGAAGAAACTCAGTATATTTAGCCCAGAGAAGACTCGAGGGCATGATAGCCATGCTTAAGTATTTGAAGGACTATCATGTGGAAGACTCAGAATTGTTTCATTTTAGTTCTAGAAGGCAGAGCCAGGAGCAATGGGTTTAAATTGCAAAATGGCAAATTTAGTCAGGAAAATCTTCCAACCAAAGAGAAGTGACCAAGAGTGGAATGGGCAATCCAGGAATGCATTTCCCATTTGAAGGTCTTTGAGCAGAGGAAGGAGAACCACTTGTCCATTATGCCATAATGGGGATTCCTTTTGCACATGGGTTGGCCAGATGGCATGGAGGTTTTCTCCAACCACCAAATCTCTGGTTGTATCCAATATGGCCATTCTGGGAAGTTAACTCTGCTAAACACTGATGGAAAAGGCCATGAAAATGATTCCAGTTAGGTCTATGATCAGAAGCCATCTGGGATAAAGGAAAGTTGGACTTCCATCCCAGCTCTGACATGTATTAGCTCTCCCTTTCAGTCTCAGCTTCCTCCTCTATGTTTGAGGAATAACTACACTATTTCACAGGATTGTTATATCAGGTTAGAGCATACATATAAAACACTCTGTAAACTTTAAAGTGCTAAGCAAATGCTAGCCGTTATTGTCTGGGTTTGGTGTCACCAAAAGCCTCCGTCCTTTGACAATACCATCTGCCATTTGCTTAATTAAAAAGTAGATTTGCACAAAGTATATGGTTTGATCCTTACAATTGCCCTACGAGAGATGCTGGAAAGGTATTATTATCTGCATTTTAAAGAGGAAACTGAGGCTCAGGGAGATTCAGCTACCCGACTATGAAATGTAAGAACGAGGAACCCAATGGTCCTTTGACTACACCCTAGTCAATGCTGCTTCAAAACAACCCAGTGAGGTAGGCAGGAATCATTTAAAGAAGACATTCATCAAGAGACAATCAAATTGGGCTAAGGTCAAAGCATTGGAACTGGCATCTGGACCTGCTCTCTTCCAATTCTAAGTCTAGTTTCCTTTGTGGCGCCATGTTGGACTTGGTGTCAGCTGGTTTTCAATCCTGTTTCCTTTGTTTACTCTCTGAATTTCCATATCTGTATAATGGGAGTGATGGTAATAAGACAAGACCTACTTCCCAAGATACTCCAGTGAGAAGGTAGGTGAGGTGATTCACAAACTTTAAAGTATAATAAATGTCCATTCTTATTTCCAGCTTGATATGGGAAAAAGTGAGAGAAGGCTTTGTTGAATTCCAAAGAGAAACAATCCACTAATGCCCCAGCTGGAGCCCCACATCCACCCCTCACCCCAAACCTACCACAAAATCAAAGACCCCAACATTTCAGCTTGAAGTGCCGTGGGGCCAGAGCAGTGATTTGCCAATAGAATTGTAGTCATAAGGATGAGAGCACCCAACTTGTCCCATTGGGTCCTGCAGCAAGCCTGAAAGAGCAGGGTGGATCTCTGATGCTGACGAGAAAGGGACTGTCTGTCCATCTGGCTTTCCACCCGCAGAGGCCAGGAATCCAAGGGAGCGGCATTTCAGTGGTTCTACAACTGGCAGATGAGATGAAAACCCCAGCAGCAGGGCAAGCCAGGGCCACTGACAATTCAAGATATTGACACCGGGAATGGCAGCCTCTTGGCTGGATTAGGACCAGAAGGGTGGCAGGCTGGCCTCTCTTGGCTGTTGGCTGGGATAATTATAGTCAATCTTGCACCTGGGATATGAGCTGAGCTCAGAAACCCAAGAAGAGCCTGGGCAAAGTGCAGGGGCTGGGCAGAACACAGAGGTTTGCCAGGGAGAGGCAACCAGTTGGAGACACAATTAGTTTGAGGGAAGGGCAGGAGAATGACTTCTGGCTTTTAATTTGTTGTTCCCTCTGCAGATTGAAAAGGAGACAATCCTTAAGAAAAGCTGAGGAAAGGACCAGACTGAGGCTCCTTGGGTACATTTAACTGATTATTTTAGTCATGCCGATCAAGCTTGGATTGTGACTGCCATGGCTAGCCAAGGGGCAAGAAACTCACTTTCATGGTGCTGCCAGCTGCACAAATCATTTCAACTCTCATCTTGAGTTTCCTCATTTGTAAAATGGAACAAATAAAAGTGCATACCTCTGAGTGGGAGAGGACACTTGTGTGATTCTCAGGACCAGCATCTTGGCTTATATCCCCTAAATGAAAGCTCTGGTTGGGCATCCCCAATGAGCCCAACTAAGGAGCCTACTTTAAACTTCAAAGACTTTTTGTTGGACCATTTGCCTAAAGGTTCCTGGACAGGGAAAAGGAACTGAGAAGAGCAAAAGATCCCCAATTCAAGGACAATAAATAATTTTGTTACTTCTTTATCTCTTAAAGGCTTTTTAAGGGATGTTCAATGTAACTCTTCCTTTGTGCACTTTGGTACCCGTTTGGAATGAAAATTGGAGTTCCCTAATTGTGGGCTGTACCCCAAAGCACCCAAAATAAAATAATGGAGGCCCTGATAGAATGCAAAACATAGACGGTTTTATTAAACCATCTCACAAGAGTTGGGACACTCCTTCAAAGCTAAATGCTCTGACAATGCCCTGAACAAACATAAAAAAAAAACCCAATTTATAAAGAAAAAACAATTCTTAGTTCAAATGACATCATTTGTATATTGTTTCATTCATTATCTCTTATCTTGTCATCCTGCCACCCTGGCACCCCTGAAACCATGAAACTGGCTTTCAAAGCGACAGTTTTAGGGACAGACTAAAGGTCAGGTCCAATGTGCTTTTATAAAAATATTCAACTGAGAACAATTTCTGATACCCTTGGGGTCAGGAAGGGGGAGTTACATTAAGTTGCTAATTCTCAAATAGGTCATCAACCCTTTCTCTGCTTATACAAGCTGCTTTCCTTCTTTCTCCCAGGATTGCCATCACCTGGGTCTTTCAGCACTTTTGGAATGCAATTTGGGACAGGCTGCAGAGCCGTGAGAGATTTCTTATAGAGCAGTGATTCCCAAAGTGGGTGCCACTGCCCCCTGGTGGGTGCTGCAGCGATCCAGGGAGGCAGTGATGGCCACAGGTGCATTTTGGGGTGGTGAATAACTGTAAGGGGGTGGTGATAGTATGTGACGGGGGCACTAAGTAGTATTTTTTCTGGAAAGGGGGCAGTAGGCCAAAAAAGTTTGGGAACCACTGTAAAGGGGAAGGTATTTGTGTTTCATTGGCTGGCTCACTTTTATTTTAAATTTAAATTTAAAAAGGAGCCTTTAAAATAGTGGAAGGTTTATGAGTGGAACTGGGGTGGATTGGAGTGGGGGGGGGGAGCCATAAGAAGGATACCATCTACTCCCTTCTAAATCACTAGTTTACAATTTTAAAAGAATCCACTTAAAAAATAACACTAAACCCTTCTTAAGAGTAAACCATTTCTCTGTAGGAGCAGGAGTATGGCAATCTCTTGAAGGGATTAATTGACTAACTTTCATTAGGGTCTTAAGGATATTCCCTTAAAGATATTAATATTGCTAGCTAAATGCTACCTTGAGAAAAACACATTCCTTTCATTCCACCCAGTCCCTCACTCTTCTTTGAATGGTTCTGATTTAGAGACATTTACAAAAGGATTACAGAACAGAGAGAGCCAAGCTAGAGAGGAATTATCCCCAGGAGGAAAGGAGGAAACAGCACACATATACCCCTGGCTTGTTATGCTCTGGGGAAGTGGGACACTTGGAAAGAGATTGTCCCCAGAGGAAGAAGGAGCGGAAGGTTTTCTCCCTCGTGGAGATGAACGACTGAGGGGGTCGGGGGCTTTTTGAAGACCCCCACCCAAAGCCCTTGATGACATTGAAGTGGGGGGATCAGGAAATAGAGGTCACCTTCCTGATAGACTGCTGCTAGATCCTACCTAATTGTACTGCCCCAGGGGCTGAGCTTAGAAACAGAAAGACTTACTGTGGTGGGAATGAAAGGGGAGAATTTCCCTGACTGCCTATGATTGTAGAACATGTATAAAAAGAAATAAATGATTTTTCTTTGAAAGAAACTGTCAATTGTTATTTCTTTTCTCTTTTTCTGTTGCTTACTCATGTTTTTTTCCCTTCCTTGTTCTGCTAGTTTGAGCAGATGTATTTAATGATCTTTGATGAAATATCTTCCCCCCAGGGGCAAAGGTTTGTAGTTACTTTCTCTGCCCTTGGAAGACTTCTCAGTCTGTCCAATTGTTGAGATTAATCCTGTATTGATTGGACTAGTCTGCCCTGAGGCTAAAACCTCAAAACCTCCAGGGGATGGAAAAACAAACAAACAAACAAACAAAAACCCCAAAAAGGTGGGGTGACAAGAAGGAGCATTTTCTCTGAACTGAGCTCTCCAGCAGTGGGGTCCTCCTGTGCTATCCACTGTGTTTGATCTGGTTTTCTTTCCTCTTGAAGCCCTGCATTCTGTATCTCGGTATGAGGAAGCCAAGCCGTCTGCGCTCTGGGGTTCGGCTCTCTCTAAGCCACCATCTTCTGGGCATTTTTGCTGTGTTTTTCTGGTTTTCTCCTCCAGTCACCTCTTCAGTGCCTGTGTTTGACTCCCTGAGTCCTATGCCAGCAAGGCCCTCTCTCCTAACCCGTGCACGCGGACACTGGAAACTCCGCACAGCATGTTGGGGAGGCATTCTAGGATCCTGGGATTCCCCTTCTATGCCCTCAGTCCCGATAGTTCAAGTATTGAAGCCTTTTTCTTGGCTTACCTCTTTAGTTGTGCTGCAGTAGGGTTCTCCCTGCTCTGTCCCGTTATTAGATTTGGTCCTCTTCTCAAAGCACATTGTTTTCTATCTTACTGTGTAAAGGTGCAGAGGTTTTAAGATTTGCTCCATCTACACCTCCATCTTACCAGCTTTTTTTTTTTTCTGCTGTACCACCAAATGGTCATTATTATTAAAAAAACAAAAACAAATAAACAAAAAAAACCAAACCCTGTCTCTTCTTCCACTGATCTGAGAGTGGGGGGAAGAGCAAAGTTTATTTAATTATTTGTTGTGTGTTGTGTACACACAAGTGGGAGGTTGGGGAAAAGCCTGACAATTGAGCTAACTCTGACTCTCCCTGCATTCTTGAATATGGGAGAGGTTTAGAAAACCTAGAGAGTGAGTTAAGAGGTTTTTTTTAAAAAAAAGGGAACTTATGTATGAATTGTGACTTTTGTTATAAAATAAATAGGGACTATTCTTAATACTGCTATGCTCCTAGGGGATATTGGGAAACTGTGGCTTTTGTATTCCCCTAGGTAGCTGGTGACTGGAACACCCACTCAGTCACCTTAGTTTGATGTTATAAGTCCCTTTCTAAATATAAACAGCACCCAGGTAGGACCCTTATGGGTTTGTGGAGGGGTAACCCTTTCAGATCCCACCTGGGGTTGGATTAAATAATACAATTGGGCTCTATTAACCTTGGATAATGTTTTCATCTGACTGCATTGCTCCCTCCCCAAGGGTTATGATGCAATGACCACTCAGGAAGGTACTTAATGAAACTTTATCTATAGATGTTAGTAGGGAAAGGAATAATCGGGAACAGATTGGGGATAGGAGACCCTGTCACTAATAGCTATGATCAATAAACCCTCAGGACTGTAGGCTGTTGTTTCAGTAAGCTGGAGCTAGTGGTTTCACGCTCCTCTGGTTCAGCTTGGCCACTGCCAAACCAGAGGGCAATCTTTTCAGTTGGTACAGATACTGATGACCTCTCTCAGCTTTCTTAGTATCAATTTGTGATGTCAGCCTGTACAGCCTTTAGGAAGAAATCCCTCAGGAAATCCACCCTCTTCTTCTTATACCTCCCTTCACCTCCCAGGCCCAGATACCTAATAGCTAATGATGATTCAAATGCCTAAAGATCTAGGGAGATTGAGAGAGGATCAGTGGTCAAACTCCAAGACCCAAGACCTGAGCCTCCAGGACCAAAGACCCCTCCCAGATGACTATTAGGGTATTTATATTCTCAGGCCAACTGCCTTTGCTCCTGTCCTCACGGCATCAGGGAACATTCCAATGTCTTCCAACTGTCTCCCTTGTCAATCAAGGTGAGACTCAGAGTTTGAATATAACATGAATGCTGTTTTGTTTTTGGAAATTTCAACCTGTAAATTTCCAGGTGATCTTCATCTGGTGACCTCTACTCTATGCTTATCTAAACTTATATGTTTCTATCCCAATAATTACCCTTCCCAAAATAACAAATCTTATCTAATGCCTTATCTATCTATTCTAGCTTAATGCTAATGACAAGGGTTTGGGATAAATTTTTCTGGGAAAGTGTGGGGTTTGAATAAAATGTTTCCATAAACATATCATTTGAACACAATTATAACATGTAAACATTTTTAAACATTTAAGAATAACTATGTTGCTTCTTATTTCTAAGCTGATGCAATTCTTGCAACAAATTTGCTTAAGCTTCTAATACTGAACTTCAGATAACATTCCTAATTCACAATAAATTTTAACATTTTTCTATGCCCTAATCTAAGGTTAGGAAGATAAGTATTGTGAGTAATCCTTAAACTATAGTTAATTTGTTAGTCTATTAGTGTCATTTCTAACTAACCTATACTATACAATGACTGTCTAACATTTTCATTGACAGTCCTATTTGGACATTTCATAATTATTTTACACTGACCCTATGCTAGCTAGAATTGAATTTTCCTGCAGCTGTCCTCTCCCTACAGGCTAGTAGGCTATGCATTATTGGTTAGTAATAATACATTACATATGTACAAGGTTTTCATATGATGTTCCTATGAAATGAGTACTTTTGACCTTACAAGGAATTTTAGTTCTCTTGTTTATTATGGCCACTGTACTTTGTTTTCAAGCTATTTACATTATGTACATGTGATGTGACTTTTACTGTGACTGTGTTGGACTCATGACCTAACATTTACTGTTTGGTTTTATGCTCACCTTCTTCTTCCAGAATTTCTCCATCAATCAGCTTATATTCTGTTGCATGCATTCTAGTTTGTGCATTTCCCTTATGATTAGTGTCTGAATGTGAAAACTTTGCACCTGTTCAAACCTAATCCTGATCTGCTGATCTTCCCTCCTTGTGATTCTTCCAGTGATGGTGTTCAAGTCACATAGGTGTTGTTCAGGTCCTTGTACAGTCTGTTGTGCAATGTCTTTTGTTGTCCTTGTGCTGGTCCTGATGTTTCTGGAACTCTGGAATCTTTGGGATTTCATCTCTCTTCTCCTTTGCTGGATACACATCTTGTCAGTTGTCTACTTGATTGAAGAATCCCTGTTTCAGGAACTAGTGTGTGACTGTGTAGTGTAGTGTTAAAATTTGTGTTGCCACAAAATTTCTTCTTATGATATTTTTTTGTCTTTGCACTTGTCTTTTGATGTAATGCATGTATTATTTACTCTTCTTCACCATTGCTGAGTTCTGATAGGCTTAACTGTTGATCTTCATGTGTGAATGTGGTGTTTGTGTGATCTAAATCAATGTTTTGAGTGTCTTGAAATTTATCTATTTCTTGGCTATCTGTGTGATCTTGGGTTTCAGTCATATTTGCATCTATGTCTTAGTCTGTTTCTGTGTGAGGTTTTATTTCTAAGTGTGATCTTTTGCTTTGAGGCTCTATCTCTATGTTAGATTTTGTTTCTTGCATTTGAGGCTGAATTTCTTTGTCAGATTCTGTTTCTTGCATTTGAGGCTGAATGTTTGGATGAGGTCTTGACTTCACTGAGGATTTTAAATGTGAATAGTGATACCAGACATCTTTCCTTTGATTTTTACAGATGTAGGTGTAACTAAGATTATTTCATGTGGTCCGTGCCATTTTGGTTCTAACACTGATCTTCTTGTGAAATTTCTGATATAGAGTGTAATGAGGAGAATTTAGTAAAGGTGTTTGGTTAAAGGGGATTTTGGAAGGGAGGTTGTCAGGGACTTGCTAGGTAAATAATATGGGTTACAGGTAGGATGGAATAGTGAGATTCAGGATATAATATGAGGCTGAAGTCAGGGAGTATAACACTGAAGGTAACAAAGATCTTCAGGGAGAGGATGAATTAATCTAAACAGGCAAAGACAGCAGGGCTTATAGACTAGGGCTTAGACTAAGGACAAACTGAAGGAAATAGCCTGAATTGAAATTGACTACAGGCTTTAGTTAATTTCACAGGAAGGGACTTGTTTTGAAGTTACACCTTCCTTCAAGATGGATACCCGGCTTCCCTTCAAGCCCAGAGTATGTTGGTTCTATTCCTCTTCTTCCCTCTCTTAATAACTAACTGACAAAGTAACTAACAGGTCTGTTTAAACACAAAAGGGATTTATTGTTTTCTCAGGTTAAATTGTCAGGGAAAGGGGATTAAAGGCAGCCCTAACAGTTGTTTTAAAGAAACCTCAAGTGGGGGAAGGGAAGCAGAGATGGGGTTTGAGCAAGGTCCTGCCTTAACTCAGCTCTCAAGGTGATCTTGAAATCAAAGGGAATAAGATGATGACTACCAAACCTCTCTAGATAAAGTACTGCAAGAGTATAGCTAAACCCTCACAGATTTGAAACTACTCTCTGATTCACTCTCCTTATTCACTCCTCACTGACATTTAGGTAAGGGAAGGAAGGTAGGAAAATGAGGTAGGTTATGGAGATTCAAAGGGTTTATCTAAATTAATAATTCTCAAATAAATACTCCAAAGCTAGGCTAAATTTTCAATCTTTAGAAAGGAGAAGAAGCAGCTCGGCTAGCCTGGCTCCCTCCACAAGGTCCCAGGTCCAACTGAAACTTTCTTCCAAGATTCTAAACTCCTAACTGACTTCAGAACTCAGCCAAAGCCTGTAGAAACTGTTTTGACCCCCCTCTCTCTGTACTACAAGACTTTATCTCCAGGCTGATAATCATGTAGGGTAAAATCAAGTGGAATTCTTTGCTGTATCAAAGATAACTTTTGCAATTCATCTAATAGCTCTTTCAATAAGGTGACATACTCATAGATTTTGCACACAATTCCTAGATGTGATAGGTAATTAGTGTCTTGTGGAGCTTTTCCCACCCATGGTTGCTGTCCATACAATAGTTCAAACGGTGACAAATGTTTTTCACTATTGGCCTGGTTTCTTTAGAAAAGCGCCATAGTTAAGACATCTTGCCATTTAAGATGACTTTCTGTGCACAGTTTCCTGACCATTGATTTCAGAGATTGATTAGTGCTTTCAACGGCTCCCAATGACTGCGGTTGATAGATGGAACATAGATGTCTCTTAATTACTAGCACCTGGTAGACTTGCTTTAGAATAGAGTTTGCAAAGTGGGCTACCAGAGACAGATGAAATGACTGCTGCAATAGAGAATCTTGGAATTATCAACCTCAGTAGCATCTTTGCCACAAAACTGAATCATTTGGGGCACCTGGGTAGCTCAGTGGATTGAGAGCCAGGCCTAGAGACGGGAGGTCCTGGTTTCAAATCCGGCCTCAGACACTTCCCAGCTGTGTGACCCTGGGCAAGTCACTTGACCCTCATTGCCTACCCTTACCACTCTTCCACCTATGAGTCAATGCACAGAAGTTAAGGGTTTAAAATAAAAAAAAAAAATAAAAAAAAAAACTGAATCATTTTTCTTGACTGGGAATGCCTCTGGCCATTTTGTCAGTTTATCCATTATCACAAGTATGTACCTATATTTTTGACATCTTGGCATTGTGAAATAATCTATTTGCAGGCATTCAAATGGAGTGAAAGCTAATAGTTTTCTTCCATAGGCTTTGGTCTTAATTATGGCTTTGTTATACTGTTGGTACACTGTACAACTTTCACACACATGTTTGGCTTCTGTCATCACTCCTAAAGTGATCCAGCTCTTGCGTATTATATCCACTATTCCTAAAACTCCATAGTGGCCTTTCCTATGTATGGCTGCACAAGCAGTGTGGTGCAGTAATTTTGGCAAAAATGGTTTTCCAGAGATAGACATCCATACTCCATTTACTAGATTGGCTCCGAGATTTTCCTGCCAATATTTCACTTCCCTTGGTGAGTAAGCTTGTAGTAATTAATCTTTATCTACAAAGCATAAGTGGAATATAGCTTTTGGTCCAAATATAGCTGTAAACTTTGCACTGATGTCCGCTCTGTAATTGCCTACCTGTACTGGTCCCACTAGCTTCTGATGTGCTCGGCAGTGAATGACAGACAATTTCGATGGTAACTGTATGGCCTGTAACAATTCACTTATCAGTTTCCCATATGCTATTGCTTTCCTATTTGAATTTATAAACCTTCCTTTTTCCCAGATTTCCCCTGATGCATGTACAACACCAAAGGCGTATTTAGAATCCCTAAAAATATTCATGGCTTGGCCTTCAGCAATCTTGAGAGCCTGTATCAAGGCAAAAATTTCTGTGCCTTGAGCTGAGATGTTTGGCTCAAGTGCTGCATACCATAGGGTTTCATTATGGGTTGTGACTGCTGCTCCTGAAACTCTTTGCCCATTATGTTGGTAGCTCAAGCCATCGCAGAAGAGTGTGAGGTCGGCTTCAACCATGGGAGTATCGGACAGATGCGCTCTGGTCTTTTGCACGATCTCAAGTGTGTCACTACAACTGTGAAGGCTATCCCCTTCTAATGGTAATTCCCAGAGTTGCTGAGTTAATCGTTTTGCATCTATGGAAAGTCGAGTTCTCCTTTGTTAGTAAAAACTGCTTGGTACTGGGAGAGATGTTGTGATGTAAAGGCTTGCAGATTTGCATTCCTCAGCATGGTTTCAAGTTGGTGCTGGGAATGCAATCTTAGCTCCCCTCCCAGGACTAGCTTAGAACTTTTCCTAACCATTAGAGCTGCAGTAGCAATAATCTTTAAACAGGAAACCATTCCTTGCATAACTGGATCGAGTGTTGAACTGTAGTAGGCTATGGGTCTTAGATTACTTATTAAGTATTGTGTGAGCACTGCACAGGTGATTCCTTTAACTTCATGGATAAACAGATGAAATGTTTTGTTATGGTCAGGAATACCTAATTCAGGAGAAGATAGAATTGCTCTCTTTAATTTTTCAATGGCATGCTAGTGTTCTTTTGTCAGCTTCAGTGGTTCTTCGGTGTCTTTCCTAGTTAACTCTGTTAGAGGTTTTGATATCAGAGAAAAACCAGGGATCTGCTGTATACAGTAGCTGGTGTTGTGGATAAAAAGGGGGGATACACTAAAGTTCAGGAGTGATCTCCTTCCCTTGCTGAATGATGGAGGGGTAAAGGTGATTGAGGTAATAGGATAGTTTTGTATTGGGATTGATGTTCCTTCCCTTTACAAATTGCCTATGGATGTGGTCTATGGTGTCCTGGGCATGTGTATCTTGTAGACCAAGTATTGTCTCAGCTGCCTCAATTACTCGATCTAGAAAGCTACTTGGATGTTCTTCTTCCCCCTGTTTTAACTTTTCAAACTTTTGCCAGGAGTTTGGTCTTTTCGCGTGAATTCTCATTGCCTCAAGTAAGTCCATTCTACACTGAATCAAGTATCTAAGGTTTGTGTGCTGTGTGAAATCTATGTCTTGGTGAACTAGTGGCCATGCTGTCAAATTGGGGTTTGTCCTTGTTTTGTTCAGGAATTTTTCCTTTTCTGAGGAAGAGTAAAATTCCCCTAAAAGAAATTCCACATTGTCAAAACTTGGATTAAATAATGTAAACACCCTCTTTAGTTCCTTGATGCTTTTGAAAGGTTTTTTGAAATACTTGGGAAAGCGTCTTTTTAGGACCTCCATATCACTTGGGGTGAATGCTTTGTATGTTTTCACATGCACTACCCCTTCACCAGGTTATACTATTGTTCTGTCTACTATTGGTAGGAGAGAGACTATGGCATTTGTGGATGGTTGGTTTTTAGTGGTATTGCTTCCTAGATACTTTGCTTCCACAATCTCCGGTTGGAGAATTGTATGCTTGTCCAATTCCCTTCCTTCTCTTAGTTGTTTTAGTACTTGGAACAGTAGCTTGATGTTTACTACCAGTTCCTGAGAATCATTGTCTTTCTTGGTTGTGATTGCATTGTAATAGTTCCACAGGTGAGAGCATGCGTTCTTTGAGACTGTTAGGAATTGCCAAATGGATAGGGTTATGGCTATGGCAGTTGGGATAAAACAAATGCACTCAGCTAGGGTTAAGGCACACCATTTATAATAGTCATAGAGGTCTAAAGCTTGTTGCACGAAATTGGGGATTGTTTTGAACCAAAAATCCATTACACCTTGCATGAAAGACCATGATATAATGGATATGCTAGATAAGATGAAAGTTATTCTAGCCAGCTTCATTTTGGGTATGTCAGAAGATTTAAGGTCATTCACTAACTTTACTCGCCAATTAAATGTTATGGGGAAAAAAGGGGGTACACTAGAGTTGGGGTGATCTACTTCCCTTGCTGAGTGACAGAGGGTAAAAGGTGACTGAGGTAATAAGAGAGGAATGAAAGGGATGGCTGAGTTTAGGGAGAAATGGACAAGACAGTATTAGAATGGTAAGGGTACAGGGTGAGGTGTTCAGGAGAGGCAGCTGACACAGACTAGACACTCAGGCCAGAGACAGAGGACACTGGGGGGGAAATAGGCTGAACCCTTCCAGGCAGGAAAGGTACCTTTACAGACACAAGGAATAGGGCCAGACAGAAGTGGTTTGAATCTGACTTGAGGGCTTTCTTGTCAGTTTCTCAAGTCCTCAAAGGAGGAATCACAAGGCTCCTCCCTGTCAGTGAAACTGAAGGGCTTCAGGAGGAAGCATTGGGCAACTACTTCCTCCCAAGATGGATGCCTCCAGTTTTCCTCAGGAAATAAAAGATAATTATTCCTTCCCCTTCACCTTTACCTAGTTTCTTTAACACAAAGATTCTCCAGAGGGTCTAATTAGGTAACCAAGGGTTTATTAATGTTTCAGGATGGTCTGGAAGAAGAGAGGGGATTGGGGTTTCTGAGAACTGCTAGGGAGAAACAAGATGGGGGAGGGTCTCAGGAACGGGTTAGACTGAGAGAGAACCTGCTCTCTCAGCTGAGGAAGATTTGGTTCCTTTAAGGTAGAAGATATACTAAAGGGATAGTTTGAATTCAAGGATGTCCTACTTGCCTAATGGGGAAAACTAGACCCACAAAGTCTTTTCACTAAAAATCCAAAAGCCACCCTGCCTCCCAGAGCCCTGGGAAAACAGGGAAATAATATGGAGAGGTCAGGGAGAGGTCCAGAGAAATTAGCCAGGTACAAATTATCCAAAGACAAGGCACAGGCCAAAGCAAACCAAAAGCCAAAACAGAGCTCTGGTTGATCCTTCCACTCTGTTCAAGCGTCAGGGACCAACTGAACTCTCTCAGAATTCTAAGGCTTCCAACTGCCAGAAATTTTCAGTTGGCCCCCTGCAAGCGCAAAACCCTCTCTTGCAACTTTTTCATTACACTGGTCATGCCAATTATTGCTCTTAACTGCTTTTTGGTCTTAGGTAAACTAAGTCTTTGTATGTCTTCGATTCTCTTCTTGGCTATGGTTCTAGTTCCATTTTGCAATGTGAATCCCCAAAACCTGATTTTATCTTTAACCCACTGGACTTTATTTTTGGATATTTTATGTCCTCTCCTATACAGTTTTTCTACAAGATGAATGCTGTCTCTTTGACAGATATCCCCAGTGGGTGACATTAGCAGGATGTCATCTGCATAATGCACCAATTTTCTGGCAGTGAATGATATGGACTCAAGATCTTTTTGTAATATTTGGCAGAATATACTCCCACTGTTTATGAACCCCTGTGGAAGACACTTCCATAGTAGGGTTTTATTTTCCTACGTAAAAGCAAATAATTTTTTGCTTTCCTTGTGGATTGGGATACTGAAGTACTCTCTGGAGAGATCAATAACCTTGTACCATTTTGAATTGGGTGTAATTTCTGTAATTATTTGTGATGGACTTGGAACCACAGCATGTATTTGTTCCACATATGCATTTATTGCCCTAAGATCTTGTAAACCCTTGTCATTAGCATTAGACTACACAGATAAGTTGACTCACGCTAAGCTTATAGGCTAAAGTAATTTTTAAAAATTTAAAAATAATTTAATTGATTAATAATTATTAAATTTTTATTTGATTTAATTGATCACTAATAATTAGATTAAAATGTTTTGAAAATAATTCACATGTAAGACATCTATTCTCGCACAATTTTT
Organism: Gracilinanus agilis; assembly: GCF_016433145.1. Lineage (NCBI taxonomy): Eukaryota > Metazoa > Chordata > Mammalia > Didelphimorphia > Didelphidae > Gracilinanus > Gracilinanus agilis. The sequence continues at coordinate 40,037,634 of NC_058133.1, read as the reverse complement.
TTCTTTTTAGACCTAATCCAACATTCACACATGTCAAAATCTTTTTGGATCATGTTATATCAAATATAGAAGGCATTGTAGGATAATGGAAAAACTATGGGTTCTAATTCAGCTCTGCCACCTACTTGCCACTTCCAGCAAGTGACTGAATCTCTCTGGGTTCTCCGTACCTTCATCTCTAAAAGGAAAGTTTGCACTAGATGACCTTTAAGGTCTCTTCTAGCCCACCGTCCATCCCTTCTAGCTTTGTGCCATCTGCAAGTCTGAAAAGGGCTTTATCCAAGTTACTAATTGCATCAAGGCCTCAGAGTACACGGATGACTCTCCAGTCAGGGTTGGAGACATCAGACTGAATACCGCAAGCCCCAAGGCTTCACTCAGAGAGCTGACCTGTATATTTGGACTACATTACCCAGGAGCCCACTCACTTCTGACATAGACAGGAGATAAATTGGATGGACTTCCATGTCTGGCTCTCTTCTCTTCCTGTGCGGGCAGCAGGGAATGAGGGCATTTTGAGCAGGTAGATCAGGCTTAAGCACATGTTTTTTGTTTTGTTAAATAATCATCTTTTTATTCCTTTACTTCTCGTGATTATTAATAAATCTTATAGATATATTATTTGGATTTATTGTATATTAATTTTAATTTTTACACTGATTAATTTTAATTTTTACAGACCTGGCCCAGGGTTGAGAAAATACTCTATGTGTGGTTTGTCTTCTTGGTGTCCCCCTTATCTACCACACCACCATCATGGCATGTAAAAAATGATCTGATACCATGCAACTAAGTCTAGGTCCTAGGAATCCGAACCTTCAGCCAGAATCCTGGATCTCCACCTCCTTATTGTCTAGAGAGGGAAAACCCCCGGCATTAGACTCTGTTATATATTCCTTGAGTGCAGGAATTATCTTTTGCTCTTTTTTGTATTTTCATTACTTAGCATGATGGTTGGCACATAGTAGGCAATTAGTATATGCTGGTTGACTCTGACTCTATCATCCCATGGCCCTAAATAGAATTCCCAGAAAACCACTCCTCCAGTCCTATGGCTTATTTATTTTTATCTCACTATTCTCAATGGAAATCTCTGAGCCCTCAGTGCCTTCCCAGCCCTTTTCCCACAGCAGAATCCTTACTTTAGTGAGAAAGTCAAGGTAATCCATTGTGACCCCTTTCTCCTCTATACATATTAAAATTTCTGAACTTTCCCCATCCATCCTCTTCTCTTTTTCTGTCTCTGAGATGCTCTTTCCAAAACCAACCCAAAGTCTTTTTTTTTTAAATTTATTTAATTAAGAAGTATTTCCCATGGTTACATGATTCATTCTTTCCTTCCATGAAGATTAAAATTAATATACAATAACTATTACATTTTATAAAGTTTATTAATAATAATGAAAGTAAAAAAAAAAACAAACTAGCTAACCCAACCCGGTAGCAAAAGAAGAGAGAGGGAGGAGTTTCAGAACTTATAAACAATGTAAACACACATGTAAATGGAAAGGAAGAGGATGCTGGGTAATGCAGAAAGGAATTCTGGGGAATGTCGTTCAGAAGGTAAAAAATTCCTAATTAATACATCTCCCCTTCTTTCTCCCCCCTCCCATAGCCAAAGCGCAACTCAACTGGGTTTTACATGTATCATTGATCAAGACCTATTTCCGTTTTATTAATATTTGCACTAGGGTGCAAAGTCTTGATTCCATCCTCTCCAAAAATTTGCTCCATCAATCATTCTCCTTCTCATCTATTAACTTTTTCCAAAACCATCTCATGTGAAGGTCCATTCCATCCTTAAACAAAAACCCTTTCCTCTATCCTGCCACTCCTTCAAGCTCTTCCTATGTCCTCTCTGCCAAACGTCTAGAATTGTCTTTGAGCCACGAATTCCTCTCTACTTACTTGTCTATTACTTCGTACCCCAGTATTCACTTGAAACTACTCTTCCCAAGGACCCCAATAACAAGTTAAATCCAGTGACTTCCTCAATCCTCATGTTTCTTGACTTTGAGGAGAAAGGTATATTCCGTTTTGGACATGTTTAGTTTGAATTGCTTATTAAGACATTGAAAGAGAAATGCCCTGTTGGTCTATGGCAGTGGTTCCCAAACTGTTTTGTCCTACCACCCCCTTTCCAGAAAAAATATTACTTAGCGCCCCCTGGAAATTGTGAAACTATTTATTGAACTCAGAATAGAATGTAATACAAAAAGAAGTGTGGCCATCACCACCTCCCTGGATCACTGCAGCACCCACCAGGGGGCGGTGACACCCACTTTGGGAATCACTGCTCTAGAGCTAAATGAGGAATCTAGACTAGGGAGAGATCTGGGAATCCTCAGCTGCAGTCAAAGCTACATTCAGAGAAACCCGTGGCTTTTGAGTGTAAAGTTGAAAAGACCTTGTACCCCTTTTAAAACTACATTACCCAGGGGGCAGCTGGGTAGCTCAGTGGATTGAGAGCCAGGCCTAGAGACAGGAGGTCCTAGGTTCAAATCCGGCCTCAGACACTTCCCAGCTGTGTGACCCTGGGCAAGTCACCTGACCCCCATTACCTACCCTTACCACTCTTCCACCTATAAAGCCAATACACAGAAGTTAAGGGTTTAAAATAAAAACTACATTACCCAAACTCCTTTTCACCATACCCATAATTCCTTAAGCCTTTTCCTATTGGTTGTGGGTTTCGCAGGCTGTTTTTGATATGATTGTTGTGGGCGTGGTGTCAGGTTTTTTTGTTTTTTTTTTGGAGAGGAGGTGGCATGGTTAAGGGTGAGTTAAGACTCTTTCCCTGCGCTTTAAATAAAATCCTTATAAATATCATACTTTGGAGGCATTGAATATTAATTTTAAAACTCACATGAGTATCCCTTTTTCCTCTCATCTTGGATTCTCCTACCTTGGCTTCCATGCCACTGTGTTCTCCTGATTCTCCACCTAACTGCTCCTCAGTCATCTCTGCAGGATAATCCATCCTCTGCCTCTTTAATGTGGAAGTTCCTTAGGCTCTGTCTTCTGCCCTTTCCTGCTCCCTGTCTCTATATTTTCTCCCTTAGTAAATGCCTGAAGAGACTCATCTATTTCTATATAGAAGATGCCAAGCAACACATTTCCAATTCCTTGTAAGGCATGAGTTTAGATCTTGTCACACTATTTGCTTATTTCTGGCTCCTTTCCAATTTATTGAAGTCCTTCTTAGGCATTGGCACTCAGAATTGAACACAAGAGTCCAGACGTAGTCTGCAAAGGCAGAACAGTCACCTCCTTATTCCTGGAAGCAGTGCTTCTTAATGCAACCCAAGCTCACATTTCTTTTTTTTTTTGGCTGTCATAGCACACTGTTGACTCATAATATTGAGCTCACAGTCCATTTAAAGACTTCCAAATCGTATTCCGTCCAACTGCTTTGTAACTATATCTCTTCTATTTTGTATTAGAGATAGAGGGATTTTGGATTAGAGCAAGGAGGCATTTTCTTCCCCCACACCATCATTGCATTTTATATATCTACATAAAATCACTAATATCCTATTTCTGCATTATTCATTTTTATAATAATCTTTTAAAACCAAAACCCCAAATCATATACCCATATATACAAGTGATAAATCATATTTTTTCTTCTGGATTTCTACTCCCACAGTTCTTTCTCTGGAGCCTTCTTTCTCAGTCCCTCAGAATTGTCCTGGATTTGCTGTTAGCAGCCAAGACAATCACATTTGATCATCCCACAATGTTTCTGTTTCTGGATCAGTTCATGGAGGTCTTTCCAGTTCATATAGAAAAGCAAGCAGTTCATCATTCCTTATGGCACAACAGTATTCTGTCACCATCATATACCACAATTTGTTCAACCATTTCCCAATCGAGGGACACTCCCCTAATTTTCCAATTTTTTGTCACCACAAAAAGCACAGCTATAAATATTTTTTTTTTTTATAAACAGATCCTTTCCCACTTTTTTTTTCTCTCTTTGGAATACAAGGGCAGGCATTCTTTTAAAGCCCTTTGGGCATAGTTCCAAATTGCAGGGAGGCTTTTCATTTAGCATATTTAATGGTAATACATTTATATTTGTTAAATTTCATCTTACTAGATTTAGCCTAATAATTCAACTTGTCAAGATCCCAGGTATCTACAACTCTATAAATTCTGTGATTCTGTACTACAGGATGGGAGAAGAGTGCCATACCAATGGCATAGAATCTGAAAATTAAAGGGAAGTGAGATTGATTTTGATTCCTGGGGAAATTCTTGAGTAGATCCAAGAAATGGAATTGGTCAAGGAGCCATCATTGGTGTCAACAAGAACAGATAATGTCAGACTAATCTTTTTTCCCCTCAGTTACTCAATTGGCTGATGCGGGGAATGTTGCAGATTTATCTTGCCTAGATTTTAAGCAAGTGCTCAATAAGAACTTTCATGCGGGGAGGGGTGGCAAACCAAATGGCGGAGATGGCACATAGACCTGCGTGATCTCTACCAAAAAGTTATGCTATAATGCCTCAAAACAAGTTTTGGAGCAGCATTACCCACAAAAAGAAATGGAAAAATAATTTTTTAGCCCAAAACAAGTCAGGAGGATGGCATGAAAAATCTAGTGCGCCATGATGGAAGCGGAGCCCAAAGCACCGAGCCAGGGAAGGCTCTGCCGTGGCTAAGCACGTTGGGAACCGCCAAGTGGGCCACAGATGGGGAGGGGAGGTTGGACGGCTGCTCAGGAGGAGACCACAGGCTCCCCCGGCTGGCTCTGGTGCACATCCCATGTGCAAGGCCGGGGTCTCGGGGTGAGGAGGAGCACTGGCCCCCGCAGGCTTGTGCCAAGGGGCTCAGGGCCCGCTCGCTGCTCCGAGACCCCGAGAGCATTACACGCGCCTCTCCTCACACCGTGCCGGCTCGGAAGGCGGACGCATAATGAACCTGAAGCTCCCTTCAGGAGTTACAGAGCCCAACGTGGACAGTTTTTTTCATTAAAAGACTGGAAAGTGAGCAAACAATTTAAAAAAAACTCAACAAAGAAAGTTATTTTGATGGCAGGGAAGGCCAAAACAAACTCAAAGATGACAACAAAATACGGCTCCATCGGAAGCCTCCAAGAACATTCACATGGATCAGAGGCAAGAAGACTCCGAGTCCGATTGGGAGGTGCCCGGGAGGTGCCCGCGGAATCTGGGCTGGAGCCGGCTTGCTCAAGGGTCCGTAATAGCCTGGTCAGACTTAGAGGACACAAAGCTACGAAGGGGTCCTCCAGCCTCGTCCTCCGCAGTGACCTCACAGCCACTAGCTCCGAGATTGGGCTCTGAGTGGCTCTTCATTTATTTCTACCTGATTTTCTGTGGGTTCTGCGCCCTGAAAAAAGTCTTTTTTCTAAAACTGGGATAGGGTTAGGTACCTGCAAGTGCCCTTTGCTGCTCTAAAATCAGGGCTCTGTCTCCCCCTGCTCTCCCCCAACATGGCGCCCCAACGTGGCCCCACCCCGGGCTTCCTCTCCAAATGTGCCTTTTCCTCGTGCGCTTCGGCTTCACCCGTCAAACCCGACGTACTTTGACAGGCCCCGGCGGTTCCCCACTCCGGGAAGCTTCAGGACCAGCTCGAGCGACGAGTCTGTCCCACGTTCCAGAAGGAAGGGCTCCCCGCGGGGCCCTCGCAGCCTGCTCGCGTCTCCTCGGACACTTGGGTTCTCGCCATCTAAGCTACGAAGCTAAAAATCCTGCAGGGAGAGGGCGGCACCCCACAAGGCCGAGGCGGAGCCCAAAAATTCTGACTCCCACACAAGGACGACGAGCTATCATGGCGGCGGTCACGAACAGGACCGCAGCTCGGACCCCTTTGTACCTTCCGGTGTTATTCTCGCATGTTTTGGGGTCCCTGAAAAGTGGCGTCAGAAGCTGGGCTAGAACTTCCTCCAGAGCTCTGGCCGTCCAGGCGTGGCTCCGGGACCTGAAGAAAGCCTCCACTTTTAGGTGACACGACGCAGGCGCTGGCGGGTCGGGGCTGCTGGTGGTGCTGGCGGGTCCGTTGGGTCGGGGCCGCTGGCGGCGCTCTGCCTCGGAGCTTTCTCTTCTTTGGTGTGGCGGCGAGGAGAGAGCTGAAAAAGGAGGCCGCAGACACACAAGACAGCCATCAGGACAGACGGTTCGGAACAACAGAGCGTCGCCACTTTCTCCTCCGAGTAAGGAGACAAAAGGCTGGGACGATCCCGGCTCTGCTCCTGCTCACACACAGATTACCTCCGTCCTGAGGATCTTCTCCTCAAAGTCTGACCTTATCTCTGTGCCGTGCTACATAGGAAAACAATTGTCAAGATTATGAAATGATCCTTTTTCAGACTTGCTTTATTTTTCACAATGAAATACATAATTTGTGGAACAAAAAGTTATTTTTGGAAACCGATTTATTCAGCAATTACATAATTTCAAATATTTTCCAAAATACAATTTACTATAATGCTACAAAAGAAATGAAATACAATAAGAAATTAGTCTGAACTGTCATTAAATATTTACTTTCACTAATATATACATACAAAATGCCACACAATTATTCTGCTTAGCCTTGGAATGTGCGTTATTTCCCTCCTGCCGCGTTTCTCAGATCTCCCCCTGCGAAGGCTTGATCTCGGCACCTTCTGCGGTTCTTATTACAAGAGGCAAAGTTCGACGTTCACAGAAGCTCGACGTCCCGCAGCACTTTACAGCTGGGGGAGCTTGTCCACGGGGGTGTCGAACTTGAAGTCTGCCGGGAACAGATCCGGGGCTCGGGGGTAGATGAGCCTGTAAGACTGCCGGATGGTGACGTCGGCGACTCCCGCGATGTCTCCGATTTCTAAAAGGCCCAAAACAAAGCAGAAGCACGTTAGAGGCTCGGCTTCTCCCCCTCCCCCACGTGGGTGACAACGTGCTCGCTCCAGAGGGAGCTGCTGAGAGCGTCTCGCCTGCAGCAGGCTCCCGGCCCCTCGCCCAGACCCACACGGGCGCTTCCCGTCCAGCCTCGAGGGAAGGGTGGGAGTCCTTCTCTCTGCCAGAGACCTTGATCGGCTCCCCACCTGTCTGCCCTTTTCCAATCCTCCATGTTTCGGGGTCTTCTAAACACCGGCTCCTCCTTCTTTGTTGCTGACAAATATGCTCTGATTTGCTCTAACCTTAAAACCTCTTCATGTAATCCAACATTTTCTCAAAATCCCAGGAAAAAACAGTCTAGGCTCCATCTTCTCACTTCCCACTCACCTTTAAAAAAAACAAACCCTCACCATCTAAGGGCTGGGAAGTTGGGATTTGTGATAACGAGTTCCCATTTTTCCTCTTACAGATTAAATGACTTGCCCAAAGTCACACAGCTGAGAAGTGTCTGAGGCCAAATTTGAACTCAGAACCTCCCATCTCCAGGCGCTCCCTACTTAGCCTTTGACCTCCTACAAATTAAATGAAATATTTGTAAGTGGCTAATTATGAGCATGTAAATGCTCCTTCCCTCCTCACAAAGAGAGTTTAATCAATCCAGAAGGTCTGTTTTGTTGCTGTCTTTGTATCCAGCAGCCAGCCCTGTATAGGTGATACTTAATACATTTTGTCTTTGGAATTTATAATTCAAATAATAATGCTCATAATTCAGCTGTTCTCAATCAAGGTACATAGTGAACAGAAGTCCCACATGAACTCCTGGATTATAGTACAGCAAACGAGTCACCCAAGAGTATGGGACTCGGTAGATTGAATCTTGAAGGAGGGGCGCCTCTGAATTCAAAACCATGAAGAAGGAGCCTTTTTATATCAGCAAAAAATTAAGTTTCCAGAACTGAGGAAACATAAAAAAAAAAAATTTCTAATGGCATTCGTTTTCACACTACAATAAAATCTCAGATAGCATCAATGAAAAACTTTGTAGAAATACAAGACTGACTTGTTAGGTATAAAAATGTGCTAAGCTAATAGAACCGGAAAGAGAATTTCTGATACTACAAAGTTCGTGATGATAGCTGATAGCTTCACCACGAGGTCCAAAGTTGTGGTGGAGGAAAAAGGAGTCAGAGAACAGCACGTGAATATTTGGAAACCAATTTCCATTCTTCCCAACCACTCCTTTATAATGCTGCTACCTTTATCGGTGTGGGAGGGAATAAAGTAGACATTTAAGTTGATAAAACTAAGCCACACCAGGGAGACCTTGATCCTCAGCACAGCAAGTTTGAGCTAAATAGTAGTAAGATACCCGACCTTAGCCCCAACGTAATAAATAAAAAAACCTCCCACTCCCTTCAATAAATCACCACCCTTCAAAGTATACTAATCCAACTTTCTGAGAACATAAAGCAACTGCTTGGAGTACTTACACCTAATTTTGTTACAGAATGTTTATTTCAGTCCATGTCATCATAAGAAAGTACAATGGGAGGTGACTTGAGTACTTAACAGTTTCTAATTAGAGCTCTACAATCTTACCCTATGAGCCCCTCTGGGGAGGGCACTAGGAACATGGCAGGAGATTTGTGATTTTCCCAGAAAAAAAACCTCCTCTACCCCCCATGCAGCTTGGCATCTACCCTGCAACTGCTCAGAGGGCAGTAACAGGGTCAATGACTGGACCAAGTCTTCTTTACTCTCAAGGCCAGTCTCCTGTGCACCCCAACTCTCTGCTGCTTCCTTATGAGACACAGATAGATAAATCCGAGTAATATGTTTTTTCCTTTTATACATTATAACCTATAATCATTGAAGAGTTGTCAAGTTAAGCCATAAATATTTGATGCCATCTTAACCAAGTTTATAGATAAATTTGAATAACTGAGCTCTGACTTAAGTGTCTCATTTTGGGAAATCTATAAAGCTAGCTTTTTTAAAAGGCTAGAAAAAACAAAGTCAAGGAAGAATTCAGAAAACAAAAAAGTTAACTCTAAAGAGAGAATTTCAATAGAACATTTACAATGGCATACATTCCAAATAACTCCATACCAAAAGAAAAGCAGCATCTGTTTACAGAGCCTGGGTAACTCTTACCCGGTGGCATGTCCCACCCTTAATAAGGAAGCTGAGCCCACCATGATGCATAGAATGCCCCCTGGCACTTCTGGCCCTCAGGAGTCTCTTACCTTTCTGGGTCCTTTTTTCCGCAGAGGCTTGGGAGGCCATGTAGATGGCTGCAGCAGCCACAGAAATGGGGCTCCTGCCAGGCACCAGGTCCAGCTCCACAGCCTTGCGGGCAATGTGTGTGGCTGCCATCTGTACTTGCTTAGGAAGACCAAGGTTTGAGCAAAATCTCGACATGAAATCCCCTGTTGTGATCAAATCCACGCTGGTTTCTAGAGCTTTCAAAATGAGCTTAAAACATCGGCCTATTTCTTTCTTGGAAATCCGTGATACGGCACATATTTCTGAAGACAAAAACAAGACACATGAGAAGCTCAAGCTACAGCATAATCTAAGTCAGTTGTTTAAAATTTCTTATTAAACAAAAACAACACTTTTTCCTTTAAAGAGTGACATATGAGGCTGTAACAAGGGAATATATTCAAATTCTGACACTGTTAATCATTTAACATGTAGAAGGATTTCAGCTTCTTCCATAAAACAGGGATAATCATACTCAAACTAACTCTGCAATTTTGAGGAAAAGTACTTGAAAATCTTAAATGCTATAAAAATGCCAATTATTATTATATCTCCAGGGATTATGTGATTCTGATTAAAGGATAAAAAAGTTATTTCAGAGATTGCACAAACATGCAATTAAAAAATATCAAGCCTTCTTTTGAAGAACTGAATCCCCAACTCCTTTCAACTCTAGGAGATGAGAGTGTAATAGAGATACATTAGTAGAATGTGGATGCTCTTTGGTTTAAGTGGAAGGTCATCAGACTTTAACTATAAGATAACAAATCACAGTATATCAAAACATTCTGTTAAACACAGGAAAAATAACATACTTAGTGATAGAAAAAATTAAACTAAAAAAATCTAGTATTTTAAATAAAGAACAAAATAATGTGGTTGAAAAAAATCAAGATTAAGATAGGAAACTGTTATCAAAGTAACATAGGAAAACTCCAAGATAATCTTCCCTCAAGCAGTTCAAACTGCCTGAGAAAGCGTCTCCCAAATGAGGCGTCTGTAGAGATGCCATGTGAGCTACAGCAGAAAACAGGTAATTTACTTGGAACCTGTGTTTAACTGGTACCTATGAAATTACCATTTTCTAGATAATAAACTTAATGTAAGTAACCTACCTTTAAATGTTCTAGGAACGCCTTCTTGTCTACAGGCGATATAGAGACAAGCAGAAGCTATGGCATCATTAGCTCTCCCCTTCAGGCTCTTCTGTTCATACACTTGCTTGAATAAATTATTTGTTCGATCCTTCAAAGCAAAGAAACCAAGTTTAATTAACTCTAGGCCATTTAATTAGCCACAATATCAAAAATTCATATGCTCATTATGTTATGCTAACGAAGTCAATGCCAGAATAGTTTAAGAGAAGCAGACAAGAACTTACAACTATATTTCGAGGGAGGTTGATTCTGTCTGCCATGGTAGTAATTTCTTTGAACGCATTCATCATTGCACGATCGGAACTGCTCATAGTCCTGCGATTTTGATACTTTGAGTTTCCAAATTCATCAAAGCTGGCTGCTCCTGTGCCCTATAGAACAAGAGTTTATTTCTTTAGATCATGATTATAAATTTAAATATTTAAAGTTTCTCCAATAAGTTTTGGATATAGATTAAGAACAACAACAAACCAGGACACCCGAAGACCTATTTCTAGACAGGTAGACTATACTGCTAATTTCTTTTAAAACTGTAAATGTAGAAAATAAGGTTTTCAATGGGAGATGTGATTACAACAAAATAATAGAGAATTTCTCTTGATATGATTTTTATAATAGGACATTTACTTAAATTCATTTACTTATTCTTTGCCAAATCAAATTACCAAAGAATCATTTTATAGTTACAAAAAAACAGTACCAAAAGTCATATGGAGGAACAAAAGGTCAAGAATATCAAGAGAAAAAAATGGGGGGAAAAATGTTGTAAAGAAGGGGGCAATTTCTGCAGTCCTGCCTCTCAGACTATGCTACCAACCAGTAATCATCAAAACTATCTGGTGACATTAAAACACTGAGAGGCAGATCATTGTGATTAGCTATATTACAAAAGTGAGAAAATTAAATTAATTCTACATCATTTTTTAAATCTTATTTACAACTAGTTGATTTTGTCCTGTGAAGCCCCAGGAGCTCTCCTTCAAGGATGTCTGATTTGCTATCCAAAGAAGTCTGGCACACTATCTTTAACCTTGTAGGTAGACTCAAGCAAAGAGCGCTTAGTCACAGTGAGGCTGCTGTTAGCCTCTCATAACCAACTTTTAATAATTACTGTTCTTTACACTTCAGCCATGTAACTAATCATGTTGTCCTCAACCCCAAGGTGTTACCAACCTTATACTCAACTGTATTATTATTCCCACCTACCCTATTCTATTCTTTGTTCTAACCTTATAAAATGGAGCTTTGTCTCTATCCCAAGCCTTCGGCTAACTACATTGACCCATTCTGTCAGAAGGCAGTGAGTCCCCCTTTTAGTAAAATGCTATCTTGCTTATAGAAAATCACACTTCAGTCTACTTTTGCTGAATTTCACTCCCAACAATGAACAAATAAATGCTGGTAGCATAGTACTCAAGAAACCCCCAAAGTCCAACTACTTGGGTAAGGGCCCACCATTCAACAAAAAATACTGGGAAAGCTAAAAGCACTTTGGCAGAAAATAGGACTAGGGGACAGCTGGGTAGCTCAGTGGATTGAGAGTCAGGCCTAGAGACGGGAGGTCCTAGGTTCAAATCAGGCTTCAGACACTTCCCAGCTGTGTGACCCTGGGCAAGTCACTTGACCCCCATTATCCATACTTACCACTCTTCTGCCTTGGAGCCAATACATGTATTGACTCCAAGATGGAAGGTAAGGGTTAAAAAGAAACCAGGAATAGATTAATATTAAAAAGTCACACCATAAAAGAAGAGCAAAGAAGGAAATTGCAGTTATAGATAGGGAAAGAATTCATGCCCAACAAGAGACAGAAAGGATTACACGAAATAAAACAGAATATTTTTATTATATGAAATTGATCTTTTTTATACAAACTAAATAAGAGTTAAAACTAGGAAAAGAAAGTCTTTTCAACAAGTTTATCTGTTAAATATTCAATATCCAAGATATAAGTAACTGAGGCAAATTTCTAAGAGCAAGAACCATTCCTCAAATAAATGAATGGGAAAAGGCAATTCTTAAAGGACAAAATCTAAACTAGAGTTGTGCCTCTTGCATTTATATCTTGTTCATGCAGGGTTCTGTTACTCAAGAGTTAACCACTGGATGAAAAAAGAAAAAAAAACTGGAAGATTCCACAAAAAAAAAAAAAAAAGTTTATAAGTTTCAAACCACCCGCCAAGAGACTACAGACTGTAACAGGAAGTTGCCAGCTCAGTACATGACTCATCTCCATTCATCCCCATGCTTCCATGTGAAACTTTCCTCCTGCCTTTCTCCAGTGCTCTCACTGTAGTGTCCTCACAGTAAATCTGTTTAAGCCTGTCTTTATTTGCTGTAACAATAACCCCAAAGGGCAGAGAGGTGGCTTTAGTAGTGCAGTTGGGCTCTTGGATCCACCAATTTGGTGGCAACCCTCTGATTCTGTTCCCTGCAGATACCTGTACATATTGCTTCTATCTGCAGTTTTAATATATGAAAGGCTATAATAAATGTAAACAAAAAAATCTCCAAAACTACAATTATATCAACCAGTGAAGAAAAAGTATTTGATAAAATTCACATCAATTTATAAGAACAAAAAAACAAGGGTATAGATTCCCTGATTTCAACACAATTAAAGCCAAAATAATATTCAGTGGGAAAACATGAGAAGAATTTCCACTAAACACAGTTTAGAAATCCAGGATGCCCTTTTCAGATAGATTATTGCAAGTGTTAACTATTTTAATGTGGCAAGATGATAGCAGAGCAATCAAAAATGAAAATGACCATTTGAAGACGAGATGAGATTTATTGAGGAAAAAAATGTAATTAACTATAAAAATTAATGGAGAAAATAAGTTCAAGTTGCAAGATACAAGACTAATCCACAAAAATCACCTATATACATATTCATTTGTAAGAAAGATGAATATAATGGATTTATGCAAAAATTATAATAAATAAAAATAAAGGAAGGCAAAAAAAAGTCATGGGAGATGCCAGTGATTATCAACAAATCTGATAGTAGAAACAGCAACATTCCTCAAGTTAATAAATTTCATGATATAGTAACCAAAACACTGAGGGTACATTTAATTTTATCTGTTTGCAAGTTACATATAATGCTATTGTAAAAAAAATTTCTGAATAGCTCTTTGTTTTCTTTTTCCAAACAATTTTGCTGGAATTGATTAAGTCCAAGGGATATGATAATTCGGTCAGACAAAAATCATAATGTAATTCATATGGGGAAAAAAAATCAAGAGGGGAAGAATGTTAAGAGACATATTAAGAAGTCAAGCTGTTGAAGGGGAAACTTGCACTCACCGAATTTAAAATGTATTACAAAGTGATGATTATTAAAACTAATCTTGTAGTAGGCAAATAGAAAATAGAACAATGGAACAGAATAGATATACCAGATTTCTAATCACATATAAACAAAAGATTAGTTTTTGACAAACTTTTCAAAAATAAAAAAACTAGGTTAAGGATTCACTTTACAATTGTACTTGGCAAAATTCATTAGCAATTAAGTTTCATATAATATCAGTGAATTCCTTCTTACCACAAGTGTGCGCATGCACACACACACACACAAGTACTTAAACAACTCCTGAGGAGTAAAGGAAATAGAACAATGGATTTGGAAAAATATTTGAAATAAATGATAAAATGTTAAAAAATCAGTGGTAACTCCCCAGCCATAATGGAAAAAAATGGCTAAAGGACAGGAATAGGTTTTTCAAAAGGGAAAAAATGCTTATTACTAATAATCAAAGAAATAATAGCTCTGCAAGCAATATCTCATGCTCAAAATTGACAAAAATTTAAATTTAGGAAACGTGGACAGGGCTGTGGAGAGAAACAACCACACTTCTCCACTGTCTGTGCACCAACACTCAGTGCCCGGCACATAGCATGTAATAAATGTTTGTTGATTCCACTTCTTATGGAAAGGAAAACTGGCAAACTTGCAGATTCTTTTTATATGAAATAAGCATTACACAAATTATGATATCCCTTGGACCCAATCATTCCAGTGTTGGTATTATATCCTGAAAGTGTTAGCAAAAGAAAGAAAACAAAAAAACGATTCTAATATATTTTTTTCAACAGCATTATATGCAATTAGCAAACAGACAAAAAACCTAACAACAAACTCTCCCACAAACCTAGAAGGGACTCAGATGTCCAACAACAGAGGCACTGGTTAAATTGTAGTATATTAACATAATGTAATACAAAATAAAATTAAGATGGACCACTATAAAGAATAAAAAAGATGTTACTTTCAATAATGAAATTAATTTAAATCAATTAAATTAATAAGTAATTTAAAATGATTAAAAATAAATTAACCAAGCAAGTTTGGCTGTCTGCATTGATATTTACAATTTCTAATAATTTTTTAAAAGAACATAGTGAGTTTCCCTACTATTAGCTAGAATAGAATATACCAAGGAGAGAAACAGGACAACCATCAAAATCCTCTCTTTTCCCTCCCCAATCTTGATTTCAAAGGAACACATTCCAAAATCTCACTGTGAAACAAATATAAATCATCTAGAGCAGTGATTCCCAAAGTGGGCGCTACCAGCCCCTGGTGGGTGCTGCAGCAATCCAGGGGAGCGGTGATGGCCACAGGTGCATTTATCTTTCCTATTAATTGCTATTAAAATTTCTTAAAAATTAATTTCTAGGGGGCGCTAGGTCAAAAAAATTTGGGAACCACTGCTATAGAGTATTTCTAGAGCAATGATTCCCATATCTTGAGTCTGTGATGATGTAGGGCACCCAGCTATTAAGAATACAAATCAGGGGAGCAGCTGGATGGCTCAGTAGATTAAGAGCCAGGCCTAGAGACAGGAGGTCCTAGGTTCAAATCCAGCCTCAGACACTTCCTAGCTGTGTGACCCTGGGCAAGTCACTTAACCCCCATTGCCTAGCCCTGTAACAAATAAAATTAATATAGAAGGATATATATAAAGATATTAGGGTTTAAAAAAATGAATTAAAAAATCTTAAAAAAAAAAAAGAATACAAATCAGGTTTTCNGTGTGACCCTGGGCAAGTCACTTAACCCCCATTGCCTAGCCCTGTAACAAATAAAATTAATATAGAAGGATATATATAAAGATATTAGGGTTTAAAAAAATGAATTAAAAAATCTTAAAAAAAAAAAAGAATACAAATCAGGTTTTCAAAATTAATTTCCACACATACAAATGCTGTACACAACTTTTAGTGGTAAAGATGTCATGAAATTAAACTAATGATAGGGTACTAACTCCAAGAAGGTTGGGCACTGTTGTGGGGAAAGAACATAATATCGATCAATCAATCCTTGTTTAAATGTTACCTAGAAAATATGACTCTCCATAGGTTCCCTAAATCTTCCAACTTAGACATTTCTTCACCTTTTCCCATTACCTTGCTATTTATTAAGAGAACCAGTTCAGGATGAAAACCCCTGTGATACCACATTTCTTATTATGGCTAAAAAAGGAACATTCTAATTTAGTCCTTCCCCCAATGGCAAGCAGAAGACAAAAGTGAACTGTTCCCCAAGTGACAGAACATACTTTGCCAATCATCGTAGTCAAGTCTCCATCACTCAAGAGGGGATTCTGGGAGTCTCCAACACGAGATGGATCTTTGGTTGCTTTGTCATTGCTGAAGGTTCTCCACTCGGATCCCACATCTATTACACGGTCACCTGGGGAATACAATACATACAATTCTAAATTTACCAATACATTTCTATTTTCAAAACATCCTATAAATATCTAAACTAGGTTATCATTCTTCACTTTTCTGGGTGGATGCAGAGACCAGCTTAAATATCAACACTTCTAGGGGCTTGTTTAGAAGACAGACTGTTTGCCTTAAAAGGCTTCTCTGTGTGTGTGTGTGTGTGTGTGTGTGTGTGTGTGTGAGAGAGAGAGAGAGAGAGAGAGAGAGAGAGAGAGAGAGAGAGAGACAGACAGACAGACAGACAGATGCAGGGAAAGACAGAGAAATATAGTCAAATTCCAATTTTTCAAGGAAGAATCATCTTTTTAAAGTTTTATACAGTTTACAGCCAGGTCTGATAAATATGAAAAATGAAAAAGGCTGATATAATAATATAAATTAGTATTTTAATTAAAGCCATGTTTATAGATAAAGTTATCAGACCACGCGCTTGTAAGCATTCAAAACTGCCGCCTCCATTACTGTCTCCTGTTTCCTGGCCAAGAGCCTACTCGCAAAGAGGCCACTCCCTCCTAACCCAGGAGAGTTTAAACCCTCTCTGCCTCGACGTAGACCTCCCCATGCCCCAAAGACCTGGAAACGGAAACCAGTTGGACCGTGTTGGATCACGGGAAATGTAGTTTTGATACATTTCCCATGTCCATAGAAATATATACATTTTTAGATGGCATTCCCCAAATTTCACTTTTACAGGTCCCAATTAGTGCAAACAACCAATTCCTCTGAAGTCTGACGTATTAAAATTCTCACTACTCAAAGTTATAATTGCCTTTGGTATCCTTTTTTTTAAAAGTAAAAATTAAAGGTGAGGTTAAAAAAAAAGAATAGCCAGAGAGCTTGAGCGTGTCTGTGGGTCAAAGGGGCTGGAGCCCTTTTAGCTCCCCATCCTGTGATAAAACCATGAGGAAGACCAGACAAAGGTGACCAAGAACCAACTGAACCACAATAGTTTTGGACTGAAAGCTGTGAAGGTGGTCACAAACGAGGCCCAAATTTTGGTTCTCAGAACCAAGGCTGAGTCAGTGTGATCCCGGCAGTCAGTTGGCTTTTCACAGGAATTCTGGCTTCAGAATGGGAGTGTGTGGGGTGGGAGGTCAGTTATTCTGGCTTTGAACGTCTCCTGGAGGACTTCTATTAGGTCCGAAATGGCATACTCTGGAGGGGGCTGCAGGGTGGGGAGTCAGCATGGACGGGGCTGTACTTGCAGGAAGATACTTTAACATCCAACCAGTGGGCTAATGGGAGGCCAGATGTGAGCTGAGGAGGGCTGGCAGAGCAAGTGTGGGTGGATGCTGTGAGGCAGTGACTATAGTTCAAGACAAGCCTCAGAAAGACCTGAGTTCAAATCAGATACTAGCAAGTCACTTCACCCTGTTTGCCTCAGTTTCCTCATCCGTATAATGAGATGGAGAAGAGAAAGGTAAATCTTTGTCAAGAAAACCCCAACCAGGGTCCCAAAGAGGCAGACTCGACTGAACAACAGGGTCAAGGAGGGTGCTGAGGGGATGGCGGCTCTCCAGGAAGCAATGGTCAGAGGGTCCAGGGGAAGAGGGGGACAGGGAGGTAAGGCCGGGCCTGGCCTGAAGGAGAGTCACAGCGGGTGGTAAGTCCTGGGGAAGCTGAACTGCTGGAGCTTCGGGAACCTCCCCGGAGTCCGCAGTGGGTAGGAGAGACGTTTCCTACACGGTTAGCAAAGGGCACAAATGTGAAGTGAAGGAAGATTTTAGAATCTGGAGAACTGAATAGGCTTGTTGGAAGAGGAGAAAAGAGCCGTGCAGAGGAGGAGAAGCTGCCGCCTGCGGGCCTCGGGCGCCCCCTCCCGACCATCTTTACAAGAACCAAGTTTGGCGGACCCAAAGGGCATCTCAGAAACGGGCGCGTCCCCAGCAATGGCATCGAGAGGGGCCTCCCCGCTGTTCACACACAGCCGGGCCCTCCTCTGGGGTTGAGAAGCGATGGAGCTCGGCTCAGTTCTCTGTTGCTGGCCTCAATTTTGGCCCCACAATAAAAATGGAGAAAACAAAGTTCTCCCCCAGCCAGGCCCAAACCTTTGGTTCCAGCAAATGGAGACATGTGGAAGTCGGGGAAGGGCTCCTCCTCTCAGCAGTCTTCCAGGGATGCCCAGATGCCGTGGCTAGAGCCTCCACGCCCGGCACGGGCAGTTTCACCTGTGGGGAGTGGGTGATGCCACCCTCACCTTTGACCCCCCGAGTCTTCCCCCGTCCTTTAAGACCCAGCTCAGAAACAAAAAGGAAAGTTCCTGCTCTCCTAGGCGAGCCACCGGGCTCAGCTACAAAGGTACGGGGTGATGGGGGAGGGGAGGCATTTAGACAGAAGACTTGAGACTTGTGGGGCAGCGATGACGTCATGCTGTGGGTCAGGCCGAGGGAATATAAAGGGAAGAAGGTAGAAAGACGACAAAGGTAAGAGCAGGGAACCCCTCACAGGAATGGCATCCACACTATTAAGAGACCCTGTACCAGCAGTCGCAGTCGGGTTCTAAATATCTGCAAAAGGCCATCCGCTGTGGAATGAACTCGGGAGCTCCTGCCTGAGGGAACTAAATTGGGAGCCTCGCAGAAAACAGAAGACCCGACCAAAGAGCGCCGCTGCTCCCACGTGCATGCAGTTTGGCCTCCAAACACTCTCCCTGCTGTACAGGGCGCGCCTCCGACCCAAGAACAACTTCAGGTCCCCACAAGCCTTTGGCCTCTTGCTGTAACTTAAAGAAAGCAAAATGGACTTTCCCAGAAACTCGGCAAAGGCTTAACACGGGCGGTGACGTCATCTTTCCACACACTTGGAAATGACCTCAAAGACTCATTCCCGTATCTGTGGTTCTAGTTCTAAAGCGACCCCTTGTTAATGATAATATATATATATATATATATATATATATATGAATGATTGTTCAGGACAGGGCATTTACAAGAGCTAATCTTCCTATGCTTGCCTAAATCATGAAATGCACTATAAAGAAGGATCAAACCAAGAAGGAAAGTCCATAAGTAAGGGGAAATGGAAAAATCACAGGGAAGATAAAAATATACTAATCACCTAAAGAATACTGGGAGAAAGGGGCAGCTAGGCTCAATGGATTCAGACTTGAGCCTAGAGACAGGAGATTCTGGGTTCAAATCTAGCAGCTCCACTGAGTCCTTCTGCCTTTCTAGTGACGAACTTGGGGTGGGGAGGGAGGGTGGCCAAGTGTCCAGAGAGCCCTCTGCTTGCCATCTTTGGCACCCATGTTATAGGTTCCTCATCACTGTTTTATAACTATAAAGCATTGCTGGCGGTTGTTGTTAATATAATATAATGAAACCTTAACCTGGGTGGGGGAGGGAATGAACACCTACCTTAAATATCATGCAAATGAGACCGGAGACAGGCTTATTTGGGGAGGGGGGAGGTTTGCTACACCAATTCAGTATCCTTCCTGCTGCAGGTGTGAGATGTGAGACAACCAGCTTTGCTTTCAGCTTAGCATCACCATTGCCAAAAATCATGGAGGATAAGCCATTGCAAAAGGAAGCCGCTGCCCTGGGATGCTCTGAGAGATCTCTGCCTGGAAGAGGCCCCAAGGACAGGAACCTACAACCTTTCTAGGCAGCCAGCAGGGCGGGGGTGGTGGTGGTGTTGGGGACGGGACAGGAAGTTT
The DNA here is from genome assembly GCF_016433145.1 of Gracilinanus agilis. NCBI lineage: Eukaryota > Metazoa > Chordata > Mammalia > Didelphimorphia > Didelphidae > Gracilinanus > Gracilinanus agilis. The sequence continues at coordinate 40,017,966 of NC_058133.1, read as the reverse complement.
TCCTTTGTATTAGGTATATAAAGTTGGTCCTGTCAATTCTACCCACTATTCTTGGTTCTAGTCCTTCCTCCACAACCCTTCAAATCCTTGAGAAAAGCTACCATATTGTCTCCCAAAAGACCGTCATGTGTCTCCACATCCTTCTGCTTTCTGAGTGTCCTCATGCTCACCACAATCCTTTTTAGTGGCACTGCCCAGAACTGAACAATCTGCAGATACTGAGAGATGAAGGCAGACTGTGGTGGAATGATCACATCCATTTTCTTAGAACCTCTGAAGGCAGCACGAGATCACATTAGCTTTTTTGGGTTGCCATATATCACCCTGGTAAGTCATACTGGACTTGCAGTTCAGCAAAACCTCAGTTGCCCCCACAAAAAAACTACTGCCTATCCATATCCCCCTGTATTGTACTTTGAAAGATTTTTTTTATCCTGAAGTGCAACATTTTACATTTAGTCCTACTAAAACTGATTTTACTAGGGTTAGCCCAGTGAACTAATCTAATCTGCCTTTATCAAGCAGAGTTAGCTACCCCAGAACACTGGTCATCTGAAAATCTGACGAGTATATGCCTTTATCTAACTAACAGCAATGCTCAACAGCACAGTCAAGCACAGATTCCTGGGATACCCCACTTGAGACCTCCTACCATGCTGACACTGAGCCATGCTACTCTAGTCACATCTAATCCATTTGCCTCTCTTTCTCTTCCCAAGGAGAGCTGGACATACTTCATCCCAAATTCTGCTAAAATCTAGGTAAACTCTGATCTACAGAAATCCCCGCTTGTACTAGGAGAGTAATTCTGTCAAGAAAGAGAACTAAGAAAATACTGTCAAGAAAGAGACCTAAGAAAATACATTAAACAGGTTCTGTTTCATGGGCCCATTTAGTCAATAGGTCATGGGGAGGACTGACTCCTACTCTACAACTGCCTAGACACACACCCACTCATCAAGCCAATTGCCAGTAAAAGGAATGTGTTTACACCAGTCTGTGACCTGGGTAAAGTCAGTCAGCTTTTAAGACACACATACCAGATATGTACATTCTTGGTGTCTTTTGGAACAAAGAAGCTACATACAATGAGACCTTGTTATTGGGAGGCAAAGAAGATTTCTGAATGAAAAATGATAAAAGTTTGCTTAAGCTAAAATAGTCATACTTCAGTTTTAACTTTTTGAATAAACAGAAAATTATAAGAAACACATAAAGTCCTTTGCTTCAACTAAATTTTATTGTACCAAATTCCAAATGAAGAAAATGTGAGAGCCTCACCAGTTCCTTTTAGGACCCATTAAAACTTCTGTTTTTTGTTTTTGTTTTTTTTACCAGACAATATACAGTAGCCCCATTTCTCTCCAGAATTCTACTATTCAGTGACCTCACTTACACCCCAAGACTGCAGATTCACAGCAGGGAAGGAAATCTTAATCTACCTAATCTGAATCAGTCTGAGGCCAAGCAATGTGCTCAGTGCAGGTACAGCATAAGATCAGGGGCTTCCATGCCCAATGTACCCCAGAACGCAAAGCTTCTGGTAGTTAGGAATAGAAAAATCAGGGGCTTTCCATTCAGCAAAGCTGTGGAAAAATGCCCAGTATACCCAGAATGCAAGGCCTCTGGGTAGCCATAGTATAGTAATTGCCAAACACATAGCCTGCTCCTCAGCTTAAGAAAAACAATTTTTTTCTCCTTCATAAATACTGCATGTCGGTGATGGCAAACCTATGACACACGTGTCAGCACTGACATGTAGCCATTTTCGATGACACGCGGCTGCATACACAGAAATATGTGGCCGCATGCAGAGGATGAAACATTTGATGTAGTGTAATGTAGATACTGTGCATTATAGATGACAATTCTACCTATATTAATTTACCTATTTTGGTTTATTAAATATGGTTATATATTACAATTATACATTTTTGTTATTTAAACTATAAATATCATGAAATTATGGTGTTTTTTTTTTCTCGAAGCGACACACCACCTGAGTTATGCTCAGTTTTTTGGTAAATTTTGACATACCAAGCTCAAAAGGTTGCCCATCACTGCTGTATGTTCTTACAAGAAATCACTGGTGCAGAAATTCTATGAGAAACTTAGCCAGGTAGTTACACATTGATATATTGAATTATCACCTATAGAAAACTGTTTAGAACTACTGAGGTAATCTAAATCCATTGTCTTTATCTTGTAAATCACTACTTAACCATTGTCCCTGCAAAAAGTTTACCTAATCCTTTAGCCTAGGTCATTTCCCCTATAAAGTGTGTACTCCAACTCATTAAACTTTGTCACTGATCAGCAAGAGGATTCTGCATGTCTGTCAGTCTGACCCTCCTATAATCCCAGAATTATTTCTCTCATCCCAGTTTGTTGAACCACAGGTAATTTGTAGAACTGGTCTCTATCACTCAGAATCACCCAACTGGCTCCCTGGCCATGGCCACTCTGCCCCTCCAGAACAATACGCAGTCAAGAAAAGAAAATTTATTTTTCTGCTCCAGACTTGGTGACAAAAAATGGGGAAAGAGAGCACAGAAAGCACACGGAGATAAGGGACTGGACTTGGGGAGCTTCCTAGGGTTGTATAAATTTCAGATGAAATTATAACTACTACAGAGAAAGACAATAGGCAAGAAAACTACTAATTATAATCAAATGAATTTTGGATTTTTTTCTTTTTAGCAACTGGAAGAAATAAAGACAAATTTATAGGCTGGCACAACCCCAAAAAACATATTTTTATTTAGCAACTTGTTTGCAAAGAGCTTTTCTCATAACAGACCAATGAGATAGCTAGCATAAGTATCATTACCTCCATTTTACAGATGAAGAAACTAAAGCTCATCAGTAAACATTCAATGCAAGTGAAGGCTTTGTGAATGGACTAGTAGAAATCTTTCCTTCACTGGGGACACAAAGCACAAAAAGAATAAGGGAAAAGCACTGAACAGGAAGTTAGGAAACTTGGTTTAAAGGCCTACTCTGCTCATTTCCTCAGAGGCCCCAATTAAGCAAGTCAAAATCTCTGAGTCTGAACTTCCTCATTTACAAAATGAAGATAACTGGGATGTCGTGAGGAAAAGTATTCTGTGATTCTCCAAGTACTCTAAATGTGAAACCTCAACATGGAGGTTATTACTAATAGTAGTAATCAAAAACAAAACAAAAAGTATCAGCAAAGTAATACTTCTCTTTGCTTTCCCAACTTTTCTTAAACTCTAAAATCAACAAACAATGCATAGTTCTCCAAGCATAAGACATTATATGCTAATTTGCTTTGGGGAAAAAAATAGAAAACCATGCCTGCCCTCCAGGAGCTTATACAATCCCTTTGGTGAAGCAAAGTAAATTTCAGAAAAGGAAAATAAGTAATAAAAGAGAAGTCACAACCTCCATATGAAGAGTAGAAACAAAAAACACTATAATTTCAGAAGTTGCTTGATCTTCAAGTTCATAAAATATATGAACACAAATTGTAAAATATATCAGTTAAAATATGAATATGCTGCCATCTAGTGACCAACTTAACATGTTCAACATTTAAAAACAAAACCAAATCTCATTCCAGCAAGATCATATAGTCACTTGATTAGAAACACAAATTATAAGTAGTCTCTTAAAAGCAAAACAAAGCAAACAGAAAAAACACAAAACTATTAAGTCAGACAATTTTGACTTAAAACCTCGAATTATGCAATTAAAATTCTTGGTATGTTCTATTACAAAAAAACAGCCAGATACAGTAATGTATCATTGTGAGGGGTTAGGGGTACTGTGCTTCCTTGATCCAGAAAATCCCTGTAATACGAGATGCAAAGATCACTGCTAGGTCATAATATGACATCATATGAAAGATTGCCATAAACAGAGTACATGCAGTTCTTTTACTACAAATTCAATTTTAAGGGAAAAAAATTATGTAGATATTCACTTGTTATTAAACAGTAAAATACATACAAGTAATATTATGCATAATAGTACATACATTTACTGCATTTATGAGTTCTTAAACATTTAAAGATACCTCTACATTTCTAGACTTTTGAGTTCTTTTAAAAAAATGTTAACTTTTTAAAAATTTAACTTATAGAAATTATGCATATTTATGGTATTAAAAGATAAAACACATTAATATTATGCAATACAATCTATGTATATTATGCATTTCTGAATTTCTAAACTTTTTCTGTCATATCTGTAGTTTCTGCAAACCTCTCCAAAATTCCCATTTAAGTTCTAAAGTCAACTTGCAATATATCAAAACTGCAAAGGGGAAAGTTGATATATGGAAGGGATACTTGTACACTGGATTATAATTTTTAAAACCGAGTATTAATGACAATTTAATAAATAAAAGTGAGCAAGGAAAGTCATAAATATGATCAAGGACCAGTGTACATGATCCATTAGAAAAGGATAAAGGAACAGATGAATTTCTTTAGGGGCATTTAGAGAATGCAGGGGCAATTTTAATAATAGCCCTCAAAAGTTATTTTACAGACTGAGAAACTATCTCTATTGAAATCAAAATAAGAGAACAAGCTTAATATAGAACACAAGAAATTTAGGTCAGAAACTAAAAGTTCCTTGACAAGTTTATATATTCTTGAGGGTAGCAAAAGAAAAATATGCAGAATCCTTTATTGCAGCCTTTAAGCCATTTAAATTTGTATCTGTGCTTTGGCAAGTCTGAAGATGGTTGCAACTAAATAAACTTAAAAAATGACGTTCTAAATTTTCATTAAAGAGAATTCCCGAATCCACTCATGTAAAGCCTAACAGTCCTTTGCATTCAACAGGCATTTTTTATTAATGTATGGACATTAAAATAGAAGGAAAGAAAAAAGCATTAATAGAATATTTATTATGTACCAGGCACTGTACTAAGTCTCAGTAAGTTGTCTTCCTATTTATTAAGCATCTAAGCTCATGCAGGCTATTATTCACCACATACTAGAACCAGGCCCTAACAGAGAAGATACACTTTGTCTCTTGGAAGGGTAAGAAGATAAATTTGTCCAATCCACAAGTCTTAAATATTGATTGATGTTTTTTCTATGGCTCTCAATTTTGGTAAGAATTAATTAGGGAAAGGGAAGAAGCATTTATTATTATTATTATTATTATTGTTGTTATTATTATTATTAGCCTACTATGTTCCAGGCACTATGCTTTAATAAGCCCATTATATCATCTCACTTGATCCTCACAACAATCTTGGGAGACAGGCACAATTATTATCTTCATTTTACTGGTGTCATTGCCCAAACTTGTTTGCTTCAGTGCCCCATTTGTAAAATGATCTGGAGGAGGAGCCAATGCACGATCTCTGCCAAGAAAACCCCAAATAGGGTCATGAAGAGTCAGACATGACTGAAAAATCACTGAACACCACACAGGGTCAGACTTTAAGAAGGTCAGCTTGGCATGTGTGGAAGAGACTGATTAAGAAGTTAAGGCATATATAGTTTAGGTACAAGGTGAAGAGTGGTTGTTCTGGGTGGACAGAAGGGGTGGGGTGTTCCCTGCTCAATCAGATGTTCATTAACTAACTGTACCTTTCTGCTAATGATTCAAAAATTCTATCTTGAGCCTAAGATCCCCTTCAGTTTTCTATTAGTCCTCAGGATATCTTCACTTGATTCTTCTGCCACCCCAAATTTTAGGAACAAATACAATTCACAAAAAGAGAAAGATGAGTAAATATAAACAAGAGTGAGGGTGTAGGAAAGACATAATTTTATACTGTGATAAGTTCTAGCTAGCTAGAAGGGAAGATGGGTACCAAAAGTTGGGACACAATTTCAGGGAGGGAGATTTCTGTTCAATAAAAAGAACCTCCTAACAGTGAAGCTGCCCAGCAACGGAACAAGCCGCCTGAATATGTAGTGAATTCCCCATCTACGGGGATATTCAAACAGAGGTTTAATGATCATTTGAACAAAGATGCTACAAGTAAGATTCATATCTTGGGGACAGGAAGCAGGACTGGATGTTTTCACTCAGGTCCCTCTAACTTGGCTTCTATCAATGTCTAATCATCTGTTAGTAGTACCATTACTTTTCCAGTTTCTTAGGCTTTCCCAATCTATATCATCCTCTATATCCAACTAGTCCCTAGATTTTGGCCTTTTCCTCTTCAAGTTTAACATTACCTTTTTAGTCCCACAATTATTACCTGTAGTTGATTTAACATCATAGCTTTGAGGCTTACAAAGCACTTTACAAAAGTCATCCGATTTGATTCATCTAAACTGATCACCTCAGGCATTTACCCACTGAATAAACTTCTATATACAAGGCTTGGTGTTACGTGTGATTCTGAAAAAAGACATAAAACCAAATATCCCCAACAAGCTTAAAACCTTCTAATACAGATAAAACCTGTATACAAATACAGTCGTCCCTTGCTATATCATGGTTCAGGTATCATGGCTTCACTGTATCATGGGTTTAAAAAAAAAATCTAATTCTGTATCATGGAGTTTTCACTATATTGCAGGTTTTTGCGGATGAATACCATACTGTACACAATGAAAATGCAGTATGCCACTACTGCTTGTGCAAGTTTGCCAACATAAGATTGTACACAGCACACTATTGGCTGATGGAATGAAAGGTGACCAACCATAGCACTATGTTCTATATCTTGGGTGCTGACTGGCTCAATGACTGTAGGTTAGAGTGTGGAAAAGATTTATAGGAGAGTGGGAAGGGTTCATAAAGCCTTAAAATACATATAAATAATAAAAACAAATATTAACACTGCTATGTCACTATCATGGGAGTTTCTGGAATTAACTCCCGTGATAGGTGAGGGATCACTGTAGTTTAAATATAGAAATATAAGAGAAAGGAACAATGTAATGTTGTCTGGCCCCATGATTAATCTCCTGGTTAATCTTCCAAATTTCTAGGCTCTGCCTCTCTAATACATTCATGATCATGATCTGGAGCAGTGGTGCCCAAACTTTTTTGGCCTACTGCCCCCTTTCCAGAAAAAAATTATTACTTAGCCCCCAGAAATTAATTTTTTAAAATTTTAATAGCAATTAATAGGAAAGATAAATGCACCTGTGGCCATCACCGCCCCCCCCCCCCCAGATCGCTGCAGCAGCCACCAGGGGGTGGTGACACCCACTTTGGGAATCACTGATCTAGAGCAAGGAAGAAGCTCAGAAGTCAACTAACCCAAAATGATCATTTTACAGATAAGCTCCCTGAAGGTAAGTGGTAAACTTCCTTACACCTGAAGGTAAGCTTCCCCAGGGCCACAGGGCAGTAAGGAGCAGAGATGGACATTGAACTCAAGTCCAGCAGAGTTTAGTTGCCTTTTCCCACTGTGCTGTGATGACGCACAATTTTGGTTAAGGACACCAGCTTCATAAGCAACCTTCACTGACTGTGAATTCCTATTTTTGTTCATCCTGTTAGCTCCAAGAATGCCTTGCTGCCTCCCCAATAAAGTTACTGAGCATTTCTTAACCGCTCTTCCTGACTTGCTCATCTTTCAAAAAATGCCAAATCCTAACTTTCCAATGTTTTTTTTTTCAACCTTTTCTAGGCTATTATGATTGTTAAAACTCCTACTGTAGTCAGAACATATAATTTAGCAATTCATTGTGCATTCATCCAAAATTTCTATCGGGCAACTGCTATATTCAAGGTCCTGTGTTGCTGGATACCATAGTATATACAAATATGAATAAAAGTTTCTGCCCTTTAAGATGTTTTTAATGGAGGGGTAGAGGTGTGTGTGTGTGTGTGTGTGTGTGTGTGTGTGTGTGTGTGTGTGTGTGTGTGTATGAGGTGGGTGCATAAAGAAGGAAAAGGATGAAATAAGTTCACCAAAGACTATATAATACAAGACAGAAACACACCATGCAAGTACAGAAAAATACAAAGGTGTTCCAAAGGAAGAAATCACATCTGGCTAGGGTGAAGTCAGGAGAGCAAGGGTTTGATGCTGGAGCTGAGCCTTTGCAGATAAAGAAGCCTTTAAGGAAAAGCATTTAGGGAACCAAAATAGGTAAGGCTGCCAATATAGCAGGTCTAACTAGAGGTGAGCAAGTTCCAATACCTATGTGTGGAATATCTGAAGGAGAGAAATAAAGAGAAAAATTGTAAAGAAAGACTCCTGGGTTAAAATCTGGCCTCAGCCTCTTCCTGGCTGTGCACTGCTTAGCCCTTACTGCTCTTCTATTTTGGAATCAATACACAGTATTGATTATAAGATGGAAGGGAAGGGAAGGAAGGAAAGACAGATCAGGGCTAAAAAGAGCAGGGGAGTTTTGCAGGCCAAGGTAATTATTTTCATCTTTTATTGGGGAGCCATGAAATAGTTAAAGAATAAGAATTTTAACTAGATTATTTAATTTAGTCATTACCCTCAATGCCTATTTGACTCCTTAAACACATACAAAACTGAATCCATCTTTTTCTGCAAAAGCATCTCTCTCCATCTTTCCTTCTGTTGATAGCACACCTCCATCCTTTTACTGAAATAGACCATAGATTTGGCATTTGAAGAGACCTTAGAGATTATTTAATCCAAACCCTTTGAGAGAGAAAACTACAGCTTACAAAGGTTAAGTGATTTCAGGATGCCTGGATAAATAGTAATGTATTTATATATATAAAAAGTAAATCTGACTGCAGGTCCTCCTAAAATGCTACCATCTACAGACTTCTGGGCTAAGACAGTGGCAGAATAGAAGGAAGGACCATAATCTCCTCACAACCAACTGATACAAAGCGTCACAAAAGGACAAAAATCAAATCAGATGAGTGAAGGGGCTCTGCCAAGGGGAACAGCCTTGAAGGTAGGCAGTTTTGGAGCATTTCCATGCTATAAGGAGGTAAAACTAGACCTAACAAAGAGCGAGCTGATCACCCCTCCCCCACACCACCTACAGTGCCAGAGTCAGAGTGAGGGCCAAGGTAATCTCTAAATTCTGGGGGGTCAGCTGAGGGCACCACACTCTTAACAGGGCCTTAGCAGTGAGAATTAGGGCCTGAGGCTGGGGAGCAGGGAGCAGGGAGCTCAGAGCTCGGGAATAGAGAGAGGACAGACCTGGGCTGGCTGCAGCAGATCCAAGGGAGATTGGAAAAATAGCCTCAGGGCAATGCTCTTTAAAGCCTACTATACCAAGAACTGCCTGCCTGCCTCACTCAGATTTCTGGCTGAGAAGCCAAGATAATACAGAGGAAAAAAATGAGCACAGCAACGGTGACAAACATGAAGGAACCACAATTCACAAGTACCAAAAGAAATAAAAAGTCTTTGACCCTAGATAACTTCTATGGAGAAAAAGGAGCAGAGTACAGGGGCAACAGCGGAGAGTGACAAATAAGCAAACACATCCAAACTTACAAAAAAAACAAAACAAAAAAAAAAAAACCAGAAATTGGTCACAAATTCTTTAGGAACTCAAATTGGAGTTTAAGAACCATGTAAGTTAGAATAAAAATGGGCAGAAAAATGGGAAATAGAAATACAAGTAATTCAAAAAAGAAAATAATAGTTTAAAAGACAGAATCTCCCACATGGAAAAAGCACAAACATCACATGAAGCAAACTGGAGACCAGAATTGACCTGCTGGAAACCATGAAAAGCAGTATAGACCGAATCAAAAAGGCAAATGAATTGGGCAGTTAGAAGCTAATGATCTCCCAAAATAGCAAGGATTAATAAAGCAAACTAAAAACAATGAAAAAATAGAAGGAAGCATGAAATATCTCATTGAAAAGACAACCGACCTGGAAAACAGGTCCAAGAGAGACAATATGAGAATCACTAGTCTACCTGAAAACCTAGGTAAAAACACAAGCCTTGACATCATATTACAAGAAATTATCCAAGAAAACTGTCCTGATATTCTTGAACAAGAGGGCAAAATTGACACTGAAAGAGTCCATAGATCACCCTCTACTTTAAACCCTCAAAAGACAACCCCCAGGAAGGTAACTGCCAAATTTGAGAGCTTTAAAGTCAAGGAGAAAATATTGCAAGAAGCCAGAAAGAGACAATTCAGATATCAAGGAGTCCCAGTCAGGATTACACAGGATCTGGAAGCCTCTACACTAAAGGACAACAAGGCTTAGAATATGACATTCAGAAAGGCAAGAGAACTGGGTCTACAACCAAGATCACCTTCTCATCAAAACTGACTATATATTTCCAGGGGAAAGTACGAGCATTTAACAAAATAAAGATTTCCAAGTATTTGTAAAGAAAAGACCAGAACTAAATGGAAAATTTGATGTCCAAATACAAAATTCAAGAGAAACATGAAAAGGTAAACAAGAGGGGGAAAAAATTTTTTTAAGGACTTCAGTAAGGTTAAATTGTTTATATTGCTATATGGAAAAATATTTGTAACTCTCAAATTGTTTTCACTATCATAGTAGATAAAATTATTCATAGTTAGAGGCTCGGGTACTAAATGGTTTAAGATGATATGTTAAAAAAAAAGGGGGGGAATAGAAGATGGCACCAAGAGAAACTTGGAGGAAGAAGAAAAAAAAAGGATAAATTATACCACATAAAGAGGCACATGGGAGGGAGAGAAGAAGAATACTATTATAAGGAGACGAAAAGAGTGGTAATAGGTAATACTTAAACCTTACTCTGAGTGGAATTAATTCTGAGAGGGAAGAGCATCTAGATCCATTGGAGTATAGAATTCTATCTTACCCTACAGGGAAGTTGAGAGGGAAAAACCAAGGTGGGGGGAAAAAGGGGGGGAAGTACCAAAAGGGAGGGAATTTAATAGACTTTAAAGGAAAATAAGAGGGGAATAAGAAGGGAAGGGGTGGGAAGGGGAGTAAAATAAGGGTAGGGAATAAGGGGACTGATTAAAAGCAAAACACTGGTGTAGAAGGAAATAGTGAAAGAAGAAAGGGTAAGACTAAAAGAGGAAATCAAAATGATGGGGAATACACAGATGGTAATCATAACTGTGAATGTGATGAACTCACCCATAAAACAGAAGCAAATAGCAGAATGGATTAGAAACCAAAATCCTATCATGTGTTGTCTACAAGAAATGCACATGAGTCAGGTAGACACACACAGGGTAAAAATAAGAGGCTAGAACAAAATGTATTGGGTATCAACTGAAAAAAGAATGCAGGAGTTGCAATCTTGATAACTGATAAAGCCAAAGTAAAAATAGATCTGATTAAAACAGATAGGGAAGGTAATTATATCCTGATAAAAGGCAATATATAGACAATGAGGAAATAGCAGTACAAAACATGTATGCACCAAATGTTTTTTAAAAGAGAAACTATGGAGCTTAAGGAGGAAATAGACAGTAAAACTATAATAGTGGAAGACTTGAACCTTCCTCTTATCAGATCTAGATAAATCAAATGAAAAAACGAATAAGAAATAAGAGATGTGAATGAAATCTTATAAAAATTAGAGGTAATAGATATATGGAGAAAAATAAACAGGGACAAAAAGGAATATACTTTCTTTTCAGCAGCACATGGGACATTCACAAAGATTGACCATGTACCAGAGCAGTGATGAGCAAAACTATGGCCTGTGGGCCAGATGCAGCCCCCTGAAATGTTCTATCCAGCCATTGACAGTATTCCAAAATCTGACGAATACAATGAGTAGGAATACAATACAATGAAACTTCCAAAGAGTTGCCTTAGAAACATACTCACAGATGAGCATTTCCTTTCCTTTGGCCCCCTCTAAAAAGTTTTCCCATCACTGTACTAGAACATAAAAACATCACAAACAAATGTAAAAAAGCAGAAATAATAAATGCAACCTTTTCAGATCATAATGCAATAAAAATAATAATTAGTAAGTACATGGAGAGGCTAATCAAAAATTAATTGGAAATTAAATAATGTGATTCTCCAAAATTGGTTGGTTAAAGAGCAAATCATAGAAACATTCATTTCATTGAAGAGAATGACAATGCAGAGACATCATATAAAAATCTATGGGATGCAACCAAAGCAGTACACAGGGGAAATTTTATATCCCTGAATGCATATCAACAAATTAGAGGGAAGAGGTCAATGAATTGGGCATGCAAATTAGAAAACTAGAAGGAGAAAAAATAAAAAAAACCCCAGATAAAAACCAAATTGGAAATCTCAAAAATGAGAGAAATTAATAAAATTGAAAGTAAAAGAACTAGTGAATTAATAAATAAATAGAAACTAGTACTTTGAAAAAAAAATAAAATAAAGTACTAGTTAATCTAATAAAAAAAGGAAAGAAGAGTATCAAAGATGAAAAGGTGACCTTACTTCTAATGAAGAAATTAAGGTAATTATTAAGAACTATTTTTGCCCAATTATATGGCAATATAAGTGATATGGATGAATAGTTACAAAAATTAAAATTGCCTAGATGAACAGAAGAGGAAATAAAATACTTTAAAAAAATCCCATCTCAGAAATAGAAATGGAACAAACCATCAAAGTACTCCCTAAGAAAAAATCCCCAGGGCCAGATGGATTCACAAGTGAGTTCTATCAAACATTTAAAGAACAACTAATCCCAATACTATACAAACTGTTTGACAAAATAAGCAAAGAAAACAGTTTTACCCAATTCCTTCTATGACAAATATGATACTGATTCCAAAGTCAGGCAGACATAAAACAGAGAAAGAAAACTTCAGACCAATCTCTTTAATGATCATGGATGCAAAAATCTTAAACACTAGCAAAAAGACTCCAGCAAGTGATCACAAGAATTAACCATTATGACCAGGTGGAATTTATACCATGAATGCAAGGATGGTTTAATATTAGGAAAACCATTTACATAACTGACTATAACAACCAAACCAATAGAAATCACATGATTATCTCAATAGATGCAGAAAAAGCCTTTGACAAAATACAACACCCATTTCTATTGAAAACACTAGAAAGTATAGGAATAGAAGGGCCTTTCCAAAAAATAATAAACAGTATATATTTAAAACCATCAGCAAGCATCATCTGTAATGGGGATAAATCAGAAGCCTTCCCAATAAGATTAGGAGTGAAGCAAGGATCCCCATTATCACTTCTATTATTTAATACTGTACTAGAAACACTAGCAGTAGCAATCAGAAAAGAAAAAGAAATTGAAGGCATTAAAATAGGTAGTGAGGAGACTAAACTATCACTCTTTGCAGATGATATGATGGTCTCCTTAAAAAATCCTAGAGAATCGACTAAAAAACTAGTGGAAATAATCAACAACTTTAGCAAAGTTGTAGGATACAAAATAAACCCAAATAAATCACCAGCATTTCTATATATTTCCAACACAACTCAGCAGCAAGACTTAGAAAGAGAAATTCTATTTAAAATCACCCTAGACAATATAAAATATTTAGGATTCTACCTATCAAGACAAGCACAGGAATTATACGAACTCAATTACAAAACACTTTCCACAATTAAAACTAGATCTATATAATTGGAAAAACATTAATTGCTCATGGGTAGGACGAGCTAATACAAAAATGACAATCCTACCTAAATTAATTTACTTATTTAGTGCCATACCTATCAAACTACCAAGAAACTTTTTTACTGAAATAGAAAAAATTATAACAAAGTTCATTTGGAAGAACAAAAGATCAATATCAAAGGAACTAATGGAAAAAAATGTGAAGGATGAGGACTTAGCAGTACTGGATCTTTAACTGTACTATAAAGCAGAGGTCTTCAAAACAATATGGTACTGGCTAAGAAACAGAAGGGAGAATCAATGGAATAGACTTGGGGTAAATGCCCTCATCAAGGTAGTGTATGATAAACGCAAAGATACCAGATTTTGGGACAAAAACCCACTATTTGACAAAAACTGCTGGAAAAATTAGAAAACAATATGAGAGAGATTAGGTTTAGATCAACATCTCACATCTGTAAGAGTGAAAAATAAGCCCTGGCATTTTGAAAATTGTCAGTTAGAATGTTGTGGAAGCAGACCCAATGACCATTGGAGGAGAGCAAATACTTCTGGTATTGAACAGCCTGAGGAGAAGCTTTTGGGGGGAGGGGAGAAGCCAGAGGTGTGGGAGGTGATTGTGACAGGCTCTGAGACCCTCAGAAGTGAGCTTTGGGGGCTTTATCCTGATATATAAAGAAGACCTGCCTTTTCTCCCGATACATCCTGGTTCCTGTGATTCACTGATATCAGCAACAATGACAACACTTTGGGGGTGTCTGGACTTCCTCTGGGGAGCTGATTCCCCAGACCCTTTTGCTTTGGGCTGTGTCATTTAAAATTAATCTAAGCCCTAAGAAACTACATCTCCCAGGACTCCCTGCTACAACTTCCCCTGATACCTCCCACTTCCTTTGTGGGAGATGTCGGAGAAAGTATAAGAGAAAGGGTTTTGGCACCTTTTCGCTCTCTCAAGCCCCAGAGGCTGGCTGACACTCTCTACCTTGAACCCTGCAAAGTTTTTGGCTAGTAGCTCTCTCTTGGTGCCTTTCCCCCCTTCTATCTACCTCCTAGTTTTCCCTAGACCTTCCCTTTTCTAATTTAAATAAAACCTAGCTATTCTAAACCCTAAGTTGCTCTCTGATCTTTTATTTGAGCCCTTTGCTGGGGCTGGGGACCTCTACCTTCCTCTCCTTTCTCCCATTCATCCTTTCTTCTACCTTCCTCTCTTCACCCTCACAAGACATTGCCCAGCAGTATCCTTCTTTATCTAATATCAACTATAATTATAGAAAATACAATAGTGGGCACGGGAAAGTGAAGTTTTGTTTGGGGGAACACCTGGATCAGATCTTGGGTTCTGAATCTCAGTGGGTACCCGGTTTAATGAAGGACTTGGGCTTAGGGAATTACCCTGCTTCCTCTTTCCTGTGAACCCCTATTCCTATTCCCTCTGTTAGTAGTTCCTGAATTAAACCCCCAAGTTTATCAAGTCAGATCTGCATGAAATCCATTGGTGGAAGGCAGGCTGAATTTCCATTTTAAACCTGACTCCCTGCTGGGAAGCAAGGGGAGGTTTCTGGGTACCCTGACTGGCACCCACATCCTATCAGGGTTATACTCATTTCCCCTTAAGGGGACAACATCCCTCAAACCCGGCACCTTTTAAGGGTTCTCCATTTCTACTCAGTGAACCCCATTTGTCTCCTAGTAATTAAGGGTGGTTATGAGGAAGGAGGGGTCATTACACAATTTGCTAGCTGGTTTCCCACTACACCCCGATCCTCCTAAGCACCCCTGTTCTTATATACCCTTACACCAAGATAAATTCAGAATGAGTAAATGACAAATATAAAGAAGGCCACTATAATTAAATCAGGTGAACATAGAATAGTATACCTGGTCAGATCTATGGGAAAGGAAAGAATTTAAGACCAAGCAAGAGATAGAGAATATTATAAAATGTAAAATGTATAATTTTAATTACACTAAATTAAAAAGGTTTTGTACAAACAAAACCAATGCGACAAAAATTAGAAGGGAAGCAACAAATTAGGAAAAAATCTTTATAACAAAAACCTCTTGACATTAGAAATTAGTCAATGGTCTAATTTCTCAAATTCATAAAGAGCTAAATTAATTGTAAAAAAATAATCAAGCCATTTCCCAAATGATAAATGGGCAAGGGACATGGAATAGGCAATTTTCGGGTAAAGAATCAAAACTATCAATAAGTACATGAAAAAGTGTTCTAAATATCTTATAATTAGAGAAATGCAAATCAAAACAACTATGGGGTACCACCTCACACCTAGCAGGTTGGCTAAAAGGAAAGTAATAAATGTTGGAGGGGTTTATGGCAAAATTGAGATACTAATGCATTGTTGGTGGAGTTGTGAATTGATGCAACCATTCTGAAAGGCAATTTGGAATTATGCCCAAAGGGCTGTAAAAAACTGTCTACCCTTTGATCTAGCCATACCACTGCTGGGTTTGTACCCCAAAGAGATAATAGGGAAAAATATGTGTACAAAAATATTTACAGCTGGACTCTTTGTGGTGACAAAAATCTGGAAAACGAGGAGGTATCCATGAATTGGGGAATGGATGAACAAACTGTGATATCTTTTGGTGACAGAATACTATTGTGCTGAAAAGAATAATGAACTGGAGGAATTCCATGTGAAACTGGAATGACCTCCAGGAATTGATGTATAGTGAAAGGAGCAGAACCAGGAGAACATTGTACACAGAGACTGATACACTGTGGCACAATCGAACATAACAGACTTCGCTACTAGCAGCAATGCAATGATCTGTAAGATTTAAATTAATATCCAATAACTCCAAGTATTATATTTCCAGATTTATAATAATCACTTGAGGTAGAAGAAATAAAAGGACAAAAGTAAAAACCTGGGTAAAGAAAACTTTCCAACCGCATTAACATGAAAAGAGAAAGAGGGGTGGGGTCACACAAAAACTTTATCTCCAGGGGCAGCTGGGTAGCTCAGTGGAGTGAGAGTCAGGCCTAGAGACAGGAGGTCCTAGGTTCAAATCCAGCCTCAGCCCCTTCCCAGCGTGTGACCCTGGGCAAGTCACTTGACCCCCATTGCCCACCCTTACCAATCTTCCACCTATGAGACAATACACCAAAGTACAAGGGTTAAAAAACAAAACAAAACAAAAAACAAAAAAACTTTATCTCCAAAATATAAGGATGTAATGTGAGAACGAAAGTGGGATGCTGGGATTTAGAGTCCTGGAGAGAGAATTCAAATTATACAGATCTAGGACAATTCTGAAGGGCTTATGAGAAAGAATGCTATCCAAATCTAGAGAAAGAACTGTGGGAATAGAAAACCAGAAGAAAAACATATGATTGATCACATGGTTTTATGGGGATATGACTGGGGATGTAGACTCTATTACAATCACTCTATTACAAATATTAATAATATGGAAATAGGTCTTAATCAATGATACATGTAAAACCCAGTGGAATTGCTCATTGGCTACGGGAGCGGGGATGAGAGGAGGGGAAGGAAAGAACATAAATGATGTAACCACAGGAAAATATCCCTAATTAATTAATTAGGTTTAAGATTAAAATCAAAATAAACAAGAAAAAAAATGCTGCCCTCCAATTCCTTTGCCCCAAGGCACTGGCAGACAATTTAAATTGGGGGTGGGGGAAATTGGGGGGGGTTGGACAAGGGGATATATATTTTCATGTTAAATGTTAAAAGAGGTATAGTTTATACTACTTGGTTTGCTGGAAAATATGTTAAGATTGGTTGTGAGGAAACGTGGGTTAATATGAAGCAATCAATAACCTTGGAAAAATACTGTTCTTTCCTTTCCTTTCTGGAAGGAGACAGGAAGCAACAGAGAAAGAGGCTGACCCCACAAGCTACTAATCTACTATATGCCATGTGCCAGGCATTAAGAGGACAAAAATAAAAGGGAGAGCAAATCTGAGACTTTTCATTCCTGGTCTGAGTCTGATTTCTAGGTCTTTGATAGGCAGAGATTCACTTCACTCATCATCCTTAGGAAAATGGATCTTACAAGGTACCATAGTACCTTGTGGGACCATAGATTTCCTCTTGGCACAACATCTTCCTCTAGTTTTGGAGAGATTTCAGGAGGGTCAGTAAACTTGGATAGGAAAACAATTATGTCTTTATTTTAATATAATTGGTTACTTTGCAATCTTATATATTTATTATTTTTATGCATTTAAAAGCATTCTGAGACAGGGTCCAATGATTTCACCAGAATGCCAAAAGGGGAATCTAGGTTAAGACCAACAAAAGGTTAAGATTGCTGTAGGCCAACTTCTAATCTTGAAGTCAGCAAGAAAGTTCTAGGTTCCCCTTGACTTTCTTCCTTATCCTTCCTCCCCCACATTCTACCAGTTATTGGGTTGTCTGTTGTCCCTTGCTTAGAAGCTCTTCTCACTTCTGTCCACTCATTCATTTCTTCAGTTTCCTCAATCCCTCTCCAACTTCTGCCTTTCTCTACCTTCCAAGTCAGTCAAGTGCTAGAAATACAAAGAAAATCAGAAATATGGTCATTGAGTTCAGGGAGCCTCTACAATGAGGGAGGCATATTGTTAATAATGAAGAATTTTTAGCAGGTATTTAGTGGAGACAAGGTAATGGGGGTTGGGAGAGGGAGAAATGAGAAAAAGGGAGGCCCATTGGGGAAAGACCTGCCTAAGTGGGGATTTGTCAGGGAGACCAAGACTTGGAAGTGACAGGGCAGAGCCTGGCATGAGGGGCAAGTCCATACAGAGGCAGAGGAAGGTTTGGGTTTAAGGTTCTTCAAGGAGGCCAGTGTAGTTGGATCCCAGAGAATGTGGAGGGGAGAATGAGCATTTGAGCAGACGATGGACTGGAGTAGAAAGAGATTTGGGACAAAGAGACAATAAACTGGAGGCTATTGTAATAGCCCAGAGAGTGGTAGAGTCTGAGCCAGGGTGGTGGGCTACAAAAGTAGAAAAAAGAGGAAGTGCTTATAATGAGAGATCCTGGGAAAGTAAAAGGGACACAATTTAGCAACAGATTGGACGTAATGGGCTGACAGCAGAAGAGTGGAGGATGACACTGGAGATGTAAGCCTGGGTACCTGTAGGAGACAGGTTCCCTTCATAGTGATGGAGAAGCAAGAAGTTTTATGGGGAAAAGATAAATATTGAGCTTGAGATGCCAAACAGATCACATTCAAGATACCCAAAAGGTGATGTAGGACTCCAGTTCAGAAGAGCAAGTATGGCTGGATAATGAAATATAAAAAATGATCTACAGAGAGATAACTGAACTCAGGGGAGTTAGGAGATCACCAAATCTGTATAGAGCAGTGGTTCCCAAACTTTTTTGGCCTACCGCCCCCTTTCCAGAAAAAATACTACTTAGCACCACCTGGAAATTATGAAACTATTTATTGAACTCAGAATAGAATAGAATACAAAAAAAGTGTGGTCGTTACCGCCCCCTTGGATCGCTGCAGCACCCACCAGGGGGTGGTAGCACCCACTCTGGGAATCACTGGTATAGAGCAAAAAGAAAAGAGGGTCCAGGACAAAGCACTGAGGGACACTAACTGTGGGAGAAGAGAAAATATCTAGGAAGTTGTGATCAGTAGCATCAAATGCTGCAGAAAGTTCAAGAAGGATGAGGAGTGAGAAAGGGACATTAGATTTGGCAATGCAGAGTTACTGGTTACTATGGAAGGCTCTGAATAATAAAGTTAGAAACCAGAGAGCAGAGATAGAACAAGGAGAGGAGATGAAGACACTGACAAGTATCCTTCCTAAAACCTTCCCTGTGACCTCCAAATTTCTCAGCATTTTTCCTGGATATGTTTTCTTTTTTCTTTTTTTTTTT
>NC_058133.1:39904171-39994334 GCF_016433145.1 Gracilinanus agilis | reverse complement strand
TCCCCACTCCCCTGTTTCCCTTGATTTATCCCCTCTGACTTTCTCAGAAGGGTTAGATAAGAGTTTTATGTCCCAATGGATCGTATAGCTACTCTTCCCTCTCTGGGTTGATTACACTGAGAGTAAGGTTTGATTATTACCTCTTAATACTCTCTTCCTCTCCTACTTATAATAGTATTTGTCCCCTCTCCTTCCCATACCCTCTTTGTGTGTAATAGAATATCCTATTTTTCTTATTCACTCAAGTTTCTCTTGGTGTCCCCTGCTATTCACCCCCTCTTTCCCATCCCCCATGTCATCTTAGATTATTTAGTGTTCCACCCTCACCCTGTGAATTATTCTTCTGATTACTATAACAGTGGATACTATAATAGTGAATAAAGTTCACTACAGAGAATTATACATAACATTTCTCTACATAGGAATACATATAATTAGATGTTACTGAGGCCCTTAGAAAGGCAAATTTAAAAATTATAAGTTTTATTTCTTTCCCCTGTTTCTTATTTACCTTTTCATGTTTCTCTCAATTTTTGTGGTTGGATATCAAACTTTCCATTTAGCCCTGGTCTTTTCTGTGCAAATACTAGGAATTCTTCAATTTTGTTGAATGCCCATACTTTCCCCTGGAAATATATAGTCAATTTTGATGGGTAGTTAATCCATGGTTGCAGGCCCAGCTCTCTTGCCTTTCTGAATATTGTATTCCAAGCCTTACGGTCTTTTAGCGTGGAGGCTGCCAGATCCTGTGTGATCCTGATTGTTGTTCCTTGATATTTGAATTGTCTCTTTCTGGCTTCTTGTAAGATTTTTTTCTTTTGCTTGAAAGTTTTTGAATTTGGCAATAATATTTCTAACCGTTTTCTTCTCTGGATCGAATGTAGTGGGTGTTCTATGAATCCTTTCAATGTCTATATTGCCCTCTTGTTGTAGGACTTCAGGGCAATTTTGCTGAATACTTTCTTTTAGTATGGAGTCCAGGTTTCTATGAATTTCTGGTTTTTCTGGGAGACCAATTATTCTCAAATTGTCTCTTCTAGACCGGTTTTCTTGGTCTGTCACTCTCTCATTGAGATATTTCATATTTCCTTCTATTTTTTCAGTCTTTTGACTTTGTTTTATTTGTTCTTGTTGTCTTGAGAGATCATTAGCTTCTAATTGCTCAATTCTAGCCTTTAGGGACTGGTTTTCCTTTTCAATCTGGTCATTTCTGGTGTTCAATTTGCTTATCAGTTCATTTGATTTCTGAGCCTCACTTTCCAATTACAAGATTCTACCTTTTAAACAGTTATTTTCTTGCCAGATCTCTTACATTTTCCTCAAAGTCTCCGTTTTGAACTCTTCCATAGCTTGTGAGGAGTTTTCCTTATTTGAGGAGGGTCCGGATGCTTGTTTGTTCTCCTCCTCTGTTTGCTCGGTTGTCTGGATTTTCTCTGTGTAAAAGTTGTCGAGTGTTAAAGACTTCTTTTTCTTGTTGTTATTCTTTCTCTTCTGAGCTTCCTGAGACTGGGTAGCCATCATTAGCCCAGCAGCTTCTCAGGTTTATCCTTGCGCTCAGTGTCTGTCCGCGGTCTATTGGCTCCTGAGGTCTGAGTTCTGGTTTTTTCCAAGGTCAAGCCCCCTGGTGGACCCCCTTGCTTGATCCTCTGTTGGAGGTTCCTTTACAAGTCTCAGGGCGCTGCTTCCACAGTCGTATACCCGTCCAGGCTGGTTCCCCACTCAGGCTTTAGTTCCTGGCTGTGTCTGCCTCCACCCACGCCTCCGCCGTGCCTGCGCTCTCAGCCCGCGCTCTGCGCCCTGCGTCCACTCTCTGCTCCCGCGCTCAGATTTCGCGTGCGTTTTTTGGCTTATTGGGGTCCTAAATCTTGCTGCTCTCAGGAACAGGCCCCGGAGCTGCCAATGACTCGATGGGTGCCCCAAACTTGCTCTATTTCTTTTTAGCTGGCTTCGGCGCTATAGATGTTGTGTGTGGAGGGGGTGGGGGTGGGGTAGTTGCTCAGCCCGCGATTTAGTGAGAGCTGTTTCACCCCTTTATAGCATGGAAATGTCCCAATTCCACGTACCTTCCACGCTGCATCCTGTTGTGGGGTTCCTCCGTTCGTCTGGACTTGTTTTTATGTCCCCTTGAGGAGTTTTGTGTGTTTCGGTCAGGAGAGGTTAAGAGCTGCTTTTTACTCTGCCGCCATCTTAACCCGGAAACTCTCTGTTTTCTTTTAAAAATATATGCATATATTTTAAACATACATCTAAAATTTTGTTGTATTTTCAATCAGAATGATTGGACTTGGGCAGGAAAAAATCCAGCAAGGCATGCACCACTGAGATGAAATGGAACTTGGAACAGCCCTAGGAAGGTGCTGGAGGATCGGAATGTGAAGGGAGGGGTGAGAGGAGGAGCAATTCCAACTGTCAGTTCACCCTTGAGCTAATTCTGACCAGGGGGTTAAGGGAAGGGAAGTGGGTGTGTTTGGATCTTGAGTGAATCTGGCTCCTCTGAACCCCTATATTTGAGTCTATTTGGAGATCACAACTGTCAACATCATTTCGATAAGCTTCAATTTACCATCCAAGAAGAATTTGACACAGCAGTTCTCCATTTTGGCCCAAGAGTTTGGACTGGGAGGGGGGGCCGGCTTAAAGGGGGGACCCTTCCCTGATCCTGCTTGATTCTTTTATCCCTGTTACTCCCCTTTTATATTAGGCTATTGAATAGTGATTAGATTATAGGGAGTGAGGGACAAGTACTGAGATCAAGCCACATGGGAGATCCAGTGCTGCTGCCTACCCCAGGGGGAAGTTCATAGTTGTTGGTGAAGTCTATCCCTTTTACCCTCATTCCTTATTCCCCATATCCTTTCCCTTTCCTTAACCCCAAATACTTTTATCTTCGCAATAAATCCCTGTTCAGCTATATTAGTTAAATTGATTAGAGTTTGGAGTAGGGAACTTGAGGGGGTAGGTATCATTGGGTGGCTGAAGGGAGGTTTTAGAACACCATTCACCATCTTGAAGAAAAAAAACGATTGGGAAGTGCTTGGGGGAGGCTTGTCAAGATTTTAGTGGCTCTGAACATTGGACAGAGGTCACATAGGATTCAAACTATTCCTAACACCTTCCTCCATCTCCTCTACTGCCCTTCCAGTTTGGGGAGCCTCCATCCGAATTATACTAAAAGTTTCCTAGTAGGTAGAGGGAGTGTGCAACTTTGACCCAGGTGTTCCAATCAAGTGGGGGGTCATTAGATCACACCCCCCATTATCTGATAACACCCCCCTTCCTACAGTTTAGTAGAATTCTCTCTCCTCCCTTGAGGGCAAGAAAAACAGTATTTGAGATGGCAAGATAAATAAGTATAGCCAAGTAAAAATAATGTCGCATTTGCCACTCCCACCCCACGTACCTTCCTCGGGCCCTCCAAAAAAAAGAGAAAATATTCTTCAGTCTGCACTGATGAATCCACTGACTTTTGAATGGGGGTGGGTAGCACATTTTATCATGCTTCCTTTGAAACTGTGGTTGGTCACAGAGTTGATCAGAGTTCCTAAGTTTTTCAAAGTCAATTACCTTTGTAATACTGTTAACTGAATAAACTGTACTGTATGAAATTGTTCTGGTTCTGCTCATTTCATTACTCTTCATCAGTTCATGCAAGCCTTTTGAGGCTTTTCTGAAACCAACATCCTTCAAGCATTTCATCATTTCTTATCACATGATATTATAACATCACATTCATATACTTATTTGGTCATTCTGGAGCTGAACCCCTCAGTCTCCAATTCTTTGCCACCATGAAGAGTTGCTATAAATATTTTTGTACATAGCTGAATCTTTCCTTTCTACCTCAGTTCAACAACCATTTAAGCAGACTTTGTTGAGGATGCCAGGATTAGCTCTGAAGAGGCAGATAAAAATTAAGTAAATAATCCTTGCTCTCAAGAAGCTTATATTCAAGCAAAAGTATTCTTGATAACAGTTATTTGTATACATGCCTTTCTTCTCTATTAGATTTTCCAAACATCTCTAGGACAGGTACTGTAACACATCTATAATTATATCCCACAGTGCCCACAATACAGATATAATATTATTTGAGCTGAATGGGCCCATAAATACATAAAAAAAATCCAGAAACCAAGAAAGATATTTAAATATGAAAAGCACATTGGTCTTCCTGCTTTAGGAAAATTAGTCTACTTCATCCCCACCATCACTGTCTGAAAAGGAAAAGAGACTAAATCAGCAGACCAGTTAAGAAGTCACTGCAAGAGGGGAAGGGCAAGAATGTCCACATTTAAACAAAATCAAAAGAAGAGATACAAAAGGAATTCTCCCATATATAAAATGGGAATTAAGTCAACTGAAGAAAGCATTAAGGAAGATAAAGAAACTGATAATAAAGAAAAAAAATCTCAATGAAGCAGAATGGAAAAAATGCCACGGTAGACAAAAAATAAAGCAAAATTTTAAAATGTTAAAAGACCAAAAGCTCTTTTAGAACCAAAGCAAAAGAACTAGAAGACAGAGTTCAGGGAGTTAAGAATTATTGGTTTGCTAGGAAAATATAAAGTATGACTATCCTATGGTAGAGGAAATCTTTAGATGGCTAAGAAGTATTAGAAAGAGGGAAGAAAAAAGAAAGCACATCTCCACTGAGAGAAATCCTAAACTTAAAGCCAGAATGAAACCAAGTCATAGAGTTTAAACAAGAAAACCCAATAAGCAGTCAGGAAGAAGTAATTTATAAGCTAAAAAGGACAAAGTGAAATAATTTAAGAATTTTCAAAGAAAATGAGAAACAAAAAGGGTGAAAATTCAATTTATGAAAAAGGGCAATGTCCCCTCCCTCCCTCAACAGGATTACCCACATGAATTTGTATCTAATAACTTGATATTGGCAGTACAGTTATAAGCCTTTTGCAGGAACAATGGTTAGGAATGATTTACAAGATGGAATATATAGATGTAGATTACCTAGGTGGCTCTAAGCAGTGTTTTCTATAGAATAATAAATCACATGTCAGCATATCAATGTATGACCCAATACTGTATATTCTCACAGAACTCCTGCATTATTATTTTTTGGCAGGACATCTAGTATTTGGGGAGGGGAAAAGTTTGCTTTTCTCGTGCTGGGGAGCAGATGGCACGTCTGGCAATTTCTAAACTATGATCTCTCAGACCCTGCAAACTGGGGTGCACTGGCATTCCACAACCTTGCTAGAATGGAAGCCCCTTATCTCCTTATGCTGTTCCCACACAAACCCTTCTTGAGGTCAACTTCCTCCACGAGCTTTAGGTACTCACTCACTTACCTGTCCTAGAGATGTTTGGAAAATCTAATGCGCTAGGTACCACATTTAATGCTAAGGATACAAGGAAAGGAAAAAACCTGGTCATGCCCTCATGGAGGTGACATTCTAACTGTAGAGATAACAGGCAAAAAACTGTACATACAATTAGTAGACTGTAAATAGCAGATAAACTCAGAGAACAGGCACTCAGATAACCTCCTCAGCTGATCTTTGAAGTGAGATCCTCTCATCTGAGATCACAAATCAAGTTAATTGAAGTAGAAAAATTGTGATACTAAACAACAAACACATTATTTTAACTGAGTTGGGAATATCTAAAATGTAGTGATAAATAAAAGAAATCAGAGAAATTGTAATAAAGAAGGTAGGTAGAAAATTAAATCATAAAAAAAGCTGTATGAATGGGTGGCTCAGCCCCTTGGTTTTAGCTACATTAGTAACATTTTGGTCTTGAATATCTAATAGTTCAAGTAGCAAGCAGATTTATATCAGCGGTTTAGACCAACTAGTTTTGAAAATTTAGCTAATTGCCTATGGTTGTTACCCCAGAGGGTTATTCAGGTTAACTAGAGGGAGGGGAGAAAATAAATGAGGTCCTTACTAAAAACACACAAAAACTACCTTAGTAGGCCAGGCAATGTGTATTTTTTCCTGTGCTGATTTGGATTTCTTTGGACTACCAGATTTCTACCAAATCAAAAAGCATCAAGAGAAGTGATAAATTTTCTATTAGAATACAAAGAAAACAAAAATGGCTAGTATTTCTATGTCCCTTTAAGTTTTGCAAAGAGTTTTATATTTATGATCTCATTTGAGACTCACAACAACCCTAGGAAAAGTAATCACTAGCTTCCTTTTACAGATAAAAAAATGAAGGTTGTGAAGTTAAGTGGCTTAATCACAGTCACTTTACATAGGTATATGCAGAGAAGGTGTAGAAGTATCAGCTAACATAGTTTGGTCTAGAAACCTTCTACCACAGGAGAATGGTACCACTGCACTGAGCATCAGATTTCTCAACATCCAGTTGAGAACTCTTATACTATTTATCACTGACACGGACTTAGGCTAGAATTCTGTAAATACCACATGAAGGGCTTATTGAACTGGGCTGACTTTGGGTGATTCATATTGACTTATTTGCTGACAAATATGCTCAAAGAACAAAGGCAGGTCTAGAAAGTCCAATTAATCCTCATACCTCAAGTACAACTCCAGAGAGTTGCCAGGATTTAATTTTTTCATCTTTTCTGATCAGGAGACTAAAATCTAATCTGAAATGGCGTTCAATGTCTTGACAAGCAACTTAAATGGTGGCACAGTTTGCCTATATCCTTCTGGTCTTCCCATTTCATGGTGCTGAGAGCAGCTATGTATCTGACCTTAGATATATTTCTTATGGCTTGGCTTGGACCTTGGCTGGGACTTGAGCAAATACCCAATAAACCTCCTATTTCATCTCCTCCTCCCACCAAAGAATCTTATAGTCAAAATTTCAGATTTCAGATTTCACCCCAAATTTCAGATATTTCAACAAACACGGAACATTAATAATGTACCTTTTGAATGGATGATTCAGGGCACACTGATTAATATAAACAAATACTATTAAACTTTTAGCAATGATTTGTAGTAATTAAAAATATTGAGAGACCCCAAAATATTCTTTAGAAAGGAAAATTAACCATATTCTCTGAATTGACTCAGCACTTACACTCAGAATTTAAATTCTGAGTACTCTAATAATTAAAAGTTCACAAACAATTAAAAAAATGTTAAGCAGGGATCAGCCTATAGGGAAAATACATGATGTTCAGAGAGATTTAAACCTGGACATCAGAATAAACACCAACATTTCAAATGAAAAGAACTGTAAATGTTATCTCCTCAGTGGATTATAGCATATTTGCCCAGCTTGATTTCTTCTTCCATCTCCTTAGAATAATAAGTAAAATATGAATTGAGATGGTTACAGACAAAACACAGCAGGTCACAGATAGCACATGGCAAAACCCGAAGAACAAAAAGCCAAATCTAATAAGTGGGTGTTAGTGAGATCCTTGCTAACTGACAGGTGCCTAAGATTTGTTTCAGTCCTTATTAAAAGAAAAACTTAAGAGAAATTTGCCTAAAAACAAAATGTATTGTTTAGACTCCAGAAAGAGTCTAAGTTTTAGACTCTGAATTCAGCTCTGAATGTTGAGTCTCTTAAGGATTCTTAGACTATTTGTAGCAATGTATTATTTATCACATATTTCATAGGTTTTCTACCCATCCGTGTTTGGTTAAAGAAAAGGGATTCTGCTATGTGATATCTATCTAATTCATTCAATACCTGCTGGATCATTATATAACATAGTTAAAGATTAAATTTACATTTTGTACTTTCATCATATGAAGCATCATATAAAAACAATTATGAACTGAGGAAAAAAACTCAAGTGAACACTGAAAGAGCCCTTACCATGCTTTTGCAAGGTTAGGTGTTAAAAGCAAGCATTCAAAGAATCAGAATTGATTAGGGGTTTATTAGTCAGTCAAGAAGGCAGCTAGGTGGCTCAGTGGATTAAGAGCCAGATCCAGAGAAGGGAGGTCCTGGGTTCAAATCTGACCTCAGATACTTCCTAGTTAGTTGTATGACCCTGGGCAAGTCACTAAACACCATTCCCTAGCCTTTACCATTCTTCGGCCTTGGAACAAATTCACAGTGTTGATTTTAAGACAGAGGATATGAGTTTAAAAAAAGAAAGAAAAGAGTCAACAAGTGTGATTAAGCTCTTACCATGTGTCAGGCCCTGGGCTAAGTGCTAGGGATACAAGGAAAGTCAAACACAGTCCCAGCCCTTGAGAAGCTGACATATAATGGGGGAGATAATGTGCAAAAAATTATGGAGAAACATCGTAGAGATAGAAGATCTAGAATACAAGATATACTTGTCATATGTAAGCTAGGTAGATCTCTCTGTCAGGTCCTATAGGGTTGGGTCTATTTGCCTTTCCAAGGCTCTCTAGACACACATACATACATGGCAATGCATATGCACATATGTAATATGTATTATATGTAAACAGAAGGAATCTCAGAGGGAACTGGTTGGAGGGGGAAGGAGAAAGAAGGGATGAGAAATATCTTCTGCAGAAGATGAGACTTGAGTCTTGAAGCTAGGTGGGTGAGGGAAGTAGGAAGAGAATTCCAGGAATGGGGAATAGACAGGGAAAATGCCCTGAGTGAGGTGATGGAGAGTTAGCACAAGGAGGCCACTAGCTACCAGGGAGTTTCTGTGGAGTCTTCACAGTCTTCATCAGACTGAAAAAGTAGGAAGGGAACAAGTTATGAGAGCCAAACAGGATTTTATATTTGATCTTAGAGGTATAAAGAAGCCACTGGATCTTACTGCACACAGAGAGAGACCTGAGGACAACCAGAGGATTATTAATTGCAAAAATCTAAGGAAGAGACGATGGGGCCAGTACTATGGAGATGGCTGTGCAGGCATAAGTTGTAAAGTTATAAAGATAAAAAAAAAACCCAAATTTAATAACAGATGAGCTATATGAGCCAGTGAGATAGTATAGAGTGAAAAGAGAAGGGGATCCAGGATAGAGACTCAAGGGACACACTCAAGAGAGAGGAAAAATCACAAGGATAATGAAGAATCACTGAAAAGAAGCATGTCAGAACAAAATAACCTGAAAATAACAAGTGTCACAAAAACCAGAGAGAAGTGAAGATCAAGGAGAAGTGAGTGCTTCACAATGGCAAAAGTTATAGAGACCTCAAGATGGATGAAGATGAAGAAAAGAAGCCAGACTGCAGGGAGTTTAGAATTGCAGGAGAGCATAATTCTGGATTGTTCTCCAAAATGGTTGCATCACAGAACAATTCTGAGGAACTTATAAAAAAGAATGCTATCCACCAGAAAAGAAGTGTTGGAATAAGAATGCAGATGGAATAAGAATGCAGATGGAAGCATATGATTTATCACTTATTTGGGTATATGTTTTAGGATTTTGGTTTTATAAGATTATTCACTTACAAAAATGAATAATATGGAAACATGTTTTATGTGATAATACATGTATAACCCAGACTGAATTGCTTGCCAGCTCCAGGAAAGGGGAGGGAAGAAGGAAGGGAGAGAATATGGACCATATAACTTCTCAGAAAACTCATGCGGAAATTTATTAAAAACATTGAAAAATAAATAAAATTTGCTTGCAGAATAGGAAAAAAAATGGTTGGATCAGTTTAGTTCTACCAACAGTGTATTAGTGTTCCCATTTTTCCACATTTGTCATTTTGTCCTTTTATCTTGTTGACCAATCCAATAGGTGTGAGGTGGCAAAGAAATGGAAACTGATGAGATGCACATCAATTGGGGAATGGTGTATGACTGTTATGACTAATGCACTCTAAGAAATAACTGGCAGGTTAATTTTTAAAAAAACATTAAAAGGGAGGGTAGCATGATAGTTCGGTGGATAGAGCCAGACCCAGAAATGGGAAGTCCTAGGTTCAAGTCCGGCCTCAGACACTTCCTCTGTGACTCTGGGCAAGTCACTTAAGTCCACTGCCTAGCCTCTTCTGTGTTGGAACCAATACTTAGTATTGATTATAAGATGGAAGGTAAGGGTTTAAAAAATAAAAAAAATAAAATAACAAAGACCTGCATGAATTATGAAGAGTGAAATGAGCAAAACCAAGAGATTATATACAACAGAAATATT
The DNA here is from genome assembly GCF_016433145.1 of Gracilinanus agilis. Classification (NCBI taxonomy): domain Eukaryota; kingdom Metazoa; phylum Chordata; class Mammalia; order Didelphimorphia; family Didelphidae; genus Gracilinanus; species Gracilinanus agilis. The sequence goes on along the minus strand of NC_058133.1, from coordinate 39,984,294 downwards.
GTTTGAAGAATGACTTGCGTAAGTTAAGTTTTGCAAGGATCTGCAAGAAGCCATGTCTTTGGGCAGGGTTTCCAGTTGTACACTTGGAATCTTGGGAGATTCCTGACGCCATGCTAGGGCCTGAGACCAATTGTTAGTTGGGTTGTGTCCTATATAAGGGAGAGAGAAACTGGACCCACTGACTCATTCTGGAGCTGGGTATCCAGGATGGTTGGGGTCAAACCTTTCTCTCCAAAATGTATTGGTCTAGCCAAGTATCAACCAGCATACCTGAAAGTTACAGGATTACTACCGAACTTTAGGGTCAATTATCAGCATCCATCAAATTATTACAGAAGATTTATCCATCTAAATAGCTTCAATCAAGCTGCAATATAATATGTCTATAGGCAAGCAGTGTCCACCAAAGTAGGCCAAATAAGGCCAGTGAGCCTTCTGGTTCAGCTCAGCCATCAACATTCTGAAGCTGTTAGATTATATACTTTGAGTTAGAATTATTCTTCGTTTAGGGATTCCTAAAACCCTCTCCCCTTCTCTCAGTTTCCCTTGTTGTTTGATTACCTCAAGTAAATTCTTTGTTTATAAAACTCAAACCAGTTACCGACCTTTGCTGGTTGGCCTGGCAACAAGACAGCTTCGAAGGAGTTTTTTTTTTTAAACCCTTACCTTCTGCCTTGGAGCCAATACACAGTATTGTATTGTATTGTATTGGCTCCAAGGCAGAAGAGCGGTAAGGGTAGGCAATGGGGGTCAAGTGACTTGCCCAGAGTCACAAAGCTGGGAAGTGTCTGAGGCCAGATTTGAACCCAGGACCTCCCATCTCTAGGCCTGGCTCTCAATCCATTGAGCTACCCAGCTGCCCCCCCTTCAAAGGAATTTTAGGGAATTTAAAGGGATAGAGTGGGATCCAGCTTTACTCTCTGAAGCTGAGATTAAGTACCATCAACAATATTAATAGTCAGATGTGTCCAGTTTTTCTCTCCCTTATATAGGGCACAGCCCAACTAATGATTGGTCTCAGGCCCTAGCATGGCATCAGGAATCTCCCAAGATTCCAAGTGTACAATTGGAAACCCTGCCCAAAGACATAGTTTCTTGCAAATCCTTGCAAAACTTAACTTGCACGTGTGTAGATCATCCTCCAGAGAAAGAAATGATAAATAAAAATAAACAAGATATAGTTTTATATCTATGTATCTATCTATCTATCTATATCTTTTTGTCAAATATATCTTTCTTCTCTAGTGCAGTGAGGGAACATAGGGAAATATCCGGAAATTTTAAGGTAACAAATAAATCAATTAAAAAAGAGATAGATTCAGTATTTTAAAAAAGAATTGCAGGGGAGGAGAGGAAGTATAAGTAATGAGTATTGAGAGTGTAGATGGCTTTCTCAAAAGCTGAGATGAGAAGGGGAAAAGAAAGGAATATGGGATATAGCAAAGATGGTTGAATCAAATGATCACTAAAAAAACCCTATTAACCTGAATAAAGGTTAGAAATGAAAATTAAATGAAAACAGCAAACTCATCTTTCCCTTCAAATTGATATAGAAGAGAAAATACTAGAAAAACTAGGACTATAATTGTAGAATTTAAAAGAAGCAATCTCTGCTCAACTGGCTCATGGCACAAATTCTGTCTATACCAGTGAGCTCTTGGGTCACTATAAAAAGTAGCTAATGTGGAAAAATTTTAAAAGCAAACATCTCTGATAAAGGCTTTATTTCTCAAATACACAGAGATTTGAGTCATTTATAAAACTACAAGTCATTCACTAATTGATAATGGTTAAAAAAATATGAATAAGCATTTCTCATATGAAGAAATAAAAAATGTCTTTAAGACCTATGAAAAAAAGGTTCCAAATCACTACTGATTAGAAAAATGTAAATTAAAATTACTTTGAAGTATCACCTCATCTATAAAATAGGCTAATATGGCCAAAAAGGAAAATGACAAATGACAGGGGGAATGTGGAGCCACTATTACATGTGTTGAACTATGAACTGATACAACCATCATAGGCAGCAATTTTGAACCATGCCCAATGGGCCATAAAACTCTGTATACCCTCAACCCACCGATACCACTACTAGCTCTGTATACTAAAGATCAAAGAAAGGGGAGAAGGATCTCCTTGTTTGAAAATATTTATAATAGCTCTTTTAGTAGTGGCAAAGAATTGGAAGTTCAAGGTATGTCCGTCAACTGGGGAATAGAATATTATTGTGTCATTAAGACGTGACAAGTAGGTGGCTCAGTGGATTGAGGGTCAAGCCCGGAGATGGGAGGTCCTAGGTTCAAATCTAGCCTCAGACACTTTCTAGCTGAGTGACCCTGGGCAAGTCACTTAACCCTCATTGCTTAATTCTTACTGCTCTTCTGCCTTGGAACCAATGCAAAGTATTAATTCTAAGATGGAGGTAAGGGGTTAAAAAAAAAAAAAAGACAGGTAGAACAAATTCAGAAAAGCCTGGAAAGACTTGTATGGACTGACTGAGAATACTGTACATAGTGACAGCAATATTTTAATGATGATCAACTATGAATGGCTTAACTATTACCAGCAATGTAAGGATCCGAGCCAACTAACTCTAAGGGTCTCGGGTTATCTACCACCATAAAAGGAACTGATGGCATCTGAATGCAGATCTAAGCATACAATTTTTTACTTTATTTCCTTCATGAGTATTCTCTTTATGTGATATGTCTTCTTTTACATGACAAATATGGAAAAAATTTTAAAGTAGCTAATGTCAAAGCCATCAGGTTAGCAATGAGGCACAATAAAGACCATCCATTATGTCAAGTTCCTCCACTTGGCCTCTATCCTACACCACAAGACCCCTCTAGGGTCCCAATGGTACGGAAATGGAGTCAATCCATTTCATGTTCCTAACTTCTGCTTTTTTCATTATTTGGATCAGAATCCTAGAAAATTCTATAGACATTGAGCTCTATTAGAAAGACTCCTCACTTCTCAAATTCAGTGTGAATTCCAGGGCCAAGCCAATCACACTCTTCTCTGTCAGGTAGATGATAGCCTAGGACAATACCTTTGCACCATCCTTCTTAAAGTAGCCTTGTTGGATCAAAATAAATGCTGACAAGAAGAAAATGTTGCTTCTTTATCTCATTTATCTTAGTGGTGCTAAGCTCACACAGCAAGGGATCCTGCTGGTTGCATTGACTTAGAAAACTATCAATGAAGATTCTATTTCTAGTGTTTTAAAAAATATTTTTATTTAGCTTATTTCATTTGTTAAACACTTCCCAATTAGGTTTTAATCTGGTCTGGGTCCCACTTTGACATTCTGCTGTATTCCTTAAAAAGAAGTATTTTAGAGCACTCTTAGACTTAATGAGAATCCCAGTAAACACTTACCAACAACCAGCCCACATTCAGGACAGATCATGTCTCCAGCTCTATAGTCCTCCACCAAAATAGCATCTGGATGGTTTGGACATGTAACTCTTGGAAGGACATCCAGTCTAAATGAAAAAGAAAAAAGTTTTATATTTATCTTCTACCAATCAACTGTACTTGTTTGGCAAGGCAGGATAAAGTATTTAAAAGGGAGGCATTTAGATACTCTTCCACTATCGTGCATACAGCTTACTTTGTTGCTTGAAACAAACCTTCTAACTTATTACTAACCAAAACTTATGCCCCATTACTTTTTTTAAAATTCGTTTATTTTCTGAAATCCTTACTTCTCTCTTAGAATCAATACAGGAGATTAAATGATTTGCCAGGACTAGGAAGTGTGTGAGGCCACATTTGAACCCAGGACCTCCCATCTCTAGGCCTGGCTCTCAATCCATTGAGGCATCTATCTATTTTCCTCCTTTCCACCCAACCCTCATTTCTTTATATTCTTTTATACTCACAAGTGCATTTTCTACTAGAGCCATTTTGGTCTACTGACACTGAAGATTTAAAAAACAATCCTAGATTCTTTTTTTATATATGTGTATGTACATATATATTTAATCACATCGAAAGGGGGAAGATTCTTTTGTTTTTAAATATAGAGGACTGCCTAGGTCAGTAGTCTCAAAGACATAGTCTATCTACCCAACCAGATTAAAATGTAATTAAGAAATATAAAAATACAGTAAAACATAGGCAACATTACATATATTGCAATCAGTAAAGATCCAATTTGATAACCCCTGGTGTAGACCAGTAGTTTCCCAAGTAAGGACTGGCTATAGAAGTCAGAAAAGAAGCTGAGGTGCATAAAATCAATTAATGGTAGAGCAGTGCAGTGTCATATCCCCACCCTTTCTGAAAGCACATTATCCTTTCCACCTCCACCCCAACATGCTTGGCCCTTCCCACCCTAGGTCACCATGGGTAATGGCCTACTAATTGGCCACTCTGACCAGCTCTAATTCATTCTCCACACGTGGCTCTGCCAAAGTGATTTTCCTGAAAGGCAGGTCTGACCATGTCAATACTGTGGGGGTTCCCTCTAGCCCCTCAATTACTAGCACCTAGAAGTAATGGACAGAGTACTGGGCCTGGTGTCTAGTCTATTAAAAGGAGATAACATCGAATACCTCACAAAATTGTACAAATTGAATGATATCATTCATCCTGGTGAAGTACCTCAGCACAGGGCCAGCACATAGTAGGTCCTCAATAAATGCTTCCTCCCTCCCTCTACTGATTTGTTAACAGCAAGATTAAATACAAGATGTTCTCATCACCAGTTCAAAACCCTTCACAAACCTGTACCAACTCATCTTTCCAGCCTTATTACAAATTGCTCCCCTCCCTGCACGCTACACAGTTCAGCCAGACTGACCTTCTTGTTGCTCCTCACACCCACATAAAGACCAACTAAAATCTATGAACATGAACAAACAGGAAGTTATGGTAAGAGACCATCCATTAATGAGAACACACAAATAAAGAATAGTTATAAATAAATTCTGTTGAGTTGAAATCAGACCTTTTACTTGCTTTTGCACTGTACCTAGTAAATAACTACAGAAATATATGACTCTTGCTGAAAAATTATTAAGTTCAGTTAGTACACAGAAATTCATATTGCTCTCATTAAAAATACTTTAGCAAGAGAAAAGTAGTTTTGTAGCATTAAAATATAAAATATTTCAATATAATTTTCATTTTGTGTATGATTTATAATGCACAAAGTATACTAATATGGTAGTATATATAATTTATAGATAAATTAAAAAATTTGGAGACCATTGGTCTAGAATATGAATACTGCTTTACTTAAACGGGATTTTCTAAAAGGTGTGTTGATAATTAATCATTACTACAAAGAGGAATTGTGTATTGTTATAATATTTTATATTAAAATTATATTTAAGTAATTGAACTGAATTAATTCAGGGACTGATTATTTAGCATATGTGTTTTCCAGGTAATTTGGTTTCACCTTCTGCCAACTGGCTATATTTCCCTTGACAAAAAAATAAGAAAAGCTGAATTCCGTCAATTTCAGTACTTGTTACTTATTTTAGTAATGTTGCTTATTCATAACCAATATTTGTATACCCACTAATTAAAGTTGAGCCTGTTAGCCTTAAGATTTACTAATTAAGGATAGAATGTGAATCATTTAAATAAAAGTTAAGCATTCATGAAGCTTTAAAAGCTGCCTTCTTCACTTGCTTGAAATCAAAATAATACTATCTCAGTTACCACTTCTATTCCATTCATAAATCTTCTTCAGAGCAGAAAGAAATAATGTTTTCTCAACAGCCAGTATCCCATTGAATAAAACCCTCATTAATCCAATTCTTAGGATTAATGCTAAATGTTTTGATTACTTGAAGCTTGTTACTGGAAGTAAATTAAGACTTTCATGGGTTACAGCTTCGAATATCTTGATTATTAGAAGGCTGGTTTCAGGATTTATATTTTCAAAGTATGCATCTACCAAACTCAGGTTAATGCTTAACAGAGAAGGAGTAAGAGTTTCAAAATGTCAATGGAAGGAGCATTAGAAATCATCTTCACTAACCAATGAGGAAACTGAGGTGTGGTGAGGCTTAGTAACATGACTAAGGTCTCCTGATTCTCAATATCATAACACAATTTTGCACCCATATGAAAACATCAAGAAGGATAATGCAGAATAGTCCTGCATAACTTAAAATTCCCTTGAATTTTAAGTTTTTTATTAATTTATGTTTATAATATATTTTTATAAAAATTATATAACAATTTATTTAGGTCATTAAATTTTCTACTTCATTATTTTCTTATACCTCTGATAAAAAATTAAACTCTCTCTGGCCTATAAATACTTAAAATTAAAATGAAAGAGTAAAAAAGTAACAATTACCACCATCAAACAATAATGGAGAAGAAAGAAAACTAAAGGAACAAGAGAATTTGACATAAAGGGATGGCTCCTCTAAAGCCAGAGCTAATTCCAACCCTTGTTTTGGGTTCCAAACTATATTCAATCCCATGAAGGCAAGGCCTGTGACTCCTCTAAACTTTTTCCCAGTTCCTAGCACAGGTTTCTGAAACACATAGGAGTGAAATATGTGTTGATCTTTAATGTGACAACATGGCTTTTGTAAAAAAATAAAGAGCTCACACAGAGACTGATATACTATGGTAAAATTGAATGTAATGGACTTCTGTACCAGCAGCAATACAGTGACCCAGGACAATTCAGAGGGATTTATGGTAAAGAACGCTGCCCACATTCAGAGGAAAGACTGAAGGAGAGGAAACATATAAGAAAAACAACTGCTTGAACGCATGGGTCGGGGTGGACACGATTGAGGGTGTGGACTCAAAACTACCACACCAATGCAACTACCAACAATTTGGAAATAGGTCTTGATCAAGGACACATGACAAAACTAGTGGAAATGTGCATCGGCCATGGGTGGGGGGAGTGCGGGGGGCGAAGGGGAAAGTAGGAGCATGAATCATGTAACCATGTTAAAAATGAATATTGATAAATGTTTAAAAAATAAAGAGCTCAAAGAAATCAACAGTTTCAGGTTTTCAATCTTTTCCAGTTCCTCCACCTTTTGTTTATGGAAGAAGGTACTAATTCAGGGTAAGTCAATTAGTGTAAAAAGGGGAAAAGTCCATAATCCACAAAATGAATCAACAGCCCTGAATAGTGATTTGACACTATAGTACATTCTTTGATTTGAAGTGTAAAGTCTAGTGTAATTCTAATATAAAGTGTATTATTTTTCTTTTACTTACTTCTTTCCATCTTTACCCTTACTTTTCATCTTAGAATCAATACTGTGTATAGGTTCCAGGGCAAAAGAGTAGTAGGGGCTAGGCAATGGGGGTTTAAGTGACTTACCTAAGGTCACAAAGCTAGGAGATATATGAGGCCAAATTTGAACCTAGGATCTCCCATCTCTCCAGGCCTGGCTCTAAAATCCAGAGCCCATTCCAATTTATTTTCAACAAAATTCTTCTCTAAATACTACCTAAGATTATACGTTTATAACATATAATTATTTTATAACATATTTCTATATTTACAACATATAATTATTATGACATGTAATATATTTCTATATTTGCAATACACGATTATTATACAACACATATATAAATATTTTTTACATAGGTTACATATTATCTATGGTGAAAGGATTTTTCTTTTTAATTAAGTGCTGAGTGGCCATCTGAAATTCCATTAGGGAAGGCACAAAATTTAAGCAGCCTGTGCTGTCAAGTGCTCCCTACACCCTCACCTGACAACCACACCCACTTTGATGATGAAAAGTTGTGGTCACCACAGCAGAGACTGGAAGTAAACATGGATGTCAATGGCCCCCAAAAGGCGGCGAAAGCTCCAGCAGTCAGACCAAAGTTGTCCAGTCCTTGAGGATTAAGCCGGGCTAGCTTTCAGAAAGGGCCTTAAGGGGCAGGTTCCCAATTAAAGGCCGCGCTGGAGACGCTATTAAAGGCCCACAAGGTGGGAGGTGCTGGCTGGCCAGACTCGACTGAAGCCCGGGGAAGACGGGCAGCAGGGACCCCAGTAGGAAGCAGCCTAGGCGTCAGGTGTCCCCGACTCTTCCCGCGGCCAAGTAGATGGCCGAGAGTCAAGTTTCAACTTCGGTTAAGGTGCAGCCTCCCGGGGAGGGGGCTTCGTTGGTCTGTCAAAATATTCATGTGACGTGGGAGAGCAAGGATTCCGCGCGCCCGTCCCCTACCCCCCCGCCTCTTTCCCAAATTGCCACGGGAAATTTTAGCACCTATATTCCCCTCCCCGACATTTCGCCGTCCGGCTCAGCAGCTCACGGAGCAGAGACCAAAGGTGAAGCCGCAGAAGACCCCAGGGCAGACCTCGGAACAGGGCAGAGCCGAAGGCGAAAGAAAGGGGAAGAGTTGGAGGAAAAGTCCCGGGGCGGCCTCGGAGAATCCCGGGCGTTCGGCCCCGCCTCCCTCGGCCTCGCTTCCCTCGTAAGGCCGCCTCAGCGACCCCTTCTCTCCGCCCCACTAAGCTGTCCTCCCCCTCCCCCGAGGAATCGCTCCCGGCCAGTCTTGACCGAACTAACTCACCGGCTGGTGGACGCCATCTTGACGGCGGCCGCAGCAGCGAGCCTACGAGAGGAGCGGCGAAATGCGAAACGAAACCGTGAGAAAGCCCAAATGAACTTCGGTAAGCCTCAGGCGTCGCCGCTTTTATAGACTGACAACGCGCAGGCGTAGTAGGATGCACGGAATACGGGGCGGGAGAGGAGCCAAGAAGAGCCACCGCATACGTGTTTCGCCTTTTCCTTCGGCCTGCGCGCCTCCTATGTAATTAACTACGCCTCCCCAGGGAGTCTGTGAGAACCCCAAGCTAGTAACGCTTGCTGTGAATGAAAGCCGGAAGTGACGGGCTGGAAACGCTTTTGCCCTGGTTCCTCAAACCTGTACTTAGAAATCAGATACCGTAAGTGCAGCCTTTTTGGTCTCGTTAAAAATGACCCAGGTCCCCAAAGAGCGTTTGCTATATGTCACTGTCGATATTTACCGTACTGAAAACTTAAATTGATAAATGTTTGTTAATTAATTATTAAAATAATAATAATGCCATTACATGTTGGGTTAAAAAACTCCTTAAATTTACTCTTGCCCCACGGGAACTTGCCTTCACCCCCAGATTGACCCTTCGTCCTAGGCTGGGCAGTAAGTCATCTAGCATCCATTGGGCCCCCTGGATAGAAGTGGTGAAGGTAAGTCAAGACTTAAGTACTTTTCCCCCGCCTTAGTTTCTCTAATTGTATTTAGACTGCTCCCCGGAACCCTAGCCTCGGTCTACAGCCGGGTCCCCAAGCCCTCTGTAACTGGGCAGTTGTTCTTCTTTGGTTATATTCCCTGAGGTAGAAATAGAACCTCTAGCTATTTAGTTCGGTGGAAATTCCCATTCTTGGTGTTTTCCCGGGAGACTGCGGGCTCTGTGGGGTGGCCATAAGAGTGTTGTCTCTCTTGCCCTGATTAAAGACATATTCTTTTGTAACTGCTTTGCTGGTTCTGTGTTTTTTTCAGGTTGACACGTTAGCAATCAACATTTATTTTGTATATGTACGTTTATAAAGACACACATACATAGAGTTAGAGCCCTGGACCTTGAGTCAGGATGTTCTGAGTTCAAATACAGCCTGGGATACTTATTTAATAGCAGGGTGACCTAGGGTGAATCATTTAATCCCTATTTATTTTCCTCATCTGTAAAATGGGAATAAACTCTAGAAGGAAATGGCAAATCACTCCAGTATCTTTGCAAAAAAAATCCCATAGACAAAAGCCCACGGAGAGTAGAGTCAGACACCACTGAATAACAGCAAAGATAATATTATAATTAATATATAATACAAGGAATGTAATTACATATAAGTTAATTTTCTGAATAATATATAATTATATCATCAATAAACATTAAGCACCTACTGTGTGCTAGGTACCATGCTAAATAATGAGAATACAAAAAAGGAAAAAGACAATTCTTGTCCACAAGGAGCTTACAGTGAAATAATGGAGAAACAACAAGCCAACAATTACCTAAAAAGAAAACTGTGTACAGTATAAATAAAACTACAGTTAACAGAGGGAAGACACTAGAATTAAGATGGGTTGGAAAAGGCCTTCCTAGAAAAGCATGATTTTTATGAAAAAATGACTTTCACAAAATCCCCTACAAAATTAGAGAAACAAGTGGCAGTTTAACATAGTTTTGCAAATCTCTTTAATGTCTGTCTTAATAGAAGACAGCTGGATCCTCAAATCTGCTTCTGTGAGCACTTTGGAAAGGCTAGAAGGTGAAAGTTTGTGCCTGAGTGCAAAGAACAGTCTGTTCATAAAAATGTTTACTATATTCCATTTGGAAGAATATGTTGTTCTGGTTGAAGAAAATGTAGCCACACATCAGTAAGTTGGAAAAGGGAGAAGAATTTAAAAGAGCAAATAACACCTTCTTGTTATTATGAAATCCTCCCTGGCTTCTTGGGGATATGCAGGGGTCCCCAGACTTCACTTTGAGCACTACTGCCATAGGTTAACACCAACTAGCATTAAATACACTGCTTGAAGACTTGCAAAGACCTTTATAGAAATTATTTTATATGATACTCATAAAAAACTGGAGGAGACAGATACTATTATTATCCTCACTTTACAGATGAGGAGACTCAGAGAGCTTAAGTGGTTTGGTCTCACAATGGGGGGACATCTCTGAGGTGGTATCAAGACTCCACATTTTACGGATGAAGAAACTCAGGGGAGATGGAGAGACTTGCCAAGAGTACCTGCAATTCAGACCAGGACCTCTGACTCCAAATATAGCAGTTTATACAGTATATACAGAAGGGCAACATGGGACAATATTTCAATCCAACTTTTATTAAGTGCCTACTCTGTGTGTACAGATGAAAGAAAAATAGGTTCTGCCTTCATTGAACTTATTGCCTACCACATAATTTTGCTCATTGATGTCCATAAATATGCCTATTTTGTTATTTAATAATAGGGTTTATTAAATTTATTAACATCCTTGCTTTCCCTGAATATCAGTTGTCTTGGGTAGTAGAGGAAAGCATGAATGAAACAGTGGGAATAACCTTGGATAAAAAATCAGAAGACTTAGATGCTAATCCTGCCTTTTCCAAGAAAAAAGATAATCTTTAATTCTGCAATTTGCTTCTTCAAATCAAATGTATTGTTTTTCTTTTAATAGAAAAAGATAAGCACCGAGGGATCTTTTAGGATTCTATGTCTTTTCTAGTCAACTGTGCAACTGTAAGAAACTGTAAAACTACCAGACTACCAAGGGTGTGCTTTATACAGCAAGACAAAATAACAAAATTCCTCTGGAGGAACAAAAGATCTAGATTTGAGATCTCAAGAGAAATAATGAAAAAAATAGGAAAGCAAGGAGAATAGCACTTCAGACTCTAACTTACTTATATGATAAATCAATAATCATTAAAACTATTTTGGTATTGGCCAAAAAATAGAAAAGATCAGTTGAACAGCTTCTGTAAGTACTTATTGGAAACACTTGTACCTGATTAGTTCAAAAAACCCAAGAACACGAATCCATCTCTTCATTTCTCTCCAAGCTAGACTCTGGACTTCTCCACCATCTCCTCCAAACTTTCCATGCTGGAAGATTCCTAACCTTCCCTCTGCGCTGCCTCCCTACTCCTGCCTTTTCACTCTCCCCCATTAGATCATCAGCTTTGTGAGGGTAGGGACTGCCTTTCTTTTTCATTTTCTTTGTATTTCCAGGAGTGAACACAGTGACACTCAGGCAACGCTTAATGAATTAATAAATAATTTAACCAATTAATAAATAATTAGATAAATAGACTGACAGTCTCTATTGTGAATTGGAAATAGGTGAAAAACCAGGTCCCGATAGAGGCTTTTTGATGCAGTAATGCAGATGATCTTCTTACTGTCCTGCTATAAAAAACCATTCCTGTATCTTTGCTATTATTAATCAATCACTTGATTGACAAGAATTTCTGTCCTAGTAACAACTCCAGGATAGAAGGGCAAGGGCCAGACAAATGGGGTTAAGTGACTTTCCCAGAGTTTCACAGCTAGGAAATATCTGAGCCTGGCTATCTAACCATTGTGCCACCTGGCTGCCCCCAACTGTTTGTTAAGGATCTCTTATGTGCCAGGCACCAGAAGTACAAACATAAAGAATGAAACCATCTTTACTCTCAATGAATTTGTATTTTAATGGGGGAAATAAGCATATGCATACAAACACATTTATATTTATACAAATGTACATAATGTAGAAACAAATGATCATTTACAGTAAATATATGTGGCATATCTATTGAGTGAATAAATAGAAATATATGTAAAATAGTTTAAGTACAAAGTAGTTTGGGGAAAAGGCATTAGAGATTGGGGGGAATCAGATGAAGATGATGCTTAAAAAAGAGGAAGGGGTAAGGAGAGAATACATTCCTGGTAGGGGGGACAATCTTGTCAGACTCATCTGATATGTAAGTTAATTCCCTAAAATATATTTTTTTCTTTTTTTTTTCTTTGTTATAAGGGATGACTTTGGGGTGGGGGCAGGGGGAATATGTTCAGAAATGGAGTTGATGTTAAAAAAGAAAATATGAAAAAAGTTGAATAAACTGAGATGATATATTCTGCTATAAATCATAATTTGTGAGAGCCTGCCTTCTTAAGCTTCTATCAATTATATTCTTGATATACACGTAGATTATCATCCAAAAGATTTTGTAGTCATGAGAAACGAACCACATTGGTCAATAGTATTGATGGCTTCTTGGTTTCCATTTTTTGGCAATAAGATACATGATTTTTTTTCAAGAGTTTAATATTGATCTCTCAGCAACCTCAAAATTATGTCACCTACAAAACAAATCTCTGCTATAGATTCTTAATCTAGTCTAGTTTTTTTTAACCTTCTATCTTAGAATTAATGCTGCATATTGGTTCCAAGGAAGAAGAGAGGTAATAAGGATTTAAAGTGATTTGCTACAGCTAAGAAATGCCCAAGGTCATGTTTGAACCCAGGACTTCCTGTCTTTAGTCCTGACTCTCTATCCAGTGAACCAAGTAGGTGTTTCCCAGTCTAGCTATTTGTTTGCTTTTTCCTTTTATCTTTGGTTTCTTTAGTGCCATTTCTATTTCTGTTTTGTGACCTATGAGGCAGTGATGTTGAAATCTGAATATGGTAGCTCCATGGTCAATTATGGAGAAAGTATTACACAATCCTTATGGATCTTTCTTAGTTTTCTTCTGTTCATTGTTCTTCAAGTTTTGTCATTAAAGTCTTTAAGGTGATCTGATTTGTTGGGTCTCCTCCTTTTCACTCCACTGCTTCTCAGGTCTACAATCTCACACCAACCTTCCACATAGGGCTTTGCAAGAAGGTCATTCAAAGTTGGTGATTAAAAATTTGTGAGTTGCAATGTGTCTTAAAGGCATAAGTTTTTATGCCTTATGTTCCATGGAAATCAAACATCCGACTTAACGTGCTTCCTAGGCCTTTTGGTCATCCTCTTTTGATGATCAATTTCCATTGGTTCCATTTCCCTAGTAATGGAGACATCATGAGTTTCTGTCTGTCTTTAATCCTAACCCCATTTTTGGCATCAGTAGTTTGCTGAAAGAAGTCAGGTTGGCTTTATCTCAGTTGTGTCTGTCTTATTTTTACTTTTCTTTTAATTTTATATTCATTTTAATCTTTATTCTTCAGAACTTCACGTTGTTGTTGCATAAGGAAAACTGTTTCAGAAATGACTCCCACATTAGTAGCCAATTATCTCCTTTCTATAAAAATATAATCACTGTCATTGTTGGAGATATCATTTGGAATTTGCTATGTTCAGTCATTCTTGACTCCTCTTAAACATTGTATCCATGATTTTTAGACAGGACAATTCTGTATACTCTAGAAGTCTTTGGGTTTTCTCATTTCTTATTCCCAAACATTATTTTTTCTCACTTTCTGAATAGTTATGTGGGTATGTGTAGGTAATATATATTATACACACATATGTTATGTAGACACATATAAAAACAAAACTCAGGAATAATAAATATATGCTATATATGCATATAGGAGATATATAAAGAGATATCTGATATAAGAGATATAAATACACATATAATTTTGTTGTTTTCTGTCAGCCTTTGCTGATATAGTCACCAAGTATTAATGCATATATTGATTTAATATAAAGGGTTTTTTCAAGGCCCTCATTGAACTTTCCCCCCTCTCCTCTTCATAGATATTTCTAGATAATTATGCTGACTCAGGCACCCACTGTTCCTGGCCCTCCTTGGTGATTAGTGTTGGGGATGGATCATTCAGTCTGTAGCCTTGATATTACCCGCAGTATGTCCCATAGGAGTTACCCATTAATTTTCATTAACTGGCAATCGGGAGAAACTGAGCCATCATTTTGTTTAGCTCCAAATTCCTCTATTCTTTTGGTTTCATTTCTAGGAAGAATATCAGAAGGGTGTAGATTTAATTGAAAAGGACCTCCCTTAAGAGACCTCTATCCTCTTTCCAGATGAAGACAAAGTAACTTGATGTCATAATCAGGAAGATTTTATCAGGCCTTTATTCCCCACCATACACATAATGCCTTTTTAGTGTCTTTTATGGGTTGTCTTCTCCATGAGAAGGTAAGCTCTCTGAGGGCAGGGGCAGTGATTTATGTTGTATGCCCTGCACCTAGTAATCCCTTACTACATGCTTTTTTGACTGACCAAAACAGGGTCCTGCTCTCAGGGAGTTCACATTCTAGTGCAGGAGATCACAGGTAAATAAGTGCACATGCAAGATGCACAGTGTAATGGAAAGTCATCTTAGAAGTGATGGAGCAGGAGCAAAAGTTATCCTGAAAAGGAGGATTTAAGCTGAGACTTTTTTTTTTAAACAATCTAAGTTCATTTCAATGAAAAACTCAACTTTACACTCGTTTAGTCCCCAGACAGCTGGGAGCTCCTATTTAAAGAGCCAGCCATTCTGTGAAGTTTTAATGGCCAAAAAACCTGTGATTCTTAGCATTCTCTTCCCCTTTTCTGACTACTTTGACAATGCCAGGGTAAAGCCTCGGGGCCCACAATGGGAGTTTTTGAAGATTCTGACAGCATCCTCCCAGGACGTGTCTCTTGTCCCTTCCCACTTAACCATTTGCAGCCTTCTCCAGCATCCTGCTTCCTTCTGTCTCCTTCCCCTTCATGGTGGCAGGCATGTTGTGGTCTGCCAGGGTACATTTTTTCTCCTCCAAAGCTGTGCTGTGGATTTAGGCGTAATCCTAGAACCCCTGTCTCTCTGCCCCAACCCTGGCTGCCTCTAAGTCTCAGGGGTGGTGGTGTTCATCCTTCGCACTCCAAGAGGACCAGTGGCATCAATGGGATGACATCTTGACTTATACGAGTGATATTGGAGAGAAGTGAGACAGGGCTGCACAAAGCAGCCTTCCTCCCTCTTCCAGCAACTAGTGGCAGAGTCCAGGGACAAGGCACAAGTCTGGACAACTGTTGATGCTGCGGTTTTGTCTGACCATAGTGCCTGCTTCAGCCATCCTTGTGGCCTCTGGAACCAGTTGTTCTCATCTGCCCAGGGGAGGCTTCTGGTGCTTGGGGTAGATGCTTCCTTCCCTTGCAGATGGGCTTGATGTCTGTCAGTTTATCCCGGGTACTCAAGACAGTTTATTGGAGTGTGGCCGCTGCATACTATAGCTTCTTGGAGCTTCAGGTAAGACATGAATGCCGAGTAGACACATGGTAAGTACTTAAAAAAAATGCTTGTTCCCATCATTTTAGCCTTCTTCTGGCCTACCACCCAGGTAACCCTACCCTGGCCAAAGAACATCTAAACCTTGTGCCATCTGGTGACCACCCTAGGCTACAAGCTGGAAAAGTCCTATTTTGGGGCAGAGCCAAGATGGTGGCTGAGTAGTGGTGAAAGCTGAAACCGCTCCTAGAAATCCTCTCAGAAAGGAAAATCCCATTTTCTCTTCCACATGTGCAATTAGGATCTGCTCCCCAGATCCCAGAATCCCTCTTTTGTTCTCACATTATGGCCTTACATTTTGGAGATAAGATTTCTGGGACCCTGCCCCCTCTCTCTTTTTGTATAAATGCAGCTGGGAAAACTTCTCTTTTCAGGCTTTTACTTTTTGTCTTTTATTTGTTTTACATCAAGTGATTATTAATAAATCTTAGAAAATATAATACTTGGAGTTATTGGACATTAATTTTTTCAATTTTACATCATTGGTGACTAGAAGTCTGGAGTATAGGATCCTTGCTCCTCTCTAAGTTACTAGAGCAATTTTTTTAATAGACAAAAAGACAAAATAGTTTAAAAAGGCTCTTTTCACCTCTGCTGCTGTTCCTCCAGCTGCTTTCGCTGCTGCCACTGCCTCTCAGGTTTGAGCAGACACTGCCTGGGGATCCTTGCCATTTCTGCTGTCTGTGAGCTACCAACGTTCATGCTGTCCCACCATGGCCTCCCTACCACTGTTGTTTGCCCAACAGTCTGAGAGCTATTTGGAAGCACCTTCTTCATGCTGGAAAGGTGAGATCCAAATACTCTTGGGTTATCCCTCCCTACAATCACATAGTCTCGAGCCTGCGCTAGCAGGGGAACACAGCATGGAGCAGCCTTTCCATGCTATCCACCCCAAACCCAGTCTGGCTAACCCAGGGAAACTTCCATGCTCCTGGCTGCGGGGTGGAGGCCACTGGCATCCCCACCCCTGGGGGGAGGGGAAGGAAGGTTACTCTTCTAAACCTCTTAACTTTACTCTTAGCCAGTGCATACTAGCAGTAGCACCAGCCTATGGACAGGGAATAGAATTGTGATTATGGCGCACTCTACGAAAGAGCAGTGCATAACTGCTTTAGCATGTCCTTTCTTCCTACTGTTCCTGGGTGCACTTGTCCTTGCACCCCTTTGCCATTTTGGCCTGCCCACTCTTTGCAACACATCGAATATAGGGTTCATCTACACTATGCTCAGTGTGGGTATGGGGAACCCTAGAAATGTGACCAAAGGAATCTAGATGGATGATGATACTCGAGAGGGGAAGGAGTCTAGAGGTGAATTTTAAACCTTTTCAGATTCCATTTGCCTTATTGATGTTAACTGTTTCAGTTTGTTCCCCTCCGAATAGTGAAGGAGTCTCTGTAACGCAGCTATTGGAATTGGAGAAAAGGACTCTTGAATTCATTGCTCACATCCTGTCACATATATTACATTTGCTGAAGTTCATATATTAATCTAATCTAATATCTCCTGTTATACTAAGTCATTTTCAGCTATTGTGTTTTGGCCATCAGCCATATATTATGTTTTACTGCTTTAATTTGTACCCTTCCCCTATGACTGGACTGAAGAGAATACCATTATAAAAGTCCATAAACAACTTGGACAAACCCTTTTCCATGGTAAAACCATAGGTCCTTATGGATGCTGGGTTTGTCACCACATCCATTGAGGTCACATGTTGCCTAAATGGCCTTTTGTTCCTTTTTGCCTTTGTTAATTATCCCATAGATCAGAGGTTGGCAACCTTTTTGGCCGTGAGAGCCATAAACGCCACATTTTTTAAAATGTAATTTTGTGAGAACCATATAGTGCTCACAGTGCACGCTCCTGTAACAGCGCCTGAAAAAAATTGACTTTATGGCTCCTGCAGAAAGAGCCAGATATGGCTCGAGAGCCATATGTTGCCGACCCCTGACATAGATGATGATGGATGGACTCCATCAAACTGGTTACAACCTGTATACAACCTTTGGAGAATTTAATGAGCTAAAAATCTCAATTGATTTTAAGGGGTCTTCAGAAGTGATTTTCAGATAACTAGTAGCACCACTACCTCTGATTATTTGCCTACCTTTGAGTTGTTTGTAACAGGAGGTCAGGCTCCATTTAGTAGTTGAAGCAAAGTATAATAGCACTGTTGTATTCCCCACCTCCACACTTATTAAAAATGTAATGGATGAGACATCAGAAGTGATTTTCACTATTGTGTTCCTTACCTCCACATTGCAATGGATGAGACATGCCTTTTACAGATGTTATGGTCTCATACTAGTGGAGGGAGGTTTTCCAAGGGGGTTGGTTACCCCATGATGGGTTATAATCTCATCTGGGAGATGGGAAGGTTTTCTCAGGGGGCTTTGTAAACCCTAGATGGGTTTTTATATTTGTAATTCTTCAGTTTACTCTACCCTTCCACCAGAATGATCTAGATTCTTGATGAAATTTTAGACCCAAAAGGTTTTCATCAGCAGTATAGAGGTTTTTCTGGGTTCTCCTGCCAAATTGTGGAATGATGGCAGTAAAAGATGTTGTTAAAATATCTCAGTGAAAGTTGAAAGATTGGCTAGATCTGGAGAACTTGTGACAAGTATCCATGAGCTTCAAAGGTTTTTTAAATGTCACACAACAACTCATGTGAATCCTAATGCTAGAAGTTTTGTTTGCTATTATCATTAACTGAGCTCTTATGATTTTGAGAATTTTGGTAATTCTCTGAATGTGTATTAGCTGCTGAACTACTGTTTTACAAAGCTGTTACTTGGTAAAAATTATGTGCACTCACACTGTGGATCATGGCAAAGTTAAAAAGGAAATGGATCTCATTTGGGGGTGAGAAACCTTTGTATTGCACCTCTCCTTGGCTAATACAGCGTGTCACTGATTATGAATTATATATTTTTCATTTTTAAATTTTTTAGGATTGTTTTTCCTTGTATTTACAATAGAGTATTTGAGTTTTCTTTTTGCTCTCATTTTTTGTACTTGAAGAAATGGGGAAGTCAAGATTTCTGGTAATGGGAAGAATGCAAAGAAAGACAGAGAAGTGGGAAATCACCAGTATTCCAGTCTGCCTGGATTATAGCATATGAAGAGGAGATTAGGAGGAGTTACATTGTAGAGGACCTTGAACAGTCTACTGAGATGTTTGGAATAACCTCTTAGGAAATGGGGAACCATTTAAAGGTTATCAAGCATCATCATGATCAATATAGAGCTGCAACAGAAAGATTATCCCAGTTGTAATGGTCAGGCCTGATTAGAATGAGACCCTGGAGATGGGGAAGACAATTAGAACACCATTGCAATAATTCAGACTATTATTATTATTACAAGGTCATAATATATATGAAATGCATGATAATATAGTATGTATAATATACATAAAATAGCTGTAATAATATATAATTATGATAAATATGTTTTATATATATATAATGAGAAAGGGGCAACTGGGAAGGGCATTTTGTAGACTTAATCAACAATCAATGAAACTTGATGACTGATGTCATGCAAGGGAAGGAGTCAAAGAGATTCCAAGGATAACATCTGATAAAAAAACATATCCTCTGAAAGGCCTTGATTAAACCAAATTCTGCTTATGTTGCTGCATATTCTTAAAAGTTCTTCCTTTGCATTTCTTAAAAAATACTCCAAGATTCAGGCATGACCCCAATTAACCATGAATTCAGGTTTATTCTAAAAGGCTTTGCCCATTAGTGACCACATGGATGGTGTCTGGAGAGATTTTATAAGTGTCTTTCCATGATTTTTCTGCTAATTCTCACCTGGTCCCTTTGTCTCGAACTTTCTGCCCTTTCCTCTTAGAGGTAACTTAGCTCTATTCAGAAAAGAGGTGCTGGAATGGAAGGATGTTTGGTTTCTAATTTCATGGTGTTATGTAGAAGATAGAGATGGGATGGGTGGATGGGACCTTTGGGGAAGAAACTCCTCCTACCAATGAAAGTTGGCCCTTTCTCTGCAATTTTAAGCCTTGTGACCGTATTTGGGGTTTTCTTGGCAGAGATACTGGAGTGGTTTGTCATTTCCTTTTCCAGCTCATTTTGAAGATGAAGAAACAAAGGCAAACAGGGTTAACTTGCCCAGGGTCATACAGCTAAGCTTATTTTATATAGGATGAAGTGAAATAAACATGGTTAAGTAACTTATCTAATGTCACATAGCTGGTAAGTGTCTGAGCTGGATTTGAACTCAGGAAGATGGTGTTCTTGACTCCTGGCTTGGAACCCTATCCACTGAAATGTGGTTGCCCACCTAGAGTTTATTTTTTTAAATTAATGATGCAAAGGGGGTTCAGTGGATTGAAACCCAGGCCTAGAAATGAGAGGTCCTCAGTTCAAATCTAGCTTCAGATACTTCCTAGCTCTGTGACCCTGGGCAAGTCACTTAATTCCCATTGCCTAGCTCTTACTGCTTTTCTGCTTTAAAACCAATACACTGTACTGATTCTTAGATGGAAGGTAAGGGTTAAAAAAATTATTGATGCAAAGCAAGTAACTCCATCTGTGTCCTCTTTGGTGTCCTAGTCTAGGGTCCATATCTCCATAGTTTCTTATACTCAGGCATTCTCCCATAACTAGTTGATTGGGAATATAAGCCACTTGAGGGCATGTGGGAAAAGCAGAAGAAGATTATGGGCCCAGTTTGCAAGGTCTCTGAGAAACCATAGCTTTGAAATTGCTAGACACGTAGCCTGCTCCTTATCATGAGAAATACAAATACTGTATGTCCAGCCAAGAAAATTACTGATGAAGGAGTTCTGAGAAGAACATACAGTATTCTGTACAAAATTGGGTCATATGCTGACATGTTGAAATGACATCTTAAATTACCTGCAATTTATTATCCTATAGAAAACTCTGCTTAGAGCTATTGAAGTAATCTACATCCATTGTCTCCATCTCATAAATCATTACTAGCCATTGTCCCTGAAAGAAGCTTACCTAAATAATTGTTTGATTGTACTGAATCAAAGCAAGAAAGACAAGGTCTTTTGCCCAGTTTGAAGTAATCTTGGGACAAACAGTTCTAAAATAGTCAACTGTTAGGGTACTCACAATTCAGTTATCAAAAGATACTTTTGTTTTGGTGATAAACTTTTTGGGGAAAAGGCAGAGAAATGAAACAAATGTACTATTAAATTTTAGCTTAAAAAAGAATTACATCTTCCAGGGGCTCAGCATGTCAGAAATCCTCTGCCAATTTTAATGCCATTCTTCTCTGGGATCCTGTCTCAAAATTCAGGATAAAAGTAACGTTGAAATTAGTGGAGCTTTTCTCAAGCATCTCTCTTGACCCAGGTCTCTGACTGAATCACCGCCGCTAACTCAGCAGAGCATCTACCATCACGTCCTCCCTGTTAGAATACCTATGGGTCATCATTTTCATTCTTTTCAGTAGCACTGTACTGTGACTGGTTGGATCTTATTATCTACTCTGGGCAAGAAGTGTTAGTTATTGCTTTTATTAGTTATTGCAGTTATTCAGGGCTCTGAACACCAGAGAGATTGTTTTGGACTGTTTTTTAAAAATTCCCCCAACCCTAAGGTCTTCCTTTCAGTATAGAGTATGGGTCCTGGACATCTCCAAGCAACAAATGTTCTCCTAAATTCAGGGAAATTAATCACAAATCTCTCCACCCCAAAGGGGCTGAAGTTTTTTTGGTCCTTTCAAGTCTCTAAAAATGGTTTCTACCTGAGTAAGATGTGATGAATCACATTTCTGTCTAATGAGGATTTTTCTCTCTTTCAAACAGAAGGCACTGTGGGATGCTGACATTTTAGACTTGTGGTGATCAAAGGAGCTTAGATGCATTGATAGGCTTGCTCCTCTTGAAGCAAATCAGGACCATCTTCCCATTGGGCTGATTAGGAAACTAAGGAAAGAGGTTAAATGGCTGGTGTGAGGTCATGCTAGGCACCAGTCCAGAGCTCCTGACAATTATTTTTAGTGTCCCCAGCCTAGTCTGTGCCCTCATTAGTTCTTGATCAGGTTCTTGTTATATACTCCTGCCTGCAGTCTTTGCTTTCTCCAATCCATCTTTCATCCCACTACCAGAGTGGTCTACAGGTACCCCTCCCCCCCACCATTTTCAGATATCTTCTGGGTCCCTCATTGTGTGCCAAATATAATGAAAATAACCCACCTGGGTGGAGAAGGGAGCACCAGCCTAGTAGTATTATTGTTGTTCACTCATTTCAGTTGAGTCCAACTCTGTGATCCCATTTGGGATTTCCTTGGCAAAGATACTGGAACGGTTTGCCATTTTCTTCTCAGGTTCATTTTATAGATAAAGAAACTGAGGCCAACAGGGTAAAGCAACTTGCCCAGGGGCGCACAGCTAGTAAGTATCTGAAGTAGGATTTGAACTCAGGAAGATGAGTCTGCCTGATTCCAAGCTCAGTGCTCTATCCAATATGACACCACCTTGCCTGATGTAGAGGTCCATCAAAGATGCAGCAAATGTACCTGTTTTCTTACAGTCCTTCCAACATTTGCTGTTTTCCTCTTTTGTAAGTTTTGCCAATCTGATGGGTATGAGATAGAAGGTGAAGGTTGTTTTAACTTATATTTCTCTAAATATTAGTTATTTGGAACATTTTTTCATGTGACTACTGACATTTTAGATTTCTTTCCTTGAGAATTGCCTATTCATATCCTTTTACCATTCATCAATTTGGGTAATGGCTACTTCTATAAATCTGAATCAGTTCTTCATATAGAAACCTGCTACAAAGACTTTTTTCCCTGTTAGCGGTTTCCTTTCTAATCTTAGCTGAATTGGTCCTGATTTTGCAAAAACCTTTTAAATTATAATGCAATTAAAATTGTCTATTTTATCTGCTGTGGTCCTCGTTTGATCATCAACCTTCTCTTTTCCATAGATCTGGCCATAATTCTTCTTTATTCCTTTAGCTTGTTTGTTTAGATGTAGATCAGGTTATCCATTTGGAGCTTTTCTTGTTATATGATGTGAAATGTTATTCTAAATGTTATTTCTGCCAGACTGCTATTCAATTTACTTGGTGGTTTTTGTTAAAGCATTTCCTTACCTCGGGAGGTGGAGTCTTTGGGTTTATTGAACCTTAGGGTATAAGGACCTTATATTTAGTATGTTGTATGGCTAATCTGTTCCACTAATCAATTTTATCATTTTTAATCTGTTCCAAGTTATTTCAATCATTATTTAATTGTTGTTTATTTTGAGATGTTATTGCCAGACTCCTCTTCCTTTTTTTATGATTTCTTTTGAGATTTTTTTATCTTTTTTATTCTTCCTGATTAATTTTATTTTTTTCTAGTTGTATAAAATAATCTTGATTGAAATGTCACTAAGTAAATTAATTTAGGTAGGATTATCATGTTTATTATATCAGTTCAGGCTACCCTGAGGAATGAATACTCCTCCACTTATTTAGATCTGCCTTTATTTTCATAAAGGATGGTGCATTCATCTAGTTCCTGTGTGTATCTAGGCCAGTCAGCTAGTTAAAAAACACTTATTAAGCACATGGTAGGGGCCAGGCACTGTTCTAAACACAGAGATAAAAAGCAAAATGTCGTCTTTGAGTCCTCAAAGAGCTCAGCTTCTAATGGGGAGGAAAACCTATGATAAAAAGGAACCAAACTGCAGGGAGGGACGAGAGGGTTGCCAGTGGGGTGATACAGCAGGTTAGCGTATCCTCATCCTGCAGCCTGGTGGACCCCTGTCCCCCCCTTTAAGGGAAATCTCCTTTGTCCAGCCTCCACCCTCCCTAGTCAGAGGAGAGGGGCGTTTCAGAGTTGATTCCATCTTGGTCTAGTCTCTGATAATATACAAGTATCTGGAGGGCAGAAACTACCTTGTTCTTGTCTTTGTATGGATTTAGAGCCCACCATGGTGCCAGACTAATAATAATAATAGATAATATTTATATAGCACCTACTAGATCAGATGTTATCTCATGATCCTCACAACCCTGGGAGGTAGGTGCTCTAATTATTCTCATTTTACAAATGAGGAAACTGAGGCAGACAGTTAAATAACTTTAAAAAAAACTTACCTTTTGCCTTTGAATAGATTCTAAGGGGACAGTGGATTGAGAGCCAGATCTAGAGATGGTCTCAGACACTTCCTAGCTGTTTCTAGCTGTGTGACACTGCACAAGTCATTTAACCCCACCCTTGCCCATCCCTTACCACTCTTCTGCCTAAGAAACAATATATTGTATTGATTCTAGGATGGAAGGTAAGTGTTTAAAAAAAATCAACACTAAGTATCAGTTGTAAAGCACTTGTCCAGGGAAAAGATGACTCCAACAGTTCTTTCTCAGGAGGTGGATAGCCTTCCCTGTCATAAGTCTTTCAGGATTGTCCCAGATCATTGCACTGCTGAAAGTAGTCAAGTTTTCAGATAATCATCTACAATATTACTGTTATTGTGTACAATGTTATTCCAGTTCTGTTTATTTCACTCTGCATCAGTTCCTGCAGATCTTTCCTGCTCTTTCTGAAACCATCGTGCTTATCAATAAATTCCTTATAGGACAACAAAATTCCATCACAATCATGTACTACAATTTGTTCAGCCATTCCCCAGTGGATGGACATCCCTTCAATTTTTAATTCTTTGCCATTACAAAAAAAAGCAGCTATAAATATTTTCATTCAAATGGGTCCTTTCCCCTCTTATATCTTTTTGGGATACAGCCTCAGTAGCAGCATTTCCAGATCAAAGGGTATACACAGTTTTATAACCCTTTGGGCATAGTTCCAAATTGCCCTCCACAATGGTTGGATCAGGTCACAACTTCACCAATAATGCATCAGTGTCTTAATTTTGCCACATTCCCTCCAATATTTACCATTTTCCTTTACTCCCATATTGGCCAATCTGATATGTGTGAAGTGGTACCTCAGTGTTTTAATTTGCATTTCTCTAATCAAGAGTGATTTAGAACATTTTTTCATATTATTATTGATGGCTTTGATTTCTTTATCTGAAAATTGCTTGTTCATATCCTTGGACCATTTGTCAGTTGGGGAATAGTTTGTATTCTTATAAATTTGACTTAGTTTTCCATAAGTTTTTTTTAAAGAAAATATCTAGATATCCAAACTCTCTTTAAGCTAATTTTTATTATTGATAAAAAGTCATTGTCTATACATGCATATTGAAATTTTTAATGGTCAGTTCTGAAACATTAAGACTATATCTAATGATCCTTTTTCTGTCAGCAGAAGTCTGATTCCCACCCCCCAACAGACTTCTGATGAAAATAATTAGCTATTTCCAAAATTACCAAAATATAGAAAATCAGGAATCATTACCAGCTCAAGTGAAAGTTTCCTTTAGTCTTAGATAATTCAGAAGAGAGACAAAAACAACCCACTAAGGCATCAGAGCTTCATTTCATTGCTGCTGAGAGAGGATACATCTAATTACCCAATCATCTCAATTAGACAGGAAGTTCACCTGCTGACAAACAGCAATCTTGGGATCACTTAGAATAAATTGTAGAAATAATTGACTTTTCCAATCAATATTAACTTCATCATATTATACAGCTACTGCTGTTTCTTCTAGACCAGATATGATGTGGGGAAGTCCAGAGTACCAGTCCAGGGTGTAAGATTTAAATTTAGGTTTTATGCTAAATATTAGTTATAAAATAATATTGTGGTCACCAATTTAAAAATATTACAGCTTAAGTCAAAATGTCTTTTAGCAGCTTTATTTACAAAGAAGTGGAAAGAGTGAAAGTGAAAAAATGTAGATAAAGAGACAGATTCTAATAAGCCTACCAGGCCTTCTCCTGAAAAGCCAGGCTCAGCCCTGGCAGAGGATTCCCTAAATCCCTTGTCTCCATGTGGATTTCCCAGTAATCCTTAGCCAGAGGTCCCAGTGGTGTCTTCAGGCAGAGTTCCACCAATGCAGCCTCTTTCAAAGCTGAAGCAGGAATCTCAGCCACTCACTCAAAACACCAAGAAGGGAATGAATCTCCGGAATCAATCTCTCACCAGAAGCCAGGAAGGAAAGTCCCCTAGACCATGCTGGTCTCTTATGCTCCTCTTTTCCACATTACTTCTTGTCACTTCCTGTCACTTCCCCTTCTTCACAGAAACCAATGTCAGTTTTTCAATTTGCCTAGCATTGCCCAAGGATGGGGGGCAGTAGCCTTTGGAGGTGTGCACTTACTCTAGTAAGTGACTCAAGAAATCTCATACTTAATGGTAAGTAGGGGTACTTTAAGTTCTTAATTTGATTAGCTAAAAATAGACAAGGGGAGAGTTAATCCTATCTTTACAAGGGAATTCTAGCCTGGGTTTGGAATAAGGATTTAGTTCACACTTTGGGGTGGTTGCTAGTACTAAGTACTGATCTTTTTGCCTAAAACTTGGGGCAGAGTGCCAAGACAGGACAATCAATGGTGTGCCTGATTGGATCAAGTATGTAGTGAGATAAAAAACTTGAGACTAAACCTGGGGCTAGAATTTGATCAGCCCCTGACCTGATCAAGATCAGAGTGAGATCAAAAGCTTACACCTAAGCCTTAGGCAAATCTTTAAGCTATCAGCATCTTAAGGCTCAATTAAATCGGTAGGGGGAGGGGACCCTCAGAGCTCTAAGCCCTCAGATCATCACATCATCCCCTAAGCCTACCTATAATTAGGAAAAATGAGCAAACAAAAAAAAAGCACCTAACGCTAAAGGATTTTTATGGGGACAAAGAACAAAGTACAGACACAGAAAGAGAGAGTGAAAGCAAAGGCAACACACACAAAGCCCAAAAGAAAAATATGGATTGGATACAGATTCTAGGAGAACTCAAAAAAGACTTCAAAAACCAATTAGGATAGGCAGAGGGAAAGTGGGAAAGATAAATGAAAGTGATGCAAGGACAAATGAAAGTGATGCATGAAGAAATGGGCCATTTGAAAAAGGAGAACCAAAAGCTAACAGGAGAAAAATCAGGTCTTATAAAATCAGAATTGACCATCTAGAAACTAATAATTTCATGAGAAACCAAGAAATAATAAAGCAGAATCTAAGGAATGAAAAACAGGAAAACATGAAATATCACACTGAAAAAACAACTGACATAGAACATAGATCTAGGAGAGACAATCTGAGAATTATTGGACTACCTGAAAGCAATCATCAAGATAACACCTTAGACATCACACTTCAAGAAATTATCAAAGAAAACTGCCCAAAGATCTTCGAACAAGAAAGTAAAATTGAAATTGAAAGAATTCACAGATCACTTCCAGAAAGAAATCCTCAAATGGAAAGGAATAAAGAAATGGAGGAATTCCATGTGAACTGGAAAGACCTCTAGGAATTAATGCAGAATGAAATGAGCAGAACCAGGAGAATATTGTACACAAAGATTGATACATTATGGTACAATTGAATGAAATAGACTTTTCAACCAGTAGTAATGCAGTGACCCAGGATAATCCAGAGAAACGTGTGAGAAAGAATGCTATCTACAGCCAGAGAAAGAACCGTGGAACCAGAAATGCATTAAAAAATATATGCTTGATCATGTAGTGCGATAGGGATGTGATTAGGGTTTTGATGTTAAAGGATCACTCTGCTACAAATATGAATAACATAGAAATATGTTTTGAACAATGATACATATATAATCCAGTGGAACTGCTTGTTGGCTTTGAGAGGGGTAAGAGAGAGTGTGTGTGGGGGTTATGAATCATGTAACCATGGAAAAATATTCTAAATAAAAATAATTTAAAAAAGAAATCCTCAAATGACAACTTCCAGGAATGTAATAGCTAAATTCAAGAACCACCAAGCTAAGGAGAAAATTTTTCAAGCAGTGAGAAAGAAACCATTCAAATAACATGGAGCTACAATCAGGATCACTTAGTACCTAGTGACTTCTACATTAAAGGATCCAAAGGTATGGAATATGGTATTCAGGAAGGCAAAAGATTTGAGTTTACAACCCAGAGTCACCTATCCAGCAAAACTGAGTATATTTTCAGGGGAAAAAAAGACATTCAATAAGATAGAAGATTTTTAAGCATTTCTGAGGAATAAGCCAGACTTAAATAAAAAATCTGAAGTCCAAACATGAGACACAAGAGAAGCCCAAAAAGGTGAATAAAAAAGAGAAAATTTAAGAGACTTGTTAAGGTAAAAATGTTTATATGACTACATAGAAAGAGGATTTCTGTAATTCTCAAAAATTACTCTTAGTAGAGAAGATAGAAGGAATTTACCCAGAAAGGGGGTGGGGAAGTAAGCTGATTATGATGATATGATGTATATGATAACATAAGATGATATATGTATGTAAATGTAATGATATGAAATGATATGTATGCATACAAATGATATGTAAAAAAAAACAAGGGCTGAAAGAGAGAGTTGCACTGAGAGAAAGGGATGAGTGAGACAGAATGGGGTAAATTATATAACAAAGAGGTGAGAAAAATCATTACAGAGTGGGGAGGATAAGGGTAGTGATGGACAATGCCTAAACTTTACTTTCATTGTAACTGGCTCAGAGAGGGTAAAACAAGTATACTCAGTGGGGCATATAATTCTATCTTCCCCACAGAGAAGTAGAAGGGGAATAAGACAAAGGAAGGGGGAAGGAATTGGAGGGAGTCAAAGGGTGACAAAAAGCAAAATACTGGTGAGGAGGAACAGAGAGGAAATGGAGCAGTATCTAAAGGGAAAAATTGGATAGAGGGCAAAACATAATTAGTAATCATAACACTGAATGTGAATGGGATAAACTCCTCATTCAACAGAATCAGATAGCAGAGTGGATTAAAAAGCAGAATCTTGCTATATGTTGTTTACAAGAAACACATTTGAGGCAGAGTGATACACACAGATTCAAGGTAAAAGGCTAGAGCAGAATTTATTATATATCATCTAAAGTAAAAAAAGCAGGAGTAGCAATCATGATATCAGACAAAGCCAAAGTAGAAATTGATCTGATTAAAAAAGATAAGGAAATTACATTTTGCTAAAGGGTACTAGAAACAATGAAGTAATATCATTACTAAACATTTATGCACCAAATGGTATAACATCTAGATTTCTAAAGGAAAAATTAAAGGAGCTCAAAGAGAAAATAGATAGTAAGACCATACTAGTGGGGGATTTCAACCTTCCCCTTTAAGAACTAGATAAATTGAACCAAAAAACAAATAAAAAACAAGGGAAGTGAATGAAATGCTAGAAAAATTGGAGTTAATAAATAACTGGAAAAAATTGAACAGGGATAAGAAAGAATATACCTTCTTCTCAGAAGTACATGTTTGATACACATACAAAGATTGATCATGTACTAGGCATAGAAATATTGCAAACAGATGCAGAAAAGCAGAAATAATAAATGCAACTTTTTCAAGTCATAATGTGATAAAAATTATAATTGACAAAGGTCCATGGAAAGGCAAATTTAAAATTAATTGGAAACTAAATAATCTAATCCTTCAAAACTGGTGGATCAAAAAAGAAACCATAGAAACAATTACAGACTTCATTAAAGAGAATGACCATGAGAAGACAACATATCAAAACCTATGGGATACAGCCAAAGTAGTACCCTGAGGAAAATGTATATCTCTGAGTGCCTATAGCAACAAAATCAAGAGGGAAGAGCTCAATGAATTGGTTTTTTAAAAAAGAACAAATTAACAATCCCCAGATAAAAACTAAATTGGAAATCCTAAAAATTGAAGGAGAAATTAATAAAATTGAAAGTAAAAGAACTATTAAACTAATAAATAAGGCTAGAAGCTGGTACTTTGAAAAAACAAATAAAATAGATAAAGTACCGGTTAATCTAATAAAAAAAAGAGAATTGAATTAACAGTATTAAAGATGAAAAGGGTATTCTCACCTCTAATGAAGAGGAAATTAAGGTAATTATTAAAAAAGCATTTTGCCCAACTATATGGCAATACATATAACAATCTAGGTGAAATGGGTTAACATTTACAAAAATATAAATTGCCTAGATTAACAAAAAAGGAAATCAAATACTTAAATAATCGCATCTCAGAAAAAGAAATTGAATAAGCCATCAAGGAACTTCCTAAGAAAAAATCCCCAGGGCCAGATGGATTCACAAGTGAATTCTATGAAACATTTAAAGAACAACTAATCTCAATACTATACAAATTATTGACAAAATAAACAAAGAAGAGGTCTTACCAAATTCCTTTTATGACACAAATATGGTACTGATTCCAAAGCCAGGTAGACCTAAAACAGAAAAAGAAAACTACAGACCAATCTCCTTAATGAACATAGATGCAAAAATCTTAATAAAATACTAGCAAAAAGACTCTAGCAAGTTATCATGAGGATTATTCACTATGGTCAGGTGGGGTTTTATACCATGAATGCAAGGATGGTTTAATATTAGGAAAACTATCCACATAATTGACCATATCAATAATCAAACCCACAGAGATCACATGATTATCTCAATAAATGAAGAATATAGTTGTTACAAGGTTTTATAACATTTATTTAACAAGCATTTATGATCCCCATTTGTAAAGGGACTGATGGGTAAAAAAAGTTTCTAGAAAATAAGTTAAAATTAAGACTAAGTTTGTATATGAAGTTTCTCTGAAATAATTTATCAAGAATTAAGTCCCTGGGGGGGGGAGGGGGCAGCTGGGTAGCTCAGTGGAGTGAGAGTCAGGCCTAGAGACAGGAGGTCCTAGGTTCAAACCCGGCCTCAGCCACTTCCCAGCTGTGTGACCCTGGGCAAGTCACTTGACCCCCATTGCTCACCCTTACCACTCTTCCACCTATGAGACAATACACCGAAGTACAAGGGTTAAAAAAAAAACAAAAACAAACAAAAAAAAAAGAATTAAGTCCCTGGGGGCAACTGGGTAGCTCAGTGGATTGAGAGTCAGGCTTAGAGATGAGAGGTCCTAGGTTCAAATCTGGCCTCAGACACTTCCTAGCTGTGTGACGCTGGGCAAGTCACTTAACTCCCATTGCCTAGCCCATAATAACACTCTTCTGTCTTGGAACCAATATACAGTATTGATTCTAAGATGGGAGATGAGGGTTTAAAAAAAACAGAATTAAGTCCCTATTAGTACAGAGTCCTAAATTTGTGCACTGAGTGCTAAATTTGTGTTGACCAATATAACACAGGAATGAACCTCCTTAAATAACCAGGATCATAAAGTAACTCTGTGAAAAGAAAATGATTGTTTTGTTAGTATATAGTAGTAATATCCCTTCCAAATATAAACGTTCCTAGGAGGTACTTCATTTCCCTCTTCCTTTTTGTAATATTTCACAAATCAAGTAGCAAGGAAGAAAACAAGGATGATGGCAAAGTCCAAAGTTTTGCTGCTTGTTTATATAAACTACTAACAGTGTGACCTATGAAGTATGAATAGCCCACAGTTATGATAGCTTTATTATGAAGTCTCTAAAAAGATGCATTAAATATGACAATTGAGAGAGAAACATAGTAATTTATAGTAAATACAGAGTATAAAAAAGTTTGGGAATAACTTAAGCTTCATTTGTTGGCTCTGTGAGGGGTTAAATTTTGTGGGGTAGGAGTTTGAACAAAAGCCACAAAAAATCACAGTTGATTAAACACAAAACATTTAGTTTATTATTAGGAAATATGGATAGGAAATAGGAAGGAGGAAAGTGAAAGTAATCTTACAATAGCTTCTAACTCTACCCCAGATCCCAATCCTAACTCAATTTCTCTAAAAAACCCTAAATCTCTCTGCCTCAGAAGGCAGTATCTTCTGTTAGGCCAAAGACCTCGCTTACTCTTACTATCTAATCCTAGAGAGTGCCTAGAATTAAGGCTATTAAAGCCTTAATTCTGTTCTTTGCCTCCAACCAGAAAGCTTGCTGCTAGCAGTACACCCTCTCCCCAGGATACCCAGAAACAAAAAGCCTTCTGCCACTCTCTGCAACTGACTAACTCTCTCTGTCACAGCCTTCTGACACTAACTGACAAGCAGCACAGCAGGGGGTCTCTTACTGAAAAATAGGATTGCTCCTTTTCCTCTTAAATATAAAAAAGGAGAAATTAATAAAAACTCTCTTAACAGTTCTGCTCCAAGAATTGGAATTCTGAAATCCAGTGATTTTCAGTTCTTTTGATTTCCTTTTTTCACTTAGTGTTAATATTTTTTTTGTTATTTCTACTCATTTTCCTTGAAAGTCCCCACATTACATGACAGTGCCTTAAAACATTCAATAAGGTGTTATTTGTACTGAAAGATTTGTTTTTCCAGTAGGTGGCAGCAACTTCATTTTTTTAAATTAACAAAAGCCACATAAATGTGGGCAAAAATTAGGATCCCTTTGCCCAGGCCTTGATGATCTTCTCAGCAGCCTCCAGGGTACTGTCTTGCTGAAAATGAAGAATATAGTTGTTACAAGGTTCTATAATCTATATTTAACAAGTATTTATTATCCCCATTTGTGGAGGAACCGAAGGGGCAAAAAACCATCCCATATCCCATCCCTGTGTTTCAGGAGCTTCTGGTAAAATTAACTAACCGTGGAGGCCCTGTGGACCAGGGAGGGGGGCTCAATCCGGGGCAGGTGTGTCAGGCAAGCTTCATGGAGAAGCGGGATTCCAGGTCATTGTAGAGGAGGCCTGACTGCTGAGGGGCCCAAGAGGGATGTGGAGCTCCAAGTTTTGTAGTATTAACAAAAACTTAAAGCTGGTTAATGTGCAATTGTTTGAGCTGCAGGCACTGCTGCCACAGAGTACTCTCAAGGACTTGGGCTGCACCTGCCTGGAGAAAGCATTCCCAGCTGCTGACATGGCTCCAAATCCAGACTGACTCCCTCAACGACTTCTTCACCAAGTCCCCTGCTAGTCTCCTCTGTTAGGATATAAGTTCTTTGAGGTTTGGAAGTGCCTTTCTTTATGCTTGTATTTGTATTCTGAAAGCTTAGTACAGTGTCAGGCACATAGTAAGAGCTTAAATACCCTCTTCTCTCTTTCCCCCTACCTACCCTTGTGTGTGTGTGTGTGTGTGTGTGTGTGTGTGTGTGTGTGTGTGTCATAGATGTTGTGATACACTGGAGTAGATTGTAGTAAACTTACTTTAATGAAGCAAAACCGTACAAATTTCTCAAACTGTTCTTTGTTGCTGGAACTACAGAATGCTGAAACAGGAATGGCTGATAATTTCTAAAGAAAATAAATATTAAAGTTTTAATAAATTATAAGTTAAGATGTTACCAGGTGTTTCCATATAACAGTATTTTAATGATTCTTTTATTTAAAAACTGATTTTAGTTATAATAATTTAGGGGAATATTATTAAATATTTTATTTACAAATTACATATAAAGACAATTTTAACATTAGTTTTTTTTAAATTTTGAGTTTGGCATTCTCTCCCTCTCTCCCTTCACACCCACCCCCACATTGAGAAAGTGAACAATTTGATATAAATCATATTATATAGCACCAAGTTTCTTATATAGCACAATTCCATCACTGTCATGTACCACCACTTGTTCAGCCGTTCTCCATTTCATGGAAAACCCCTCAATCTCCAACTCTTTGCTTTCACAAAAAGAAGTGCAATATTTTTGTACATAGAGGTCTTTTCCCCTTTTTAAAATCTCTTTTGGATGCAGAATTGGTAGTGATGTTGTATTGCTACATCAAAGGGTAGGCACAGCTTTATAGCCCTTTAGGCATAGTTCCAAATTGTTCTCCAGAATGGGTGGATTGGTTCACAATACCAACAGTGCATTAGTTTTCCAGTTGTCATTTCCTTTACTTTTATATTAGCCAATCTGTTATGAATGAGGTTTAATTCAGAATTATTTTAATTGGCACTTCTCAAATCAATAAGTGATTTAGAGCATTTTTTCATGACTAGATGACTCCAATTTCTTTATCTGAAAACTGCCTGTTCATATCCTTTAACCATTTATCAATTGGGGAATGATTTGTAGTCTTATAAATTTGACTCAGTTCTCTATATATTTGAGAAATGAGGCTTTTATCAAAAAACTTTTCCACAGTTATGTAGAATACTGTGCATTTTCTTCCATCCTATTTTCCCTCATTTATTCTTCTCTCCCTCTCTTTTCCCCCTCTTCTTCCTCAAAAGTGTTTTGCTTTTGACCTGCATGTCCCCAAATCCACCTTCCTTTCTATCAGCAACCCTCTCCCCCTTCTATTTTTCTCCTTCCTCTACTTCCCTGAAGAGTAAGATAGACATCTATGCCCAAATGAGCATGCATGTTATACCCTCTTTGAGGCCAATCCAATTAGAATAAAGTTCAAGCACTGTCCGCCAGTGCCACCACCCCCCATCTTCTCATCCATTATAAAAGCTTTCCTACCTCTTCTATGTGAAGTAATTTACCCCATCCTACCTTTCCCTTCTTCCTTCTTTCAGAATATCCTTCATCCCTTAACTTTATTTTTGAGATATCATCCTGTCATAGTCCACTCACATCCATACCATGATAAAGTTCTTAGGAGTTTCAAGTAGGAATGTAAATAGTTTAACCTTACTGAATTCCTTATGCTCTATGGTTTATTATTTTTTATGTTTCTCTGCAGTCTTATATTTTAAAATGAAATTTTCTATTCAGCTTAGGTCTTTTCATCAAGAATACTTGGAAGTCCTCTATTTCCTTAAATTTCTACTTTTTTCCCTAAAAGATTTTACTCCATTTTGTTGGGTAGGTAATTCTTGCTTGTAATCCTAGCTCCTTTGCCCTCTAGAATATCATATTATAAGCTCTCTGATCCTTTAATGTAGAAGCTGCTAAATCTTGTGTGAACACGACTATGGCTCCATGATATTTTAATTGATGCTTGCAATATTTTCTCCTTGACCTGGGAGCTCTGGAATTTGACTATACATTTTCCCAATAGTTTTCATTTGGGGATCTCTTTTAGGAGGTAATTATTGGATTCTTTACATTTCTTACTCTCTGGTTCTAGGCAGTTTTCATTGATAATTTCTTGAAAAACAGTGTTGAGGCTATTTTTTTGATTATGGCTTTCAGGTACTTCAATAATTCTTAAATTATGTCTCCTCAATTTATTTTCTAGGTCAGTTGTTTTTCTGATGAGATATTTCACATTTTCTTCAATTTTTTCATTATTTTGATCTTATTTGTTTCTTAATGTCTCATGGAGTCATTAGGTTCCACCTCCTTGATTTTAATTTTTAAGAAATTATTTTCTTCAGTGAGTTTTTGTAACTCCTTTTCCATTTGGTCAATGCTGCTTTATAAACAGATCCTCTCTTTAGTGGATTTTTGTGCCTCTTTTTCCATTTGGCCTACTATGGTTTTAAATTTTATTTTCATCACTTTTTTTATGCATGTGACTCCTTTACCAAGCTTGTCAACTTTTTTTTAAAACCCTTCTCTTTTGAGAATCAAATTGTCAGTATCAATTAAGGCAATTATTAGGAGCTATTTTGCCCAATTATGACAATAAATATGACAATCTAGGGGAAATGGATGAGTATTTACAAAAATATAAATTTCCTAGATTAACAAAAGAGGAAATAGAATACTTAAAATAATCCTACCTCAAAAAAGAAATTGAACTTCCTAAGAAAAAAATTCCCAGGGTCAGATAGATTCTCAAGTGAATTCTATCAAACATTTAAAGAACAACTAATCCCAATACTATGCAAATTATCTGACAAAATAAACAAAGAAAGGGTCTTATCAAATTCTTTTTGTGGCACAAATATGGTACTGATTCCTAAACCAGGTAGTCCAAAAACAGAAATAAAAATACAGAACAATCTCCTTAATGAACATAGATGCTAAAACCTTTTTTCAATTTTTATGTTGAATATTTTCCCATAGTTACACATTTCATATTCTTTCTCTCTCCCCCAAACCCCCTTCGCCCCCCTTAGCCAACACACAGTTCCACTGGGTTTTACATGTATCATTGATCAAGACCTACTTCCATATTATTAATAGTTGGACTAGAGTTATCATTTAGTGTCTACATCCCCAATAATATCCCCATCAGTCCATGTGTTCAAGCAGTTGTTTTTCTTCTATGTTTCTCCTCCCACAGTTCTTCCTCTGAATGTGGCTAGTTTTCTTTCTCATAAGTCCCTCAGCCTTACTCTGGATCCTTGCATTGCTGCTAGTAGAGAAGTCTGTTATGTTCTATTGTACCACAGTGTATCCATCTCTGTGTACAATGTTCTCCTGGTTCTGCTCCTTTCACTCTGCTTCAATTTCTGGAGGTCATTCCATTTCACATGGAATTCCTCCTGTTCTTTATTCCTTTGAGCACAATAGTATTCCATCACCAACAGATACCACAATTTTTTCAGCAATTCCCCAATTGAAGGACATTTTCTCATTTTCTAATTTTTTTGCCACCACAAAGAGTGCAGCTATGAATATCTTTGTACAAGTCTTTTTCTTTATTATCTCTTTGGGGGATAATCCAAGCAATGCTATGGCTGCATCAAAAGGCAGATAGTCTTTTAAAGCCCTTTGAGCATAGTTCCAAATTGCCATCCAGAATGGTTGGATCAATTCACAACTCTACCAGCAATGCATTAATGTCCCAATTTTGCCACATCCCCTCCAACATTCATTACTCTCCCCACTATCATTTTAGCCAATCTGCTAAGTGTGAGGTGATACCTCAGAGTTGTTTTGATTTACATTTCTCTAATTATTAGAGATTTAGAACACTTTCCCATATGCTTATTGATAGTTTTGATTTCTTTATCTGAAAATTGCCTATTCATGTCCCTTGCCCATTTATTGATTGGGATATGACTTGATTTTTTCTACAATTGATTTAACTCCTTGTACATTTGAGTAATTAGACCTTTGTCTGAGTTTTCTGTTATAAAGATTTTTTCCTAATTTGTTGCTTCCCTTCTAATTTTGGTAGCATTGGTTTTGTCTGTACAAAAACTTTTTAGTTTAATGTAGTCAAAATTATTTATTTTACATTTTGTGATTTTTTCTAACTCTTGCTTGGTTTTAAACTCTTTACCTTCCCATAGATCTGACAAGTATACTATTCTGTGCTCACCCATACCTATAGTTTCCTTCTTTATATTCAAATCATTCACCCATTCTGAATTTATCTTGGTATAGGGTGTGAAATGTTGATTGAGGCCCAATCTTTCTCATATTGTTTTCCAATTTTCCCAGCAGTTTTTGTCAAATAGTGGGTTTTTGTCCCAAAAGCTAGACTCTTTGGGTTTATCAAAAACTGTCTTGCTGAGGTCTCCTACCCCTAGTCTATTCCACTGATCCTCCCTTCTGTCTTTTTGCCAGTACCATATTGTTTTGATGACTACTGCTTTATAGTACAGTTTAAGATCTGTTACTGCTAGGCCCCCTTCCTTCATATATTTTTTCATTATTTCCCTTGATATTCTTGGTCTTCCAAATGAACTTTGTTATAGTTTTTTCTAATTTAGTAAAAAAAGTTTTTAGGTAGATTGATAGTATAGCACTAAATAGGTAAATTAATTCGGGTAGGATGGTCATTTTTATTATGTTAGCTAATCCTACCCATGAGCAATAAATGTTTTTCCAGTTGTTTAGATCTAGTTTTAATTGTGTGAAAAGGATTTCATAGCTGTATTCATATAATTCCTGTATTTGTCTTTGCAGATAGATTCCTAAGTATTTTATATTGTCTAGGGTGATTTTAAATGGAATTTCTCTTTCTAACTCTTCCTGCTGTGATGTGTTGGAGATATATAGAAACTGTGAATCCATCTGGTCCTGGGGATTTTTTTCTTAGGGAGTTCTTCGATGGCTTGTTCAATTTCTTTTTCTGATATGGGATTATTTAAGTAATCTATTTCTTCTGCTGTTAATCTAGGCAATTTATATTTTTGTAAATATTCATCCATATCACCTAGATTGCTATATTTATTGCCATATAATTGGGCAAAATAGTTTTTAATGATTGCCTTGATTTCCTCTTTATTAGAGGTGAGGTCTCCCTTTTCATCTTTGATACTGATAATTTGGTTTTCCTCTTTCCTTTTTTAAATTAGATTGACTAGTACTTTGTCAATTTTATTTATTTTTTCAAAGTACCAGCTTCTAGTCTTATTTATTAATTCAATAGTTCTTTTACTTTCAATTTTTTTATTTCTCCTTTGATTTTTATAATCTCTAATTTAGTTTTTAACTGGGAATTTTTAATTTTTTCCCTTTCTAGTTTTTTGATTTGCATGCCCAGTTCATTGATTTTTGCCCTCTCTAATTTGTTATTACATGAACTCAATGATATAAATTTCCCCCTGAGTATTGCTTTAGCTGCATCCCACAGAATTTGGTAGGATGTCTCATCATTGTCATTCTGTTTGATGAAATTATTAATTGTTTCTATGATTTCTTCTTTAACTATCTGATTTTGGAGAATCATATTATTTAATTTACAATTAGTTTTTTTTTGTCTGTTCATGTTCCCTTACTGATTATTATTTTTATTGCATTATGATCTGAAAAGGTTACATTTATTATTTCTGCTCTTTTGCATTCGTTTGCCATGTTTCTATGCCCTAGTACATGGTCAGTCTTTGTGAATGTACCATGTGCAGCTGAAAAGAAGGTTTATTCCTTTTTGTCCCTATTTTGTTTTCTCCACATATCTATTAAATCTATTTTTTCTAGGATTTCATTCACCTCTAATCTCTTTCTTATTTATTTTTTGGTTTGATTTATCTAGATCTGATAGAGGAATATTTAGGTCTCCCACTAGTATAGTTTTACTATCTATTTCCTCCTTGAGTTCTGCCAGTTTCTCCTTTAGAAATTTGGATGCTATCCTATTTGGTGCGTACATGTTGAGTACTGTTATTTACTCATTATCTATACTGCCTTCAGGATGTAATTACCTTCCCTGTCTCTTTTAATCAGATCTATTTTTAATTTGGCCTTATCAGAAATTATCATTGCCACTCCTGCCTTCTTTTTTTCAGTTGAAGCCTAAAAGATTTTACTCCAGCCATTGACCTTAACCCTGTGTATGTGCACCTGTCTCATGTGCGTTTCTTGTAGACAACATATGGTAGGATTTTGTTTTCTAATCCACTCTGCTATTTGCTTCTGTTTTATGAGTGAGTACATACCATTCACATTCAGGGTTATAATTATCAGCTGTGTATTCCCTAACATTTTGGTATCCTTTCCTAGTTCTACTTAGACTATTTCTTTATATCCCCTTCTTCTTACGCTATTTCCTTTTAAACCAGTGGTTTGTTTTAAATCAGTTCCCTTGTCCCCTCCCTTGGTTTATTATCCTTTTCACCCCCTCCCCCTCTTATCATTTTTTAAGGCCTAATGAATTCCCTCCCCCACTCTTCCCCTCCCTTTATGAGCTCCCCACCCCACTCTCCCCTTGGTTTATCCCTTCTGACTTTATCCGTAGGGTTAGATAGAATTTGATATCCCAATGGATCTAGCTACTCTTCCCTGTCAGGATTAATTCCGCTGAAAGTAAGGTTTAAGTATTTACTATTAACGTTCTCTTCCTCTCCTTCTTATAATAGTATTCATCCCTTCCCCTTCTCATGCCCTCTTTGTGTGGTATAGATCATCCTATTTTTCTTATTTCTTCAAGTTTTTCTTGGTGCCATCTTTTATTCCCCCTCCCCACTTTTCCCCCCATATCATCTTACAACATTTAGTACTCCAACCTCTCCTTATGACTAATTATTCTAATTACTATAATAATGAGTACAATTTTTTAGAATTGCAATAATATTTCTCCATATAGGAAGACAAATAATTTATCTTAATGAGGCCCTTAAAGAAGCAAATTTAAAAATGAGCTTTCTTTTTTCTCCTTTCTTTCTTATTTACCTTTTCATGTTTCTGTTGGTTTTTGTGGTTGGATATCAAACTTTCCATTTAGTCCCGGTCTTTTCTGTGCAAATACTTGGAAATCTTCTATCTTGTTGAATGCCCATACTTTCCCCTAGAAGTATATAGTCAGTTTTGAAGGGTAGGTGATCCTTGGTTGTAGACCCAATTTTCTTGCCTTTCTGAATATCATATTCCAAGCCTTGCGGTATTGTAATGTGCAGGCTGCCAGATCTTGTGTGATCTTGATTGGTGCTCCTTGATATCTGAATTGTTTCTTTTTGGCTTCTTATAATATTTTTTCTTTAACTAGGAAGCTCTTGAATTTGGCAGTTATATTCCTGGGGGTTTTCTTTTGAGGGTTTAGTGTAGAGGATGATCTATGGATCCTTTCAATGTATATTTTGCCCTCTTGTTGAAGAAGATCAGAGCAGTTTTCTTGGATAATTTCTTGTAATATGTTGTCCAAATTTCAATTAATTTCTGATTTTTCAGGAAGACCAATCATTCTCAAATTGTCTTTTCTAGACCTGTTTTCTTGATCTATTATCTTCTCATTGAGATATTTCATGTTTCCTTCTATTTTGTCAGTCTTTTGACTTTGCTTTATTAATTCTTGCTGTCTTGTGAGATCATTGGCTTCTACTTGCCCAATTTTAGCCTTTACAGACTGGTTTTCAGCTATAATCTTTTGGTTTTCCTTTTCTGTCTGGTCTATCTGGCTCTTCATGGCTTCCAGCTGGTCATTTCTGGTCTTTAATTTGCTTATCATTTCATTTGATTTCTGATCCTCAATTTCCAATTGTGAAATTCTGCCTTTTAAACGATTATTTTTTTGAGCTATTTCCCACTTTTCTTGCCAGATCTCTTCTATCTTTCTCATTATCTCATATTTGAACTCTTTAAGAGTTTGTGACCAATTTTCTTTCTTTCTTTTTTTTTTTTTTGAGGTTTGGATGTTTTTGCCCTCCTCTGTTTTCTGTTTTTTTTTCTGTGCAGAAGTTATCAAGCATTAGAGCTTTTTTCTTGGTCTTTTTGGTGTTTATTTCTTGGGCCTTGCTTGGTGTCATTATGCTTTCTCAGCCAGAAGTCTGAGTAAGGCAAGCCAACTCTCTTTGTATAGAGTTAAGGAGCAGTTTTTGCCTGAGGCTACTTTGCGAGTCTCCTGGCTTCCACTGTCTGCTAGGCCTCTGCTGTCCGTGGCCCCTCTCAGCCTCACTCCTGAGGCCAAGATCTGTACTTCCCAGCCTCCTGGAGTCTTTGGACTAGCTGTTTTCAGGGTGAAGCCCCCGTGGTCCTAGTTGGCTGCCCAGAGCCTGGAAATTGGTCCACGCTTGCTCCTCCACCTGAAGTTTTTCCCTGAGTCTCAGTGAGCTGAGCTGCTTCCACTGTCTGCTGCCTCTCTCAGCCCAACTCCCGTGCCCAAGGTCTAGGCTCTCCAGCCTCCTGGGGTCTCAAGTCTGAGAAAATCAACTAAACTAAACTAAACTAAAAATAAACATTAGCTTAATGGAAATAATAATTTTTGCAAAGTTGCAGGGTACAAAATAAATCACATAAATCATTAGCATTTCTATGTAGTTACACCCTTCTTTTCTGTCCAAGAATTAATATTTGTTCCAAGGCAGAAGAGTGGTAGCAGTTAAGCATTGGGAGTTAAGTGACCTGCCCAGGGTCACACAGTTATGTCAATTCTTTTCTTGTGATTTGCTTGCATCTCTCTATTTCTATTCCCAGTTTTTCTCTGCCTCTCTTATTTGATTTAAGAAATTCTTTTTGAGCTCTTCAAGGAATTTTTTTTGGTCTGAGATCAATTCACATCTTTCTTTGATGCTTTGGTATGGCAGTTTTAACTTTATTGGTTTCTTCTGTTTGTGTTTTGATCTTCCCTGTCACCCTAGTAACTATAGTCAGGTTTTGTTGTTTTCCTTTTTGGCTCATTTTCCCAACCCATTTCTTTATGTTAGATTTTGGCTCTGTTCTTTGGATCAAAGGAGCACTGTCCCAGGTTTTTTGGGCTGTTGTTTGAGAGTCAGTTCAAGGAGTGTGTAAGTTTTCAATTCTTCAAATGTGGATGAGAGTTGCGATCACTTTTCTGCTGGCCTGGGCTCTGGGAGTATCCGTAAGCTGGAACTAGGAACGGGGTCTCTGCTTCCCTTTGGGTGCATGCTCTAGTGTGCTAATACTTGTCCTTGCCCTGCGCCTGCAACCTGGAACCTTGGACGTACAGGCAATGCAACAGAATCCTGCCCCCACCACCAGCAGAGTCCCTTGTGATCGTCTCACAGGTGGTCTGACCTCCCCTCATTGCCTGTGGCTTGAGAGGTCTGGCAGCAGCTGCTGCCGGCTTGTTGGGGTGTCCTGGGCTATCCTGTGCCCTACTCTCACCCTGGGAGACTGACTTTTCCTGCTGCCCTTCTAAGTTATCTTAGGGTCGATCACTCCAACATGTTGGTTCTGCTGCTCTAGAATTCATTTTCAGGCACTATTTTAGAATTGTTTGGAGGGAATTTGGGGGAACTCAGGGGAGTCACAGCCTTTATTCTACTCTAGGTATAATATTTTTTTTCTTTTTTAACAAGACCTTACATTTTGTCCTAGAATCAATATTAAGCACTGGATCCAAGATAGAAGAGAGGTAGGGGTTAGGTAATAGATAAGAAGTGTCCAATAATTCTTTTTAAGAGGTACAGTGAAAAAAGCAACATCTAAGTAACCAGCTTTTTGTTTAGTCATGTTGGAATTTTCATGACCCTATTTGGGATATTCTTGGCAAAGATATTAGAGTACTTTATCATTTCCTTCTCCAGAATATTTTACATATGAAGAAATTGAAGCCAATAAAGTCAAATGATTTGTTCTGGGTCACAAGGCTAGTAAGTTTCTAAGGCTAGATTTGAACTCAGGTCTTCCTTGCTCCAGGCCTGGTGCTCCATCCATTGCACCAGCTAGCTGACCCTCAAAATTTGTTAGTAGCAACAGAAAGATTTTCTTTTGGACTTTTATAAAATAATATATTAGAGTTGATAATAATCCATTACCTTATTTTTAGTCATCCATTTCACGAACTTGTAGTCATAACTTTCATCTTCCTTCATGCCAGAGAGGTCTGCATCTAAAACAAGGCAAAAAAAGAACTATTTAGTATATTTAATCAAAATTTGCCTTAGCATTTGATTGTTATTAATAACCACTTTCTAAATTTTCTCCATGTAAATGAATGTAGTTTAAGATTTTCTCAGTAAAGACCTTGACCTGCTAACTAGAAGCCACTAAAAAACAGTGAGGATCATTAGAAAAGTTTATAGGAGTACAGGAATCAAAAATTAGATGTGATATGATAGGTCCTTTAGCCAGTAAAGATTTTTTAAAAGTGAATCACTTTATTGATGCTCTAAGATTGTGTCCATGAGCACAATTAGTTGGCCTACTGTTAAGCTGTAGTTACAAATCAGTGAGTTCTATCAGATAGTCAGATTCACTTGTAAAGACTCTTTGATCACTATGAAGGAAATCTTTCTTCATATGTGAAAAAAGTTTCACCTCACATTTCATCCATTTGTAATAATTATATCACCAAATATTCTCTTCATTAATAGTCCTTGTTTTCTTTGGTAGACTGTTTATTCAGCTCTCCTTCCCTTCTATAGACTCATGACCTTTACTCTCTTGCATCCCTAATGTTCCTAGATATTTTGGTTCCTTGAGCCGTTTTTTAGTTTAAGGCTGGACCCAGATGAATTTTCCTTGGGGTATACTTAAGAGGGATATCCCAGTTGCTTTTTTCTGTCGCTTTCAACTTGTACAAATGCTCATAGTTAGATGTCTTTGAGTACTTTACAATCATTAGTTTATAACATAAAATTATTGATTTTTCAGAAAATATTCATCAAAATGTTCTCCATATATTATTAATGTATTTTTTAAGCAGAGAAGAGTTAGAACCTCTAACTTATACTTGTCCCTATGTTTCACCAACAATTATCTGCATATGGTATGTAAAATTTAAATATGTCCCTAGTCAAATTTTAAGACGTTTAAACTTATTCCCTATTTGTACATATGAACTATTTAGGAATGACACATAAATTGCTGGAGATCTGTCCCTCTGGGAATTAAGTCAACTCGTCAGACAAGACATTTATTTATTAAGCATCTTCTATGTGTCAGGTACTCTGCTAAGTGCTTGGGATACCAAGAAAGATGTTCATAAACTAAAAGTGGAGATCCCCTGAAAACCACTCTGTACAAACAAGGATATGGGATAAATTGGAGATAATCACCAGAGGAAAGGCATTTGCTCCAAGAAGGATCGGGAAAGGGCTCCTGTAGAAGGAAGGAGTTTAGCTTGGACTTGAGGGAAGCTGGGGAAGCCAGGAGGTGGAAATAAGGAGAGAACATTCGGGGGTTGGGGAGGAAAGTAGAAGCCAAATGAGAAAAGATTAGTGCCAAACAGTGAGGAGATGGGTGGCACTGGACTCTGCTATTTAGGAAGAGTAGGAGGGCCTGGACGTGGGAGAAGCTTGTTCCAGGGAAGCCTGGCCAGCTTGAGAGAGAAGAAGGTCCAGGATGGTTTTGTGGAGTCTCTGTGTGTGTGGACCTGGAGGAAGAGCCAAAGACTTTAGGAGCTGTCACAGAGAAGAACAGGGGCAGAGCCATGAAGACCTCCAGAGAAGAGAGCCACCAACAGTATCAAAGGCTGCAGAGAGGTGGAGAAGAACGAGGATTGAGAAGACACCCTCAGATTTGGCCATTAGAGATCATTAGTCACTTGGGCAAGAGCAGTTTTGATTGAATGATGAGGTTAGAAGCTGGAAAGGAGAGAGAAGTAGAGGGTGAAAGGTACGGGTTGTACTTACAGATGTCTCATTTCTCTGCATGAAGTTTGCTACATTTTAGAAATTATGAACATGGCATTTTATTAAC
This sequence comes from Gracilinanus agilis, assembly GCF_016433145.1. Taxonomy (NCBI): domain Eukaryota; kingdom Metazoa; phylum Chordata; class Mammalia; order Didelphimorphia; family Didelphidae; genus Gracilinanus; species Gracilinanus agilis. The sequence continues at coordinate 39,939,703 of NC_058133.1, read as the reverse complement.
AAATATGAACATTAAAATATTAAAAATTGTACATAGAGTCGTTAACTTCTAGCCAACAACTTTGTTGCAGTTGTTTTGTTTCTGTTTCTTATTTACAGCTGTTTCATCTCCTTCCTGCCTCCTCTGTCCTACCCAATGTCCATATATGGTTTTCATTTCTTCATCCAAACATTATCTGTTTATATACCATTTATCAATTGGGGAATGACTCTTACTATTATAAATTTAACAAAGTTCTCAACATATTTTAGATGAGAGACCTCTATCTGAGAAACTGTCTTTAAATTTTAACTTAATTTTCTTTCTAGTTTTGGCTACATGTTTTATTTATACAAAATGTTTAAATTTAATGTAATCAAAATTATCCATTTTATATGTCAGGACTCTATCTCTTGTTTATTGATAAGTTCCTCTCCTGTGCATAAATCTGATCGGTAATATGTTCCCTCTTCTAATTTCTTATGAAACTTCCTTTTATGTCTAGGTCAAGTATCCATTTTGATCATCTCTTAGTGAATGAGGTAAGATATTGGACTATATCAGTAATGGTGAAGAGAGTGCTAGGCCCTGCCCCCACCCAACCCCACCCAGGGGAGGGAGGAAGCACTCCCATTGGGCTGGATGGAGGGGTGGCTGAAGTGAGGAATGTCCTCAGGGAGTGTAGAGAAGGGGAGGGGAGTGGCCCAAGCACTCTGCTCCCTTCCAGCCCTGCCACCTGTGAGGTACCCACTTTTATCCCTGTGTGCTCCCATTGGACTGCTGGGCAGAGAGGTAGGGAGGTACAGTGGAGAGGGGGAGGGGAGCAGCTCTGCCCGAGTCCCTCTACCTTTCTAATAATGAACTCTGGGAGGGGGGAGTGGCTGAGTGCTCACAGAGAATGCTCTGTGTGCCATCTTTGACACCTGTACCATAGGTTCACCATCACTGGTCTATACCTAGTTTCTGCCAAACTATCTCCCAATTTATCCCAGCGATTTTTGCCAAATAGTGAGTTCTTATTCCTAAAACTTGGATCTATACTTTTTCTAACCTTTAAAAAAATATTTTATTTTCCCAATTAGAAGTTATAGCAATTTTTTTTTAAACCCTTGTACTTCGGTGTATTATCTCATAGGTGGAAGATTGGTAAGGGTGGGCAATGGGGGTCAAGTGACTTGCCCAGGGTCACACAGCTGGAAAGTGGCTGAGGCCGGGTTTGAACCTAGGACCTCCTTTCTCTAGGCCTGACTCTCACTCCACTGAGCTACCCAGCTGCCCCTATAGCAATTTTTAACATATGTTTTCAAAAATTACAAGACCTAAATTGTCTTGCTTCCTCCCTTCTCTCACCCCTTTCTGAGATCATAAGTAATTTGATCTGGTTATACATGTATGAACATGGGAAACATAATTCTATATTGGTCATGTTGTGAGAGAATACTCATAAAACCAAAACCCTCAAATAAAAACACACAAACTAAACTGGAAAATAGTTCACTTCAATCTGCATTAACACTCCATCAATTCTTCTATAGAGGTGGAAAACATTCTTTGACATACTTTTTTTTTTTTAAACCCTTGTACTTCGGTGTATTATCTCATAGGTGGAAGATTGGTAAGGGTGGGCAATGGGGGTCAAGTGACTTGCCCAGGGTCACACAGCTGGGAAGTGGCTGAGGCCGGGTTTGAACCCAGGACCTCCTGTCTCTAGGCCTGACTCTCACTCCACTGAGCTACCCAGCTGCCCTCTTTGACATACTTTTGTCAAATATGAGGTTAATATAATCTTTTGCTACTGTTTGTTATATATATCTATTCCATTCCATTGATCTATCTTTCTGTTTATTAGTCAGTTCCAGATAGTTTTGATAATTACTGCTTTATAATACAATTAAAATCTGGTATTGCTAGGCTTCCTTCTACATTTTTTCATCAGTTCCTTTACTATTCTTGACCTTTTTTCCCCTTCCAAATGAATTTTGTTATGTTTTTTCTAGCTCAATAAAATAATGTTTGGGTAATTTAATTGAGATGGCATTGAATAAGTAGATTAGTTTAGGTAGGATTGTTGTTTTAATTATATTGGCCCACTCATGAACAATTCATATTTCTCCAATTATTTAAACCTGACTTCATCTGTATAAAAAGTGTTTTAATTATGTTCATGTAATTCTTGGATTGGTTTTGGCAAGTATACTCCCAGGTATTTTATTCTGTCAGTGGTTTTCTATCTCTTCTTGTGGAATTTGTTAGTAATATATAAAAATGCTGTTCATTATATGGATTTATTCCATATCTTGTTACTTAGATAAAATTATTGAAAAATGTAACTGCCTTTTTTGTTGTATCTCTATGATTTTCCACAATTATCATCATTTAGTCTACAAAAAGACTGTTTTATTTCCTCTTTGCTCATTATGATTCCTTCAATATTATTCTTATTGCTATTGCTGTGTTTATAATATAATTGTAAATAATATTGGTGAGAATGGTTATCCTTGTTTCATTCCTAATCTTATTGGGAAGGCATCTAGCTTATCTTCATTACAAATAATTCTTGCTGATGGTTTTAGTGAGGTACTTTGTATCATTATAGAAAAAAATCCATTTTTTGATGCTTTTCAGGGTTTTTAAGAAGAATAAGTGTTGTATTTTGTCAAAGGTTTTTTTCCCTGCCCTTATTGATATAATCATATTATTTTATTACTTCTGTTATTGATATAATCAAATATGTTGACAGTTTTCCTTATATTAAACCATTCCTGCATTCTTGGTATAAATCCTCTTTGGTCACAATATGTAATTTTTGTGAAATTGCTATAGTCTCCTAGCTAGGATTTTATTTAGTATTTTTTCATCCATATTCATTAATGAAATTGGTCTGCAATTTTCTTTCTTGGATTTAGTTCTTCCCAGTTTAGATATCAGCACCATATTTGTTTCATAAAAGGAGTTTGGTAGGATTGTTTCTTCATCTATTATTTAAAATAGTTTATTTAATATTGGAATTAGTTCTTTAAGTGTTTGGTAGGATTCACTTGTGAATCCATCTGGTCCTGCTCCTATTTTTTTCTCAGGAAGTTCAATGATGCCTGTTAAATTTCTTTTTCTAGAATTGGTTATTTAGACATTGCTTCCTCTGGCGGTCTAGGCAGTTTATACTTTCGTAAATATTCTTCCATTTCACTTAACTGTCAATTTTTTTGGCATATAATTAGGCAAAATAACTTGTAATAATTGCTTTGATTCCATCTTCATTGGTCACATATTCACCCTTTTCATTTTTAATTCTAATGATTTTGATTTTCTTCTTTCTTTTAATAACGTTAACCAATGGTTTATCTGTTTCATTGATTTTATCATAAAACCAATTCCTAGTTTTATTTATTAATTAATTGGTTTCTTAAGTTTTATTGATCTCACCTCTGATTTTTAGGATTTCCAATTTAGTGTTTAGTTGGGAATTAAAAAAATTTTTTTTCAGTTTTTAAAATTGTATTCTAGATCACTGATCTGTTCTTTCTCTATTTTATGGATATAAGCAATTAGAGATAGAAATTTTCCTTTGATTACTGCTTTTGCTGTATCCCAGAGGTTTTGGTTTGTTGTCTCATTATTATCATTCTCTTCAAAAAAATTATTTATTGTTTCTATGACTTGTTCTTTAATCCATCTATCTTTTAAGATTAAATTACTTAGGGTAGGTGGGTAGCTCAGTGGATTGAGAGCTAGGCCTAGAGACGGGAGGTCCTGGGTTCAAATCTGGCCTTGGATACTTCTCAGCTGTTTGATCTTGGGCAAGTCACTTAACCCCCATTGCCTAGCCCTTACTGTTCTTCTGCCTTGGAACCAATACATAATATTGATTCTAAGGAGGAAGGTAAGAGTTAGAAAAAAAAGATTGTTACTTAGTCTCCCATTGATTGATTTTTTCTTTGCATTTCCACAGACATATAATTTTGATCATATTATTACCTGAAAAAAGATTAATTTAAAATTTCTGCTTTTCTATATTTAACTATAAGGTTTTTGTGTCCTAATATATGGTTGACTAATTCTTGTAAAGGTAGCATGTGCCACTGAGAAGGTATTTCTTTCTATTGCCATTAAATTCTCTCTAGATATCTATCATATTTAGCTTATCTAAGATGCTATTCATCTCTTTGATTCCTTTCTTATTTATTTTTTGGTTAAATTTATCTAGTTCTGAGAGAGGAAGCTTGAAGTCCCTTACTATTGATGTTTTGTTATCTATTTCTACCTGCAACTCATTTTGATTTTCCTTTTAAAATGTGGATGCTATAATATTTGGTACATATAGGTTTACTATTGATAATGCTTCATTATGGTACCTTTTAACCTAATATAGTTTCCCTATTTATTTGTTTTGATTAAATCTATTTTACCTTCAACTTTGTCAGAGATCATGATTGCTACCTCTGTTTTCTTTGTATCAAATGAGGCATAGTATAGTCCACTCTAGGCTTTTATTATTACTTATGTATCTCTCATTTTTAACTGTATTTCTTATTAAACAACATATTGTCAGGTTTTGTTGATCAATTCTGCTATTTCAGTTTTATGGCTGAATTAATCCTATTCACATTCAAAGTTATAATCACTAGTTGTATATCTCCCTCCATTCTATTTTCCCTTATTGTTTGCCCTTTTCTCTTTCCTTATCCCCATTCCCTCCTCATTAATTCAGTCTCTTCTGATCACTACTTCTCCTATCCACATCCCTTCTAAAATTCTCTCCCTTATTCTCTCCCCTTGCCCTCCTACTTCTAAATTAACCCAGCTTATTAAGGGTTCCTCCCTTATCCCCTCCCCTTTGCCTCTGAGTCCTTATTGTATCAACCCTTTCAAGAGTTCCTCCCTTATCCCTTCACCTTGTCCTCCTATTTCTTGATACAACCTCCCTTCTAGGTACCCCTTTCTTATCTTATCCCTTTCCCTCTTTTCTCTTAGTCTACATGCCCTTCTCTTAGTCCCTCCCTTCTCCTATTCCCTCACCCTCATATTTCTCTGTAAATTGATAAGACTTTTATCCTTTTAGTTGTACATATTGTTCCCTCTTTAACCCAGATCTGATGAGAATGGGTTCTACCACTACCAGCCCTCCACCTCTTCCTCCCCTTCTCTGCAACATTAATGCTTCTTTTGTATGAGATAACTGTTCCATTTTACCTCTTCCTACTCTGTTTTATTATCATTTTTTGGCTCATTCCATTATATTCAACTTAGCCTCAAGCAATCTATCTCTATATGCTCTTTCAAACTACCCAAGTAGAGATATCATTCTTAAAGGTTATAGATAACATTTTCCCATATAAGTAAACAATATTACCTTATGGGATCCCTTATAGTCTTTCATGTTAACTTCTTTTGGTTCTTGTAGATCAAATTTTCTACTCAGTTCTGGTCTTTCCTCCAATAATAGTTGAAAGTACTTCAGTTTGTTAAATATATATTTTTCCCTTTGTATAATTATGTTCAGCTTTGCTGGGTATGTTATTCTTGGTTATAAACCCTGCTCCTTTGCACTTTGAAATACTGCGTTCTAGGTCCTTCGTTCTTTTAATATTGAAGCTGCTAAATCTTGTGGTATTCAGATTGTAGTTCCACAGTATTTAAAGTGTGTTTTTTCTTGTTGCTTGATGCATTTTCTACTTAACCTGGGAACTATGGAACTTAGAAATGACCCTGTGAATTTTCATCTTGTGGTTTCTTTCATGTGTGATCAGTGGATTATTTCAGTTTCTATTTTAGCCTCTATTTTTAAAACTTCCAGGCAATTTTCCTTAATAATTTCTTGTATCTTAGTGTCTAAACTCTTTTTTGTTGTTGTTGTTCATGACTTTCAGGTAGTTTGACAATTCTCGATTAGTTTTTCAGTTCTGTTGTTTTTGTAATAAGATATTTCCTGTTCTCTTCTATTTTTAAATTCTTTTTATTTTGCTCTATTATTTCTTGTTGCCCTTAAGAAGTCTTTGGCTTCCCTTTGTCCTATACTAATTTTTAATGTTATTTTCTTCAGTGAGTTTTTGGATCTCTTTTTCTAATTAGATTATCTTTCTTTCATAATTATCTTGATTTTCTTGCATTGCTTTTTTTTTTCCCTAATTTTTTCTTCAACCTATCTCATCTCATTTTTGAAATCTTTTTTAAGTTCTTCCAAAAACTCCTTTCGAATCTGTGACCATTTGAGGATTTATTTTTGGATGTTTTAGAAGTAGGTGATTTAATTTCACTGTCCTCTGAAATTTGAACCTGGTCTTTCTTCTCTGTTCCCATAGTAGCTATCTAAGTTTGTCTTCTTTCTCCTTTACTTACTCATTAAAAAAAAAAAAAGTTAGTAGTCAAAAGGCTTAATTGTTAGCTTTATGGTAGAGTTGGCCTCTGTTCTGAGGTTTTTTTGCTTCTATTTTCTGAGTCCTACTTAGTTCTTCCAATTTATATAATCCAGGACCAGATATGTTCCCTGTTTCCCCTGGCTCAGACCCCAAATTATAACTGACCTAGGGTGTCTCAACTCCCCTCCCACCCCCCAGTTCTGCCCCAGGAAGCAGACAGTTCTAGTCTCTGGGGTCCCCAGCTGCCTCTTAGCACTAGCTCACCTCTCTGGCCTGGGGCCACAGCCTGGGATGGCACAGGGCCCTTACCTCTCAGCCAAACTACCCTCCTCCTCTCTTGAAGCTCAGCTTGCCCGGAGCCTTCCCTGGTTAGGCCTCTGCTGATTCGGGGTATCTATGCTTCAGTCAGGTGAGAAGGTGGCCAGGGAGGTCAGAGGCCTTTCCCCAAGCTGTCCTTGGCTACTCTGCTGTACTCCCGACACTTATCTATTTCTGCCACTTTTACAGTTAACTCTGAAACATTCTTTTTGGTGGTTTTTGAGGGAACTTGGAGAGCTGGAGAGCGAGGTCATCTCTGGCCTTATTAGGCATCTTCCCACCATCTTCTCCCAGACTTGTTGCATTTTAAAGCTTTTATTAGGTTCTGAACAAGGGCCTATTCCCTGCCAGGCAGCTCTCTGCGCATCTTTGCTTCTCCTCACCTTGCCTAGAGAAAGGAGGACTTTACCAAGAGGACAAACTGAACCCAACTAGAAAACGCAGCCCCTCCATTTTCTGCTGCTTCTCTTCATAGAGGCACCCGGAGTGGCTCAGAAGTGGACCCAGCGTGTGTGCTGCCGCCTTCCACTCAAGACCGACATGCTCTGGCAAGTGACAGCCCAGCTGTTCAGAGCTGAGGCTCCGGGGGCATTTTCACCCCACACCCTCAGCCCATCCCGGATTTAGAAAGAGATTTTCATGACATCCGGGAGCCCTCAGCAATCCCAGTAGAATTCCATTCACATTTACTGGAACTCCTTGGAGTAAAGATAACTCTAGGATGGAACTGATTCTGAGGAGAAACTCCTAAGGAAACTGCTCTCCCATCATTCCCCGGGCAGGAGAACAGCCCCCCCCACCCCTACCCCCAGCGTCCAGAGCCCTTACTAACTCAGTGAGGAGATGTCTGCAATGATGAAGTATCCCCCCTCGGGGACGGTGGGTCTCAGGCCGGCGCTGCGCAGGGACCTGATCAGCCGGTCCCGCTTCGCTTCCAGCTCCTGGGGCAGAGTTCTGAAGTAGCATTCCGGCCCGTCCATGTGTTGAAGGGTCACCTCAAAAGCTCGAGCCAAAGCCTCCTGTATTGTAAAGGTTCAAAACCAAGGAAAGAGAGGATTTCCCCCATTAGTTACTGTAATGCAAACACAAGTAGACCCGAGTGTCAGCTGATATTAATATTTCTGCAAACTTCTGCTTCTACAAATCTTTTTTTTGCTTTGTGGTGAGTTCACAGGTGGGTGATTTTTCCCACTATGGAGGTTATGGATGGGAAGTATGATGAATTTTTTTTAAACTTACCTTCCGTCTTGGAATCAATGCTCTGAACTGGTTCCAAGGCAGAAGAGGTAGAGGAAGGGGGGGCTTGTGGCTAAAGCCAATAAAAGCCTCGCTTCAACCAGAAGAGGGTACCTTTGCCGAATGATTAGGGGCGCTGCCCTCTTTCTTTTCTGCTCACAACTTCTGACTCTGAACTTGTATTGTGAAAGGTGGACCTCAAGGAGGGCCTGTCTCCATCCTGTTCCACACCCCACCCTGAGGTGCCCCCGGAGGGGTCACTAGGCCTGGAGTGCCTGGAGCAGACTTTAGTTTCTGTGATAAAGGAAGCCTGTGACACCAGGGGTAGCCAAAGACGTTGGGGGTAGGGGGGTGGGGGGGAGACTCAGCCTCTCCGGATTCCTTGCGTGGCTGCTTTCTCCCACTTTTTTTTTAACCCTCACCTTCTGTCTTAGAATCCATACTACGGGGTCCAAGGCAGAAGAGCAGGAAGGGCTGGGCAAGGGGCGGTTAAGTGACTTGTCCAGGGTCATACCGCTAGGACGTGGGTGAGGAGAGATCTCATGCCTGGTACCTGCTCCCCTCCCCGCCCCACGCCCCAACAGCACTTTGATAGCTCCCTTCAGAAGCGTGCAGCCCATCCCGGGTAGATACAGTGTAACCTGAGGGGGGCTACTCGGGCTTTTCCTTTTGTGAACTTGACCTGAGGCTTTCCCAGTGGAGGGAACTCTGTACCCAACGGCGGGAGCCCCCGCAGCCTCACGGGTGGCAGAGGCAGGCCTTGAACGCGGGGGTCCCGCCTCGAGGCCAGCTCTTGGGCCGAGTCTCACAGACCAGCAAAGCGGACAGCAGTTTCTCTGGGGGTTGCTAACACCACGGGAGAGCCGGAGGGCGGAGCCAGCAGGATGCATCAGGTGGCAGGTAACGTGACACGCGCGGAGCAGCCCTCAGGAAGCACCTGCCGCGTCCTGGGCTGTCCATTCTAATGGCAAAGATGCGGCCCAAAAGGGAGCTGACCACAGAGGAGGAGGAGGAGATGGCCGGGTGGGGTGGGGGCCGCGGATGGGGGGAGGAGGAAGGAAGGGGCAGGAGCCACGGAGGAGGCTGTCCAGGGTCTCTGAGATGAAGACAAAAGTGAAACCCGGCTGGACCTCATGGAAGAGGCGGTACTTGGGCTGGGCCCTGAATGGACCTGGGACCTTTAGGAGGGGAGGAAGAGCATGGAAGGCTGGTGGACACTGCCGGAGAGGCACAGCTGACCGGCCAGTGGGCCAATAAGGGCTAGTGAGGGGAGTCTGGGAAGACAGGCCGGGGGCTAAGAGAGCCGCAGGTGGGCTCCAGGGCTGTCTGGAGACCTGAGGCAGGGAGGCCGGAGCTCCTCCGAAATGTGGGCAAGAGGCCCTGCGAGCTCTATGCAGGAGGAAGACAGATGGTGGCAGATGGAGATCTGGGAGAAGGAAGAGTTCGGAATGGCTCGGTGGGCCGCCTGGAGTGACTGAAAGATGGCAGAGGCCTTCCCTGGACAGGCTCAGCCACAGAGACTAGAGGGACACAGGACGGGGCTAGCAGCCTGGGGTGGGGGTCACAAGGCCAACACGCTCAGAAGCGGGATCAGACTGTGTGACCCTGGGCAAGTCACTTGACCCCCATTGCCTACCCATACCAATCCTCTGTCTTGGAGCCAATACACAGTATTGACTCCAATATGGAAGGTAAGGGTTTAAAAAAAAAAAAAAAAAAAAAAAGCAGGATCAGAGTAGCCTTTCTAGGCTGGGCCCAGCGGCCTCTGGTGGGGGGGAGGGGGTCCATAAAGAGAAAGCTTTAACTGTGGGATCAGTCTGTACTTCCCAAAGTGAGCTGAGCTGGCAAGAGGAGGATAGAGCTTCCCTGACTTCCAAGCAAAGAGGAGGGGAACACTCCTTAGGAAGCCACAGTGCTGGACACCGGATGGTTGCTCAGGCTGTGGGCTTGACTGCATGGGTTCCTGGGCTCCCTAAAATTCTAAAATTCTGTGATTTCAGCTTTTACTCTATATCTTTTAGTTGTTGAGCATGACTACTTTTAAAATAAAAATGATTGGTTTTAAAAATCCCATGATTGGGGACAGCTGGGTGGCCTAGTGGAAAGAGAGCCAGGCCTGGAGACAGGAGGTCCTGGGTTTGAATTTGGCTTCAGATACTTCCTAACTGTGTGACCCTGGGCAAGTCACTTAACCCTCAATTGCCTAGAACCAATACTCAGAATTGAGTCTAAGACAGAAAATAAGTTGTTTGTTTTTTTTAAAGATTAGTAGTACACATCATCTAAATAGCCTTAATTTTTAAAAGCTTCCACACAATATGGTTTCCTCATGTTCATAGTGTGGGAAGTAATTAAAGTGATATCTTTCCCATACTGAGTTTTTGAGTCTACATAAAGAACTTTAATAATTTCCTGGTTTTCATTTTGTTGGTTTCTATCTGCCTGCTGCAGTGATGTGGAATATCAATTCTATAGTCTAACATAGTATCTCTCTTAACTAGCTACCTGTGTTCTATGAATTTAAGAAGCATGTCAGCCATTACCTCATTGTTAAATGAGAGTACATTAAATTACTGGTAAATCTTAAAAGTGCTATATATATATAAATGGCATATAAAAATATATACAATTTACATTATATATGACACATGTTAAGCATTATATAAATGGAAACTTATTAACATTTTCATCCAAGTTATCAAGTAAAAAGATGTTGAAAAGGAGTCCAATCTCAGTATAAATAACAAATTTTACAGAAACATTTTAAACCCTTATTTAAAAAAATCAGCATCTTAAAGTAGAAATTTTTCCACTCAAGTGGCCATTTTTTAGTAAAGGAAAATAATAAATGTTGGAAGGGATGCAGCAAAATTGAGACACTAATGTATTGCTGCTAGAGTTGTGAATTGATCCAACCATTCTTGAAAGCAATTTTGGAATTATGAGAAAAAGGGCTTTAAAAGAATGCTTGCCCTTTGCTCCAGCAATACCACTGATGGGTTTGTACCTCCAAAAGATAATAAAAATGGTTATACAAAAATATTCATAGCTGCACTCTTTGTGGTGGCAAAAAATTGGAAAACGAGGGGATGTTCCTCAATTGGGGAATGGCTGAACAAATTGTGGTATATGATAGTGGAATACTATTTTGCTCAAAGGAATGATGAACTGCATGATTTCTATAAAAACTGGAAGGACCTTCATGAACTGATGTGGAGTGAAATGAGCAGAACCAGGAAGGAGAACATTGTACACAGAAACTGAAACATTATGGGACGATCAAATGTGACAGACTTTGCTACTAACAGCAAAGCTCCAGGACAATGCTGGGGGACTTATGAGAAAAAATTCTCTCCACATTGAGAGAAAGAACTGTAGGAGCAGAAATCCAAAAGAGAACATATGATTTATCACTTGTTTATTTGGGTATAGGATTTGGAGTTTTGTTTTTTTAAAGATTACTCCATTACAAAAATGAATACTATGGAAATAGGTTTTGAGTGATTATGTATAACCCAGTGGAATTACTTGTTGGCTCTGGGGGGTGGGTGGAGGAAAGAGGGGAGGGAGAGAACAAGAATTGCGAAACCAAGGGGGAAAAATTTAAAAATTGAAATTTTTTAAAGTGGCCTTTTTTTAGATTCTTAGAAAAAAATTTCATTTTTCAGTGAAAAATATAATTCACAAAATAACCAACAGCAAAAGGTAATACCTTGGATGTAGAAACATTTTTAACAAAAGTCATCTTTTTAATACATAAAATAATTGTATTTACTATAAAATAGTATTTCAGCAGTTAGTTATATTTCCTAAATTGTCCAAATATATTCTAAGTAAGTTGGGCTCAAGGTGGGGTGAGGTGCCATTTCTGGTCCTGGAGGCAAGTGAAGCAAAGATCTATAGTCTTAGGGAATCTGGACTGTAGACCTCCAGGAAGCCTTGAAGGCTCAAGCTTAACATAAGCTGTGGTCAGCAGTTGTGTGAGTAGGGAATAACTCCGCATAAGGAAGTGTAGCCCACCCTGCAGCAACCTAAAGGCGTGACATCTGCTCTGTTGAGAGAGTGCTTGCTTCTGCCCAACCCCGTAAGCAATTGTACTCGTATGAATTTGCTCGACACTACCAATCCTGCCAAAGGATGCCTTCCTGTCAATCTGTACCTCTATAAATTCTGTCTGGCCCACTGTCTGGCGCACTCTCACTTAGCAGGGCGCCCCGGCCCTAATAAAACTTCCTCAGATTTAGACCTCTGGGGTCTGGGTTGTTGCACAAAGCGCCCCACTTCACAAGGACTCAGCTGTTTTAAGACATACAACGAGTCAGTTCATCCTAAGTTCCGTTCCGTGCACTTACTTACCTGTAAAGGAGTTGCACACGTGTAAATGGTGTTCTGTTGCACAGTCTGCATGTGTCTTATGAGAGTCTCAGGACCGATAGACCAACCAATCTAAGAGAGGAAAAGGAGAAAGAATCTAATTGTGCCTACCAGATTGAAGAGAGTACACAACACAAGTTGTATGCAGATCACAAGCTCCCAGACATGCAGCAAGCCGCTAAGCTGGAGCCGAGCCTCCTTTGCTGACCAGAAGCCTTGACACCCTTTGGGCCAACACAGCTGCCTAAACAGGAGGATGAAGGCCCAGCGCCCCTATTCCTGGTCTTGCAATAGACCAACAGAAAGTCCAGTGAAGTGATTTTCTACAGCCCAGTCCTGCCCTGGGCGCATCCCCCCCCACCCCAAAACAGGGCCTTGACAGTCCAGGGACACACGGATTCCACAAGGCTTTGTCTCTGGAGGCTCCTCCTGCAGAGGGGACCCTGGGAAGCCTCAGGAAGCCCAGCAGAAGCAGCAGCACTGAGAACAGGGCACAGAAGCCCTGGGGGCAGCAGAGACAAAAGAGGTACCCCCCCACACCCCACCAGATCCAATAGGCACCACCAGGAGATCCTAGATTAATAAACAGTGACAGAGACTATCTGTTGTGCAAGACAGTAAAAGATAAGAACAGATGGTTTTTGGATAAAGAAATCAAAGCCATGTGAGAAATGCATGGAAAGCTGGACGTGAAATTATAAACAAGCAGAACCAAGAGCACTTTATATACAGCAACAGAAATAGTTTGAAGAGTGATTGTGTATATCCACCTCCAGAGAAAGAACTGATAAATAGAATAAGATATTGTTTTACATATATATAGACATTTTTGTCAAATGATGCCTTCTCTAATGGGGGAAGGGCATGGCGGGAGATACCTGGGAGCTTAAATATAACAAATAAGTGAAACAAAACAAACAAACCCAAAACCAAAGATAGCCTAGCTGAGTTCTAGGAAGTTCATCACTAGCAATGAAGTTAAGAATTCTTTGCAACTGTCAACTGTAAAAGTGAAATTTGGGGAAATGTATCAAACTACATTTCCCGTGGACAACGGGTTTCTGTTTCCGGGTCTTTGGGCTTGGGGAGGCCTACATCGACATAGAGAAGGCTTAATCTCCGGGGTTAGGAGGGAGTGGTCTCTTTTGCCAGTAGGCTCTTTGCGAGTAGGCGCTTGGCTAGGAGGCAGTAAATGGAGGCGGCAGTTTTGAATGCTTACAAGCGCGTGGTCTAATGATTTTATCTATCAGCATGGCTTTAATTAAAATACTAATTTATATATTTATACCAGCCTTTATCATTTTTCATATTAATACAACTTGAAATCTGGACACTACCACCTCACACCTAGCAGATTGGCTAACATGACAGCAAAAGAAAGTAATAAATGTTGGAGGGGATGTGGCAAAATTGGGACACTAATGCATTGCTGGTAGAGTTGTGAATTGATCCAACCATTATGGATGGCAATTTGGAACTATGCCCAAAGGGCTTTAAAAGACTGTCTGCCCTTTGATCCAGCCATACCACTGCTGGGTTTATGCCCCAAAGAGATCATAGGGAAAAAGACTTGTACAAAGATATTCATAGCTGCGCTCTTTGTGGTGGCAAAAAAATTGGAAAATGAGGGGGTGTCCTTCGATTGGGGAATGGCTGAACAAATTGTGGTATATGTTGGTGATGGAATACTATTGTGCTCAAAGGAATAAAGAACTGGAAGAATTCCATGTGAACTGGAATGACTTCCAGGAAGTGATACAGAGGAAAGGAGCAGAACCAGGAGAATATTGTACACAGAGACAGATACATTGTGGTACATTGAACATAATGCACTTCTCTACTAGCAGCAATGCAATGATCCAGGACAATTCTGAGGGACTTATGAGAAAGAATGCTATCCACATTCAAAGGAAGAACTGTGGGAGCAGAAACACAGAAGAAAAACAAATGCTTCATCACATAGCTTGATGGGGATATGATTGAAGATGTAGACTCTAAGCGATCACCCTACTGCAAATATCAATAATATGGAAATAGGTCTTGGTCAATGACACATGTAAAACCCAGTGGAATTGCTCATTGGCTAGAGGAGGGGGTTTGGAAGGAGGGAAGGGAAAGAACATGAATCATGTAACCATGGAAAAATATTCTAAATTAATTAAAAAAATTTTCAAATCACTAAAAAAAAAAGTAATCTAGACACCCCAAGTTTATTAACTCTGCCCTTTGAGAAACCTGGCACCAGGCTTACCTGTTTTGAGCTGAACTATAGACTTTAAACTGTTTGGGGACCCTAGTGCGGGCAGGATTTATGGATACAGTCAAAATACTGAACGCCTTGATTTGTTTTAAAGGCTTCTCCCATTGTAGTAAAGTCGTCTCTAAGGAAGCCCAGCTCTTAGTTTGACCCTTTCCTTTGAAATTGTTATAGTTGACTGCTCCCTGATACTCCTGAGGCTGGCTGCAGACCTTTTTGTAGCCTGTTTGCAGTTTGTCTATGCATGCTTGTTGAACCAAGTTCTCCAAAGGGTATAAAAGACCCCCAAGTTCTGTCCCTCTTCAGAGTTATTACCTACAGCCACTATCCTCTCAGAAATACTGGTGGTAGCCAAATGGTGGACACTATCTCTCTCTTGATTAAAAACTTGGTTTTTCTGACTATTTAAGAATTCTGTGTTTTTTCCAAGTTAACACAACAAATAAAAATTCTAAATGGCCCCTTGCTTCATTGGGAGCCCCATTCTGCTTCTACTGTGGTCATAGAGTAGTGGAAAAGGAGCAAAGGTGCTGTGAATGTTGGTTTTTCAGCTGTATGTAAACATTAATTTAATGACTGATGGCCTAAAAGTATGTTCCTCAGACAACATCAGTGAGGCCCAAACGAACCTTCTCAATACTGATGTTGCTCTAAATGGAAGTTGCAGCCAGTGCCCAGAGTCAATGAGAAATGGCGGACGCTTGGAGAAGAAATTGGAAGGTGAATGATAATAACAATCGCAGCTTTAAGGTTTGCAAAGTATTTCACAAGCATTATTTATGGGATACTCCTAAGAGCCCTGTGAGGAGGTTATTACAGCTATTATTATTGCATTTTAGAGATAAGAAAATGAGGCTCAAAAAGGTTCCTGACTCATGGCTGCTGGTATTCAGTCTTTTCCTTGCACCTTGCTGGCAGGTGTGTTGGCATCATAGGCACCTATTACTGGTAAGTGTCTGTGAAAAGATGGAACCACTAAGACCTAACAGATTGCACCAATGTGCCTGCCACATCCCTGCAGGTCCAGGCTGATGCTGCCGGCAGCCTTCCTGTGGACACTCTGGGCACCTCAAGGCCACCAGAGCTCCAGTTACTGCTCTGGACATAAGATGACCTAGATCAGATGAAGACAAGGAATGGCCTGAGGGCATGGTAGGGAGATTGACAATTCAATGTTGTCCAGGAATATGTTCATGGATGGTTTCTGTGTTACTCAGTCAACTCTGTAAAGTACCTAATACCTTTTTTCCTTATTATCCCAAACCTGACTACTTTCCTTGTCCATCTGGGGTCATGTAGCCAATAAGCATCAGTCAGGATGAAAACTCTGATTTCTCCTCTTAGTCCAACACTCCTTCTACCACATCAGACTACTTTTCTTTTTATTTTAGATTCAGAGATCTTTTATTTTCCTAGTTACACTCATTATACGTTTTCCAAAATTATAAGATCCAAGCTGTCTCCCTCTCTGTCTTCCTTCCCCCCACTCTGGGATGGTAAATAATTTGATCTGGGCCAAAAATGTATTAACATGCAAAACCTACTTCCATATTGTCCATTGTTGTAAGAGCATCCTCATATAAAACTGTAAATATGCCGATGAAAGATAGTATGTATGCTGTGATCTGCATCTATCCAACTCCAACAGATTTTTCTCTGGAGGTGGACAGCATTCCCCATCATAAGGCCTTCAGAATGTCCCAGATCACTGCACTCATCATGCTACTTTTCAACAACAGATGAAAACGAGAACAGAACTGCTGATATTTAAGTAGCAACCTTTTTTCATAATTGATTAAAGTGGAACCACCATATTCTTATATCATATGTTCAGTGTACTATATGAGCAAACAGCAATGGTACCATAGAAGATAAACCCTGGACAACCTGCTGGACCAGACTCAGTGCATCTAGAAGAAATTGGGCTTGATGCAATGTTAAAGGAAGTCAGGGATCAATTTTCAAGTGATGGAAGGTAAAGATGACACTGAATGATGGGGAAAAATCATAGACTCTAGTATTTCCTTCCCCCAAAGAAGTCAATGATTACTAACCAACATACTTACTCTCTTCTCTCCAAAACCTTTATGATAACAATCAACATGTCAAGGGTATGGATGAAAAGAGAAAATGACCAGAAGGCTTTTCCAGACCATCTTTTACCAGAGTCCATTTTGACAGTCATACTACTAACTGAAATAAGATCCTACTGTGGATTTGTGGATGATAAGAAATTTTGGTAAAATAGCATTGGTCATTGTCATACATGAGTTCCTTGGCAGAATCTCAATGAAGAGAGATTCTCTGTATGGTGAGATAGTTCAGTCCTCTAGAAGCTCTCTCTTGTGTATGACAGTGTTAGTAGCAACAAGCCCCAAAAAGTTAAAGAGCTTGGATAGCACTTCTACTTATTTCCTATCATATGGATAGGTAAATTTGTCTGATAGGTTCTGATGAGGTGAGGTATTATTGTAAAAAATAACTAGCTTTTCACTGTTAAAACCTATATTTGACTATTTGCCATCTTAGGAGGCAGGGAGGGAGAGAATCTAAATTGCAAAATGTCAGCTAGAAATTGTCAAAAATTGTTTCTACATGTAATCTTTAAAAACTTTAAAAGTTAAAAATAATTTTTTAAAGTTATGAAATCATGATATATGCTTTACTGTTTATTTTATTTTAAAAACTCACCCAATTCTTTTTCTTTTCTAAAGATATTATGGAAGTTGATGATAGGTCACAACATGATTGAATTTTAGAGCTGGAAAGGGACTTAAGAGATTCAACCTCCTCATTTTTGAGATGAAGAAACTGAGGCCTAGAAAGGTTGTCACATAGTTAGCAAATTGGTACCAGAAGGGGGCAGCTGGGTAGCTCAGTGGATTGAGAGCCAGGCCTAGAGACGGGAGGTCCTAGGTTCAAATCTGGCCTCAGAGACTTCCCAGCTGTGTGACCCTGGGCAAGTCACTTGACCCCCATTGCCTACCCTTACCACTCTTCCACCTATAAGTCAATACACAGAAGTTAAGGGTTTAAAAAAAATTGGTACCAGAAGCAAGACTGTAGCATGCTGTTTCTAGAATAAAGATCAACTTGTGGGAGGGTTAAGAGAAGAAAAATATATATACATATATTCTGAAAATTAAAGAAAGTCTTCAAATTCAAACCAGAAACTTAACATAGAAAATGAAAGGTTGCATCGTTTTCCTCTCCAAAGCTTGTTAATCCATCTCACCTTCCATCCAGTCACGCTGAAAGTCTTTCCAGCACTTCCTATAGTGATTGTTCTTTCCCACATACCTGGCAAAGTAGCTGTAGAAGAAAAAAATGAAGCTGTAAATCTTTAATGAATTATATTCCCAATATTGATACTAAATCATGTCATTTTAACTAATAGCCATTTGGGATTGAGTAACTATAGCCAAACTATTCTCCAAAATGTCATAATGTTTAAGGTACCAAAATATGATGCCAGCATAATATATATATGCATATATATATAAATTATTTATTTTTTAAAGTATTTTTCCATGGCTACATGATTCATGTTCTCTCCCTCCTCTTTCTCAGAGTTGACAAGTAATTCCACTGGATTATACATGTATTATCACTCAATACTTATTTCCATATTCATTTTTATAATAATCTCAGTATAATATACTTTTAATTGTTTTTGGTATGATTTTTTTCTCAATGAAGTGATGCTCTACAAAGAATTTTGAAAGGCCATCATATTGAAGTAATATTGTACTTTATAAATAAATCATATAATTTCCAGAGTTGGAAGGGACCACGGAGGCCATGAAGTTCTCCCAATGTCTGAACAAGTATCCTCCCTGTGACATACCAAACAAGTTGATGTCTAGCCTTTGACAAAGACTTTTGGAAAGAAGGAGCTACTATCTGCCAAGGTGGCTGGTTTCATTTTTGGATTGCTCTAATTTCTGAAGAGTTCTTTCTAGATCAACCCCCAATTTGTCTCCTAGGGCCCTTTGCTTTTAGTTGTGCCCCCTGGGGCCAAGAAGAATAGATGTAAACTCTCTTCCTTAGGTCAGCTATTAAAATATTTGAAGACAGTCATCATGTATCCCATAAACCCTTTCTTTTCTAGGCTAAACATCCCCACTTCCTTTATATGATTTTCATATGGTATGATCTCAAGGCCTTTCACCATTCTGGTGACCTTCCATGAATACTCTTAAACTTTAATTCCCTTCTCAGTGCCCCTGCTCTGATTAGAGCAATGGGTGTGTGAGATGAATAATGATCTCTCCAAATTTTTAGTCTCCCAGTTAACTGTCAAAGATTACCATGGCAGAGAACCTTTTTCTCTATGTGATCATGCAAAGAAAGCTTAAATTACAAATGGGCAAAATATTATATCATATTCTTCAAAAGGAAGAATGTATGACTTTGCAAAAAAAACCCAAAACTTAGGAAACTCAGGACTAGTATTTTCCAAACATCTGATGAGTAGTATTATTTACTGGGAAACAATGATGTAAAAACCTTACACCATTTCAAAATAAGAGAAACTTGGAGACACTAACAAAACTAACCATCTATCATTGTCTAAAAATATCAGCCACCAAATTGACCAAAGAGAAGAAAAGGATGTTTATATGAAGCAAACCTAACAGTTGAAAATTATCTTTTTAAAAATAATTTTGGATCTCTTTATTGCATTTACATATTTAAGGTATATTCATACTACTGGTCTATAAAATATAAGATGGTAGGTATTATGCCTCATCTAAACTCTTCATCACTCTTGGTGAGAGTACTATCTAGCATGGGACTCTGCACACAATAAAGACTTAAATGTTTGTTGAACTGAATTAAATTATTTGTAAAATGTAAGCACTAGTAATCAAAAGGTCAAATTTAAATATAGCACTTAAAGGGGAATTAAGTTAATTTGTGATTCCTAATTATTGTAGTCATACTAAACTCATTATAATTAAATGCCATTTTTCCCAAGTTAGTGGATCACTGGGGGGGGGCTTCACAAGGAATATTCAATATTCAATATTCACAAATAATGAAGGAAGAAATATCTTTTTTCTTTCAGTGAAATGTTAGATTCCAACCACTTTTGAAGGCTGGAAACTTACTTTGTGTATGGATAATGTGATCACCCAAGAGTGAATTATATTGTTCTTTTAGAAGCAATGCCCTATGGTAGCGTTGGTGAATGTTTTCAAGTTCCTGTGCCCAAATTGTAACTTCAAGCTGCCTGTGAGCCCCCACAACCTATTGCCCCAGAGATCAGAGGAAGGAAGTGCTCTCTTTGGGCGGCTGGACAGAGGGGCAGGGCATGCAAAAAATGTCCTCGGGTGCTGAGAAAAGGGGGACGGAGCAGCTCCCCCTGCCAGCTGGGCATGCATGCCCATGCTTTGACAATGCCGCCCCATAACCTATTGGAAAAACAAGTTCCAGAGCTCTCAACCCAGGATATGGAGGGAGAAGCAGTTAAGTGAGAATGCCTTAGTAGAAGAGGAAATAACAGTGTGGGATGTTGAAAATATTTATGTTAGAAAGTAAATTCCTGAGCTCATTTCTTTTCTTAAACATATAAAAACCATAACAAAACCTGAAACATAACATACTTCCCAATAGTGTAGTGTGTAAATCTTGCAGCCATGTTTTTCATGGGTGCAAGCTAGCAGTTGCCCAGTTAGAACACAGAACCTGGCATGAGGCGGGGCTGGTGCCAGGCTTGACAGTTGAAGTGAGGGTATATAAGAAGGGTCCCACACCCCTGACTTCACTTCTCCTTTTACTTCTTTGGGAGTTGGACTCTGGGAGAAGGGAGGAGGAACATGGGTTTAGATTTCTTAGGCAGGTAGGCTTAACTATCATTGCTGGCCAAATATAAACAACTCATTGGCAGACCCAACAATCTCTTAGGGAACAAGAATATATATCAACCAACCAGACATCACCATCTGGCCCAGGGCTTGTCAGCCCTGGGTCAGCAGCCAAGCATTGTCAGAGTTAAGTCTTCCCACAAGGCATTCTTATCCTCTGCTCCATAAGAAGACCTTTCAGCCTTTCAAGACTAGTCCAAAGAAGTTAGCTGACTTAAGATCTTAGATTACTTTACCCACTTCCAAATCCATTCTACCTAATACAGTTATCACCAAATAAACCCCTTAAACCTTTAAGCCTAAGAACTTGAAGTCATTGCCTTACCTTCAACATAACCAAGTAAGAGCAACTGTCTGAACATTCCAAAGGCTACAGCTCATCAACTCCATTAAGCTATTGGGTCTAGGAAGTGTCATTTCTCCTTCCTTTTTGACCCCATCAATTCACCAATAGGATTACTTCCTTACTCAGGACAGGGCCATAGAATCCTGAGCTTAAAGGGGCTTGGTTTTGCTGGTGAGGGAGAGTTTGATCTATCTCTCTGCCAGCTTGGGAGCAGGATCCCTGTTATATTCACACCCTGTACTCTAGCCTATTGCCTCTGGGCTGGCCTAATACCATCCTCCATACTTCTCCAGCCTAGCTAGCCCCCTTTACATTACAATAGATATTCCTACAAAATACCCTACAAAGTAAACTCAAAAAGTAATTGATGAAAACTACAAGTGTGATTCTTTTCTTTTTCCTCTCTTTTCCTTCCTTCCTTCCTTCCTTCCTTCCTTCCTTCCTTCCTTCCTTCCTTCCCCTTCTATCTCAGAATAGATACAAAGCATCTGTTCCAAGGCAGAAGAATGATAAGGTCTTAGGCAATTAGGGTTGTCTTATCCAGGGTCACACAGCTAGGATGTGTCTGAGGCCAGATTTGAACCCAGGTCTTCCCAACTCCAGGCTTGACTCTATCCCCTGAGCCACCTCCATGTCCCTTTCCATGTATGTGACTGATCCATTCCTCTAGGCCAAGGCCTTTCACTGTTGGAGCGCAGCCCCAGGATGGCCCACTGGATTTGCACGGCATTTCGATGTCTCAGGGCCTTGGGCTTAGGATTCAGGGAAATGCTCAAGCGAGGTTACAGATAATCACAGGTGCCATCAGCATTGCTGGGATGCTACCAGAATCCTCAGCGGCAATATCTGTTCATGGCCTTTAAATCAGCCAAGGCAGCTCTGCTACTCCTCGGTAGCTTATACTCTGAGAAGTCGGATAAGAGCTAGAGACATGACAGAGAGGCTGACACCAGGGAAACCTGCCTCTGTGACAACATAAAAATGATACTAATTTCCTGATGTATGGTTGGAAACCTTTATTATATTATGTTAAAGAACCACTGCTGCACTCCACAAATGGATCTAATAGCTGTTGTGCATCTTTCCTGAAACAAATGTCACTGCATTTGATGGAATAGGTAAAGTTTAATGCGAGAGAATGGCCCTCTCTAAATAGTGAAATAGTGGGCTCGTTTTTTCCCTTGTTTTATTTTTATGGACTGTGATAAAAACTAAAAAGCTGAGTTTAAAAAGATGTCTTGCTTCTCTTTGGTAAAGCTATTTGATTAGTTACATTTTTACCCCGAAGGGTTTATAGTCTGTAGGTTTAAACAATAAATTTCACAGTCATTTAAAATGACCTGTTGGGAAAACATTTCTACATGAAGTTAACTCGGCCTCTGGAGCCCTGAACAGAGCCATCATCATGTAGATAGAGTTTATGTTGGGCATAAATTATTTTTGGTTCATTAACTACTTTTCTTCCCCTTTTAAAATAAAATCTTAAAACAAAAGTGATTTCAAGTGACTGCATTTCCCTCACTTCTTGCTGGGAAAAGGCTGAAGCCTTTGTGTGCCTCAAGCAGCCACAGGATAAAATTCTCGCGTCATGCCACAAACTACTCATTGAGGAACGACTTCCTCAGGTGAGGACACATCCCAAACCCAGTTGCCTCACTGCATCCCAGGCAGCAGGTTCAGGCCTGGACAAACTATTAGGACTCCTATGAGAGCTCACTGGCTGGGCCAGGCTGGCCTGGGCAGCTCTTGTAGCTCCAGGAGGCCCCAGGCCAGAGGAGCTCAGGAAGGGCGCCTCGGCCCACGTGGTTTAGGTTATCAATTCTGCATCAAGTCTGTACCTCAGACTTGGAGACTTCTAAAATAATAAAATCCACAAGAATGTTATCTGACCTGTTCGTTTGAGGCAGGGGCCGTATGTAACTTCTCTGATGAGTCAACTTGCACTGCTTAGCCTTATTTTTTTAAACTCTGATCTGTCTTAGAATCAATATTGTGTTTGTTTGTTTTTTTTAATTAGAAACTTCTATTTAGTATTGAAAATCCTTCTCAATCTGGCTTTTTTTTTTTTTTTAAACTCTTTCCTACCATCCTGGAATTGACACTAAGTATCTGTTCCAAGGTGGTAAGGTCTGGGCCCTGGGGGTTAAGTGACTTGCCCAGGGTCACACAAGCTAGGAAGTGTCTGAGGCCACATTTGAACCCAGGACCTCCTGTCTCTGGGCCTGACTCTCAATCTATTGAGCTTCTCAGCTTTTATTCTTACTCTTCTCCTTGCTGGCCATAGCGGTAACCTCAGATATCTGCCTTCCAGCTGGTTCTGTGATGGGAGCCTGGGCCACCGCAGAGAGCCTGACAGGCTCCTTCTAAGCTCCTCCAGGGCGGACATCTGGCCTATTTGGGCAGTCATGGCTCAAGGATGAGAGGAGGAGCCAGACCTCGGGCTCGGCTGGTACCCAGGGCTCAGGGAACCAGGCATCCCGGCTCAGCGGTAAGGCTGGCAGAAGTGCCAGCCAAGGATGCTCTTCCCTTTCACAGATTCAGTGTTTGGGTGAAGCAGGACTGTCCAGTGATCCCGAGCGGACTTTCCTCCTCCCGGCCACCTCTCAGACAAATCCCTGAACCTGGAGGGGGTCCTCCCCCGGTCCTGGCGGAATGTCTCTCTGTCCAGCTATCCCTTAAAGCTGGGCTGGGGATTGTGCCATGAGTGGTCTCTGGCTCAGGAGGGCACTAGAGCCCGCCCCACATGCGAAAGCAGCTGCCCCCTAGGAAGTGCCCATTCTCTAGAGGAGAAGCTGAGGAATAGCTTCTGTCCTGGTCTTGGGCCAGGGGAAAAGGAGTGAGCTCCCCTCTGTCTGTGGCCCAAGGCCCACTTCTGTCGCTGTGAGGCTGGGCGGCCATGGGCTCAGGGTGGGCCTCAGTTGGTGGGACTCTGGAGCCAGGATTCCAGCCCCCGCCGTCTACCCCAAGGGGAAGCAGCATCCTAAGAAGTGCTGGGGCTCTGGCCTGGAACTTGGGGGGACAAATACTAGGCAGGCACAGAGATGACACAGACCCAGCAAGGCCTGGGATGGTGCTTCAGGGAAGGGGTTGGGGGGGGTGTCGAGAGGAATGTTGGGGTCTACCCCCCCAAACCTCTGAAGTAACTGGCTGCACCCCCCTACCTGGAATTCTCCTCCTTGGCCCCGTCTCCTGGCTTCTTCCTAAAAAAAGCCTTTCCAGCCCCCTCAGCGGTAGGACCTTCCCTCCGGGATCATTTCCAGTTTATCCTGTGAATATCCTGCAGGGCCTTGTGGTCTCCCCATTGCCCTAGGGGGTCCCTGAGCGCAGAGGCCCCCCTGCCTTTCTTTGGGGGGCCAGTGTGTGGCACAGAGCCTGGCACAGAGCCTGGCACACGGGGCCTGAAGAAAGGCTCACTGACTGACTGCAGATCCACATCACGGGCCAGGGTCCTGACACGTTGTCGGTCAGTCTCTGGGTTTGTACACACACACACAGACATCGGCCAGGTGTGTAGACACACGGAGCCGTGCGTTTCTAGGTATGTGGAGACAGACAGCTATTCACCAGCTAATTGTTCACTTACTAGGAAGGTGACAACAATGAAGGTGAAGTTGACCATATTTTCAAAATGCTTGATTTAACCCCCTCCCCTCCCCACTCAGAAGCCGTGCAAGGGCGGCCCCTCTCCCTGGTGGGGCACCAGGCCCTCGGGCCGGCTCGCCATCCCCTCCTGGGCTGGGGAAGGGAAGACGATGGCTGCGGCATGGAATGGGCAGAACCGAGAATCCCCTCAGCGGCAGCAGCAGCTGCTCTCGCCTTCGGCCAACAACAGATATCTGGATCTCAGGGCCCTCCCCTCCCTGTGGGCCCGGACCTTCAGTCTGGGTTATTGAAGTTATCAGGTAAGCATTAAGCACATCACAATCGGTACCTATTTTTATATGCTTCTTTCCAGTGTACACCAGCCATTCATAAACCTCATCGCTGATGCAAATGGCATCATGTTTAATACAAAGCTCAGCGATGGACTGAAGTTCTTCTCTGGAATAGACCTGAAATACAAAAAAGTAAAAAACAATTTGTTAATCAATATATGTAGAAACCATGAATTTTAGAAACTGGGGTAAAGGAGACTTACCTTGCCGATGGGATTATGCGGAGTATTTATTATAATAGCTTTGGTTTTTGAACTAAATTTACTGTCCAGCTCATCCAGATCTAATGTCCATGAGGCACTGGAGCTTTCATTTCCCTTAATAGGTTTCTAGGATATCAAGAATGAGGAATGAAGATGTCAAGTTAAATCTTAAAGTGAATAATTATTGTTACCCAACAAATAAACAACAACAATACTAAATGTAGAAAGTTATGGCAAAGAAATTCTTTTTTTTTTTCTCAGTTTAGCAAAAATGTTTAATCTCTCCTTGATGCACTTTTATTTACAAATACTAAATCTGAAGAACATTAAAATAGGAAACAGTGGGTTATTTACGCAGTCCAAGGGCACGAGGAGCGATGGGCCCCACTGCTTCCAACTGGAGTGACTGAGCAATGTTTATCGGAACCACTGAGCAGACCATTAAAACCATCTGTCTTCTCTCCATTTGAAATGTGGACGACAACATTAAAGGACAGCCAATTGTGTGCTTCATCTTAAAAATATAAATCTCTCTCTAAATATATCTATTCTATCTGGTGAGGCCAAGGATTTGAGCCACTGATTCCAAGACTGGGAGAAACAGGAGGGTAAACAAAGGCTAAATGATAAAGAAAACGGGAGTGGTTGTAAATTTGGTTATCTTGGGGGGGAAAGTGAGGACCAAGAAGAGGGCCTCGTTGATTCTATGAAACCTGGAGCTCAGAGAGGCAGTGCCATGCTGTTTTTCCTGGTGGTGGTGACTATGTGTGTGCATTTATGTGTGTTCCAGGAGGCTTTTAAACATTAAGGACTAAAATGCCAGTTGCCATTCCACTAAAGAACCAACTTCTGGGCCTACTTGAGATCAAGGTCTTGCCCTCCCCTAAAGTCTAAAGTCTCACTACGGCATGGAGGTGACCCTGGGGCTCTCCAAGATTGTGCCAAACAGAAGCAGGATTTTCCAAGCTAGAGAGGCTTTAGGGATAAGCCCAGCAAAGGACAACCGAGGACCAGCTTTGCAAAGAGCAGGAAGGCTCATGCCCAGAGGGAGAAATTCTTAAAAATGAATAGGGAAGGGGCAGCTGGGTAGCTCAGTGGAGTGAGAGTCAGGCCTAGAGACAGGAGGTCCTAGGTTCAAACCTGGCCTCAGCCACTTCCCAGCTGTGTGACCCTGGGCAAGTCACTTGACCCCCATTGCCCACCCTTACCAATCTTCCACCTATGAGACAATACACCGAAAGTACAAGGGTTTAAAAAAAAATGAATAGGGAAAACGGAAAAATATTGGGCTCTGCCCCACTTGAGTGACCTCATGGGCTCTGTATATTATACTGACATTTGGTCAGAGAGGACAGTGGTTGACCACCACACAGGTCCACCTTAGAATACGGGCCCTGCAGGGAATCCCCCTGACAGGCACCGGTTCTGCGATGAGGTACTGACTTGCACCCTGCCTTAATGCCTGCGTTAGCTGGCTGGGCATTCAGAAAATCATAATACAGGTTCTTAAAGGGTCACAAGGTTGTGGGGAGAAAAGAGCTTTCCAGGCTGCCCAGCGTCGCTTGAACGCGAGCCGCTCTTGCTGCTTTCTGGTGCCGGTTGTTGACAAGGGATGAGACTAGGTAGTAATTTGGTAGGAGACACTAACAGACTCAGAAATGCCATTTTAATAGTTTTGTTGCCCAGCAGAAGCCCTGGCTTTGGAGCGGTGTTGTGGGCCCCGCTGTGGTCCCTTTGCCCAATGCCTCATCCCCGCCACATACTCACATAGCGTAAGGGGATAAAGACGGGGGTCGCTCCTGCCATCTTCACCATGGGCCCGTAGCAGTCATAGAAAGGTTCGATGATGATCACCTGAAATGGGCCCAGAGCAGCATGATGGCAGCACCCTGGGGCAGCCCCTTCCCAACTTGCCTATGTCTGAAATTCATGCCCCTCTCTTGAGGCCCTCCCTCACAGAGCGAGCCATTCCCTCCACAAATTTCCTCCTCATTCCCCTTTCCTCCAAGGCCCAGGCTAGCTGCTGCCTCCTCCATGAAGCTTTCCTTGATTCCTCAGTTTTATCCTTTTCCTCTTCAAATGATCTTTTAACCCCTAAGTTTCTGGCCCCCGGTGAGGGCAGTGGCCACTTCGTTTATGTGCTTGCACAGGTCTGTTGGAGCAGGTGTTTATCAATCACCGAGTACCAGCTATGCCCCAGCCCCTAGGCCACAGAACAGAGACAAAGAGGAAGTGTTCCCTGCACTCACGGAGCTAAATTCTGAAAGGGGAAGAGCCCCTCTGGGGCAGGAAGGTCAGCACTGCCAGACTTCTGAAGGAAGCTGGGGACTCAAGGAGGCCATGGCTGGGAGAAGGGAGAGTATCCCCAGCTGCCATGGCTGGGAGGCAAGTCATGGAATGGGGCCTGTGGGGGAGAGCAGCGGGGCCAGACTGGCCGTAATGCCGCAGAGCAGGCCAGGTACACAAGATGAAGCCCATTTGTGGTTCCATCTGTTTCTGTTTGCATCAGACACCACTGATGAGAGTACATAGAACTGGGGGCGCAGGAAGAAGGATGAGGACCACTGATGTCTGCATAGACATGCACAGGTGATGCAGGGGCGAGTGATGGCCTCGGGCCTGAAAGGGTGACAGGACAGAGAGATGAAGGGCCAGGGAGAAGTCCCACAGGGTATCCTGGGGATCAGGCCTGCTCTGGGACTCTGGGCTCCCACACACCCATCCTAACGCCTTCCACCGAAACCAGTGAGATCCTGGGTCAGCAGTGCCTGTTCTTCCATCGCCTTGTTCATGCTTGTGCTTTATGGCTTCTCAGACTTTTTGGTTTTACCCAAATGTCCATGGTAGATGGCGGGCCAAAGTACTGATCCAAGATCTTAAGTCTTTCAAAGCTGTTTTTCTTTACAATGTTGTTGCCCTTGTTTAAACTGTTCTCTCGGTTCTGCTTTCTTCACTCTTCATTAGTTCACACAAGTCTTCCCAGGTTGCTTTAAACCCATTCCTTTCATTATTTTTTATGCCACATCAAAACTCTATTACATTCATAGACCACAATCCCCCAAGTGATGGGGCATCTTTCCAGTTCTTTGACAATATAAAAGGAGCTGCTATAATCTCAAACTGATTATAAACTCCCTGGAGGCAGTGACTTAATTACATTACCAATCATTCAAGTCAATCAGTTATTTGTACCCATTTTGTACAATTCCTGTGGCTTAATGCAGTAGAATATAGAAAGAGAGGAGATTTTTATGAATTTTCTCTCTATTTAAATAAATTTTAAAACATACCAATGCAGGAAAGATGGCAGTTTTTAGTTTGATAATTATGCTTCATTAACAGATTTAAATATAACAGAAACATTTTAGCAAACTTACTTCATCTTCTTTGTCAATGAATCCTTGTATAGCATTAAAAAGAGATCCATATCCTCCCACTGTGACTATTATTTCTTTCAGTGGATCGATATGTCTTTCATAAATCTTTCCATATAGAGAAGACAAAACTTCCACCAGTGCTGGATGACCCTGTCCAGATCAAAGAAGAGAAACCTTTCATTTTATTTTATGTCCTATTTGAGTTCACAAAACTCTAAAAGTAGAACATTTTGTTCCTTGAAGTTTAAATGCTTGAACTTTGGCAAGATGACTTTAAAAAAAAACCTACTGTAAAATCATTAAAAACATCTATAATTAAAAAACACTCCATCTCATCCCCAGTTCCTAAGGAGGTAGCTATTTTATCATTAGGAGATAGATATTTTATCATTAAAACTGTAGAAGCCTGGAAAGTTATGCGGCAACACAATCCAAAGAATTTTGTAAAATTCTCATGTGTATGAGTATTATTCTATTAGTGATAAAAATGTGTTGAGTGTGCCTATAGCTTATATATATATATATATATATAAAGAGCCACAGTGCTCGAGAAACAGCATTTGTTAAGACCATAGAAAGGCGACCCTTACCCAGCTGCTAGAACTACAGGATATTATTTTCACACCAATCTTTACCTTGAAAGGAAAATCATTTTCTACTTCTCTGATGACATCATCGCACCTATTAGTCTGCTATCTGGCTAGGAAATAGTAGTACATTGACCATTATCCCTGTTTTACAGATGAGGAAACCAGTTCTGAAAGGATAAATAACATATCCATTATCACCCTGCTAATGCCTGCCCTGGAGGCCACTAGGTGGCTCAGTGGATAGAGCTGAGCCTGGAGCAGGAAGATGAGTTCAAATTCAGCCTCAGACATGCACTAGCTGTGTGACCCCAGGTAAGTCATTTAATCTGTTTGCCTCAATCCATTGGAAGAAGAAATAGCAAACCGTCCTCAGTATCTTTGCCAAGAAAACCCCTACAGTAAGGCTGTGCTAAGGCCGGGGGGGGGGGGGGGGTCACGAAAAGTCAGACGCAGCTTAATGGCAAACCACAACCATCCGTGCCTGAGGTGGATCTTGAACTCGTGTCTCCTAACTCCACTGAGTAGCTTCCATGGAAGCTTTAGGTTTCGGAGTCTCTTTCCTAACAGTAGCCCAGGCGACGTGAGGACACGAGTGCAGAGCTTGAGCCCACATGCTCTGTCCGTCACCCACCTCCACTCCATCCCCCCGAGCTGTCCGTCACTAACGAAATACGGGCCACAGGGACTAACTGGCATCTTCCAAAGGGCCATCACTCTGACAAACGAGGAAAACTAATAAATAATTGAAGAACTCTCAAAGCTCCAGCGTCTCACAACCAACTTGTAAGTGCCTGGAAGCAGGGTGATTCGCTGCTGTGCGGGCATCCCACCCGGCGGCCCGTGCATTGGCACCGCATCTTCCTGTCCCACGGGCACTCTGGGAAGGGGCCTGGCGTTCCTTGTTCCCAGCCTCTGAACAGCACGATGGAATTCTCTGTTTCCACACGTTGCTGCTGTCCATTCAGACAACGTGAGCTTGCTAAAAAGGCTTGTGATACTCACAAAGCTCCGCGTGTACTGATTCAGTTGGTCAATGGCTGCCACCTTTGATAACTCTTTCTTCACATAGAGAGGAAGGGGGACATCTGGCAGGCCTTGGCCAAGATTCACAACAGAGGGGTCTGCACAGAGCTTAGTAAATTCCACCCTAAGACGGAAAATAAAGAAAATGCTTGTCAAAATGATGAAATTTAGTCAGTGTTTCATGTTGAGTGTAAATTGAAAAACAAGTTTTAATTGATTATTATAATTCAAAAGGCCAGGAGAGGAGAAAGAAAGAGGAGATGGAAGAGAAAGAGAGAGAACCTTCATTTGCTCACAAAGTATCTAGCCGGACCAAACTACAAGGCTATCTTCTTCTGACCAATTTTTCCTAGAACTATCCATAACACACTTAAATGCTAATACAAGCAAGGTTTCAGGAGGCTGCGCCACTGACTAAGAGTCTAACAAATCCCTAACTTTGGCTGCAAAAGAGACTGACTAATTAGTGCGGCTAGATCTATACAAATGTGTTACACCTGGAAGAAATAACTCAAAACGTATGCTAATGATGGGTCAGCAGTGCCATCTTTGTAAAGCAAGGTCAACACATCATCAGGCTAAAAGAGCACAAAGCACTCCAGAGTTCATTTGCAAATAAACATTTCCAGAAGAATTAAACAAAAGACAACCAAATGAAGGGGTGCTTCTTGAATTCTCTTGGAGTCTACCTTAGTTCCTTTATTATTATTTTTTAAACCCTTCCTTTCCATCTTAGATCAATACTATGTATTGGTTCCAAGGCAAAAGAGGAGTAAGGACTAGGCAATGGGAGTTAAGTGACTTGTCCAAGATCACACAGCTAGCAAGTGTATGAGCCTTAAATCCTTTAAATCATCAGGCAGATAATAATGAACACAAATGTCTTTAGGTATCATGAAGTCAAAGATGCTGATCTCCTTAGTATAAAAGATAGAAACATTTTAACTCTGTTTTAGCTTACAGACTTTTTTTTTTTTTTTTTATTTAACTCATCAATGCTATGGAAGAGCTGAGCCAGACTTCTTAGGCACTATTTTTTAGTTTTTTCTTCGTGCTCCTTTCTATTTTCCTTATAGATTTCATAAGTTAAAAGCTGACTTTGGTTTCATCTGTAGAATATATATGTATAATATATACACATATACACGAATACATATACACATGGGTATATGTATGTGTGTAGAAAAACTAACAACTTCCAAATAAGATAACAGGCTTGAAAAAGAAGGCAAACATGGTAACATTTTATGGCTTGTTAGATACTCACCATATATTGCTATCGAGTCCTTCGATTCGTTTTGCATTTTTGAATGTCTTGGGCATTTTCTAAAAGATATAAGCACATGATGGCTCTCATTTGTAACAACAACAAAAAAATCAAAACATTTCCTCATCCCAATAGGTATCTATTAGATAACTGTGAGATGATTCCTTAGGCACAAGTTCTGGTAAGTAAAACAGAATTTTTAATAAAGGACTTCGCTCCCTCACACACTCTCCAATCTCACATGCCCTTTTGATCTACTCCAGGGTCTCTGGAGGGGCTTTCTAGCTCTTACTCCTTAAAGGGGTTGTTTGGCTGGTCCCTGGAATCATACTTAAATAGACATATTATAGCATTTCAATGAAAATATCTGTTTGTGGCTAATTTTTAAAAACTTTACAAAAACTTACCAGTGGACTCTTAAGCATGCCATTTATACATGCAGAGTGAAGCAGAATGAAGCAGAAAATGGACACGCTTTTAAAAATCCTTTGTCTGAAACATCTGCAGTGAATTTGAACAGGATTTGTGTTTGCTTCGATGCTTGCCTCAATTCTTTAATTTTCTTTTAGTGTACTGATACAACTTCTAAGCAAAATGAGCCATCCCAGTAGGGAAATGGCCTTACACAGAAAAGGCTGCTAGGTGGCTAAGGCTTTGGGCTTGAAACCAAGGCTTCTTGAGGTCCTACTGCTTTTTGGCCTTAGGCAAGTCACAGCCCCTCTTAGCCTTGGTTCCTCATCTATAAAATGGGGATAATAATACCACTCACCTTATAGGGTTGTATGAGCTTCAAATGAGATAGCATATGTAAATTGTTTTCAAAACCTTAAATCAGGGACAGCTGGGTGATTTAGTGGATTGAGTCAGGCCAGGAGACAAGAGGTCCTGGGTTCAAATCTGGCCTCAACACTTCTTAGCTGTGTGACTCTGAGCAAGTCACTTAACTCCAATTTCCTAGCCCTTACCACTCTTCTGCCTTGGAACCAATACAAAGTATTGACTCCAAAATGGAAGGTAAGGGTTTTAAAAAAACAAACAAACCTTAAACCAGCATATAAATGATGATAACATAAGTACATTTTCTAGATAACTAAAGATTATCCCTACTCAGCACCGAACCTTTTATTTAGTTATTTTGGATGAAGTTTCTCTATAATATGACAGACTTCCTGGTCTTAGTAAACAGAGTATGCCCCATATAAATTAACCCTTTCTTCATGATTCGTTGTCCATGTTACAAACATTGTTATCTAATGCCGTGGGAGATGTCTTTCTAAAACATTCAGTGTGAACATTTAAACCTCAGAAACTGGCAATCAAAGTTTGTTTATTGTTCTGTTGTTTCTTAAGAAAAGTATTAATAATGCAGATTAAAATTTAAAAGTGTGAATGCATTCATTTTTTTCCTGATAGAGTCTGCTGTCATTGTTACCAGGGTGCTCCTGTGTAGAAGGTCTTGGCATCCTTGGCACTCTAGTTACAAACAAGGTACATAATAAATACTTCTCAACAGTTTGCCCTATTTGGATTGCTTTCTCCTTTACAATTTCGTTGTCTCCAACCCAACAAACATTTATGAACCATCTGGTTCTGCTATATTCTGTGACCCTGGATAAGTCACCAATTTCCTCACCTGTCTAATGACGGTTTTGATTAAGTGATCTCTAAAATTTCTTCTGGTTCTAAATTATTATTGGTGCTGTTTCAGTTGTGCCTCACTCTTCATGACCCCATTTGGGGTTTTCTGGTCAAAGATACTGGAGTAGTTTGCTATTTACTTCTCCAGCTTATTTTACTGGAGAGGAAACTGAGACAAATAGGGTGAAATGGCTTGCCCCAGGTCATGCAGCTAGTAAGGGTATGAGGTCAGATTTGAATTCAGATCTGATTCCAGGAATGGTGCTCTTTCCATTGAACCTCCTAACTGTCCTGTCTAGCTCTAAATATATGATTCTAAATATTGTAGGTAAGACTAAGTTTCAGAATACTTTGCACATAATGCCTGGGGATTAGTTCCTAACCTCCTCATTTGATTCGGAGTTATAGAACCTAAATTCAAATCCTTGCTGTAAAGATGGGATTAACTCTCCCCTGCTTACTTTTAAATTTAATCAACTAAAAGAGAAGACACACTTAATTAATTCCTAAGTGGGAGAGGTCCCCAACCCACTTACTAAGGTGGGTGACAACTCAGAAATGACTGACTGCCCCCTGGGCAGTCCTAAGCAAATTTAAAGACTCCAATTGGTCCCCATAAAGTGGAAGAAGGGATAGGAAGTGATGCAAAGAAGGATCTTTAAAAGTGGCTGCAACCTCTTGTGAGGGAGTGCTTCAAGCTCTTTCAAGGTTTTGGAGGCTGGTAGAGGACCTTCTTCTTCAGTGGGCACCTGGGACTCTAGCATTTGGTAAGACTGTTCTGGGATCTTCTCCCCTTGGACTTTGGATTGGTGAGTGGGAAAAGCTGACCCTCCTTTCCTGATTACCAGAGAGATTAACACCAGATAGGCCTCCCTCTCAGAGGGGGCCACATGGGTGAAACCCTTGTTTAATTTACCTCTGGGCCCTTTGGCCGGGGCTTCTGGAGCCCTGCTGGAGTAGAGTCAGGTGCCAGGTGCCAGAGCAAATATTTAGTTTGTTAGGTTAACTACTTTCTCTACCCTCTTTCACATTCCTCTCCTTTCACTCTTTCCCTCTATTTTGTAAATAAAACAGATAAAAAGTCATTTTGACTTGAGATATATTAATTTCAGCAACCACATTCTCTTATATTTAGTCGAACCTTAATTTTAATCCTTAGATGGCTTTCTGGTATAATCACTGACTTTTAAGAGGGAACAAAAAGGGAAACTTTAAGTTCTCAGGAAAATTCATGCATGTGGAAAAATTCCATTCCATTCAGGGACAATGATGAATAAATTAGATATTATTACAGCATTGTGATTGTGATTATTCATTTCATTTAAGAATTTAAGTCCTTTGTCCCAGAATAAACTTTGGAGGAAAAACACAAATGAAAAATCCAAGCAATTAAAATATTAGAGTTAAAAAGTTGAAAAAATGTATCTTAAACCAATCTTGAATTAATTACTTAAGTAACATGGGCTGAATTCCAAAAATCAGAGTCCTCCACCTCTATCTCCATAACTGCTTGAGACAAGGGATTCAAAATGGTGATCAAAATGGGATGAAAAACATAGGTTGGGAAACCAGTATTTCAATGCAAAAAAAATTTACTAAATGAGTGCCTACTATGTGCAAAGCCTTATAAAGGCTTTGTGAAATCAGAAAATGCTCTTCTAAGACTATAGTTCCTTCAGAATTCCATTTGTATTTAAATCCCTACCTGCTGCTGGAATTCAGTTTGGCAGGGGAGAAAAAGTTCTTGGGACCTCCTGCTCACATTCTCTGAGTTGTCCACCCTGGAACAAGGTTCCAGTGAGCCAGTCACTTGTTATGGCTTTGCCCACTAGTACCTGGAACCCAAGAAGGCTAAAACTCGAATATTCCTGCCATCTTCCTCTTTGCTATTAACTCTGCCATTTTTATCTTACCACCAATGCTTCCCCTCCCCACCTGTCATTTAGCCTGGTTATTTCTCCTTTCAGAATGTCTCTCAAATCCATCCCTTCTTCTTCATTCCCACTACTACCAGCTTGGCCTAGGCCCTGTTCACCTCTTGCATGTACTTTATTAAATCCTTATTTTCTGTCTTAGAATCAACACTGTATATTGGTTCCAATGCAGAAGAGAAGTAAGGGCTAGGCAATGGGGGTTAAGTGACTTTCCCAGGGCCACACAACTAGGAAATGTCTGAGGTCAGATTTGAACCCAGGATCTAGGCCTGGCTCACTGAGCCACCCAGCTGTCCCCTAATTACAGGAATTCCTTAACAAGCCTCCCTGCCTCCAGGCTCTCTTCCCTTCTCATCCATCCAGATCATCATTGCCAGATTAATCTTCCTAAACATCAGATGTATAGGTCTGATCAGGCCACGTGCTTGTTAAAAAAAACAAAAACAAAAAAAACCTCCATAGTTTGGCACAAAGTGGACAGAGAGTTGGTCTTTGAGGCAGCAAAATCTGGATTCAGGTCTTGCCTCTGACACATAGTGTGTGTGAGAGAGACTGGGACAATCTCTTAACCCCTCAGTGCCCCAAGAAGCTCTCTTGGACCAGAACAGCTGTGATCTGCCCTGGGGGAAGGAGTTTCTGAATTGGGAGTTCCCTACCAGCTCCCAGAGGCCAGGTCTAGTTCAGAAAAGAGTTTGTTGTTATTTGGAAACTGGCCTCTTCTGCCAGGTATTGAAGGTCTTCCAGGATCTGGCTCCAGCTGTTGGCTTTCCAGCCTCATCCACATAGTGATAAGGCAGGGCACAGCTCACTGTTCAGTCACTCAGACCCC
>NC_058133.1:39892354-39901403 GCF_016433145.1 Gracilinanus agilis | reverse complement strand
CCCCCCCCCCAACCCCCCCACCCCTCGGACCTTTGGAGTTGCTGTGTGGGACCAGAGCCAGTGAGCCTGGGGTCACATAGCAGAGGCTCTCCCAGGTGCCCCCAGGGGTGATGGGCAGTTCACTTCTCTCTCTGGATCTCATGTTCTTCATCTGTAAAGTGAAAAGGCTCTCCCAGAGGACCTCTGAGATCCCTTCTAGCTCTTCTACCTGGCCTCAGGTTGTTCTCTCCACCTAGAACGTCTTCAGCACCTTCTCAGCTTATCAAAAAAATTCTACCCATTTTGAGGCCTCAGCCCCAGGGCACCCCCTTCATGACAGAAGTGACTGTGCTTGATTCTAAACTTGGAGAGTGTCTCTTCTGTGGTCTCTTATGACATGTCTGTGGGTGTTTTATCTCCTCTACTTTGACTAAGCTGCTAAGGAGCAGGGACCATGTCTTATCAGGGGATTCTAGGTCCATAGCAGAGGTGTCAAACACCAGGTCCAGAGCAGCTTGCAATACTCCCAGAATTAAATGTAATAGGAAATACTTAATAAATACAAATACAATAGAAGACAGATAATGCACAAGTATGATTTTCTAAGTTCATCTGCCTGCAAGAATCCTTATAAACCACCGAAAGGTGCCCATTTCTAAATGAGTTTGACACCACTGGTCCAGGGGCCATGCACACAAGCTCCTCATCTTAGAGACAAAAACTGAAGCCTAAAGAGATCAAGTGACTTCTTCAAGGACACCAGGCTGTGAACATCAGAGGCAGGATTTGACCTCAGGTCCTGAACTACTGCTCTTTCTACTAGGTCCCCCTGTCCCTGAGGCATTAATTTTCCTGTCCCTCACATTACTTACTTCAGTGCCTTGTATATAAGGAGCATTCATTCAGCTATTCACGGAAGGGATAAGCTGTAAATGTAATATTGGTCATCAAAAACTCAATTAAAATGACAAAGAAAAGTTAGCCAGAATTGATTCTTCAATTGGGTGGTTGTCCCCCCCGCTTGCACAACAAAACTAAATTCTGTTACTGTTTTCCTACAATGAAGTCCTGTACTGATGTACTGTCTTACTATTTGATATATTTTTCAAATATCCCAACAGAATCTCCACAGGCATCATCTGCAAATGGAGACAACTTTTCTTATTAAGCTGGAACACATACAAAATACGTAATCTACAAGTGATTGGCCATACGTACAGCAGAAGTAGAAAAACTGAGGGGTCTCGAAGCACAAATGATCTTCAGGAGTTCTGCTATATTGCCGAGGGAGTGGAGATGCCACCTAGTTAAAAACATACCTGCAAGATAATTCAGAAAGAAAAAAGAGAAAAATTAATTTCACCAGTATGAGAAAGAACAGACTATAAAATCTTACATTTTTTATATAATAGGTTTACTTTTTTTGGAAACTGAGTTTCCATGTTCCCCATGACATGATCTCTCTATGCTGGAATCATCCTGGTAAATGCCACAAGCATAGCTATGAATACATTTAATCCACAGCTCAGGAAGACAATATGAAACAGAAAAGACCAGTTTTTATTTATTTGACAACATTAAATTATCACAAATAAAAGTTTCTTCTTCTAACATGGGTAAAATCTAGGCTATTTTAATCTAGGGACTGCTCAAAGCATAAAGGCATTTAAGCACCACTCTTTGCTTCAAATGCAACCATATTGTAGCAAACTAAAGATATTACAAATCAATGACAAGCCAGAAACTTATATGGAAAGAGTTGGTGGGCTCCCCTCAACAAAACCACAGAGCACAGCAGGTGAGCTCAAAGGAGAGGCTCCTTTCACAATATGAAAGCATTCCGAATTTGCTTTCTGATGGTGAGGAGCCCACGATTAGGCCGGGTAATAAGAGCAAGGAACAAAAGCAACATACAGTTAGTTACTTTGCCTCCTGGAAAAAGAAAGCTTGAATTCCTGGCTACTTGCTCACAAAAGGCTTTCCCATCAGTGTAAATCTGATAATACTACACTCTTAACCAAGTAGACTGATGCATCTGAGATTTATATTCCCTAGATTTCTGGGGTTGAAACAATAATAGCATAAAAAATTGGGCACTCCAAAAAAAAACTCCGGTGCTGTTATTCGTTGTTGATGTTGTGTCTGCTTCTTCATGACCTTGCTTGGGATTTTCTTGGTAAAGATACTGGCCTGGTGAGCCATTTCCTTCTCCAGTGCATTTTCAGATGAGGAAACTGAGCAAACAGCGTTAAGTGACTTGCCTAGGGTCACACAGCTAGGAGGCATTTGGGGCCAGAAAACTCAGGTCTTCCTGACTCCCAGCCATACTCTGTACACTTCTCCATCTAGCACCATGTGCTGCTATTACAGGATGTCAAAATTGAAGTTTTTTGAAGATTTCCATTCATGTATCAGTTGGATTTACTATCCAATCTATCTATTCTGACTCTTGAGATAATGAAAAATGATTTCCAACCAACTCCACCTCAGTTCAGGTTTCTTCCCCCTGGACTAGGCAACAGTCTTCTGGTGCTTTTACCTGCCTCAAGTCTCTCTCCATCACAGGCCATCCTGCCACACTGCTGCCAAAGTGACTTTCCTTAAGGGCAAACCTAATCTTATTCTTTTCCTCAATGAACTTCAGGGGCTCCCCACTGCCTCTAGGATAAATTATACAATTTTGCGTGTTTTCAGAAGCCCTTTCAATTCTCCTCTGATCTTCATTGTCTGTACCTCTGCTTCCTGACTCTCTGGTCTTCACACTGGCTTTCTCTTTATTCCTCAACTGTTCACTCCATCTACCATCTCCGTACCTTTGCACAGCCTGTCTCCCATGCCTTGATGTACTCTCTCATCCCCTTTTAACTTCTGGATTCCTAGCTCCCTTTAGGGCTCAGCTCAGGTGCCATCACCCAATGCCTGCCCTGCCCTGATCTCCTCTTCTCAGTAATAACTTGTGTATATTCTAGATGTATTTCTCTGCAAATATGCTGAATCCCAGGAGAACATGAGTTCCTTGAGGGCTAGAACTTCCCATTTTCTTTTTTGTATTTGTCTTTCCTGCACCTAAGAGCACGATGTGCAGGCACACCAGCATGGGGGCTTGTACAGTTTTGTCTCAAATACCTTCTCACACAATTGTAGAAGTATCTGAATACTTCCCTTTGTCTCCCTTTGTCTTCTGCCCTTCAATAGGCAACGTCTTATTAGAGTTAGAGACACTGCTGGATGAAGCACAAATATTCCCTCAAGTTTCCCCTTATCTTTTGGATGATTCCTCCTTTCTCTATTCCTCCCTCTCCTGTGATAGGTCCTGTAGAATGGTACCTCAAATGTGATAAAATTCCAGCTGCACTCTTGGAAGTTGAGACTCTGGTCTATGATCTCCTTGGAATGCCAATAAATCTGTTCAGTTCAGCCTCCTCTATTTGAACCTCAGTCGCTGAGCTCCCAGTGAGGGTCTGATTCTCTCTTCTTGGGTGAGAGAATTTTCTGACAATCTGGTGTCACAAATGGGATAAATAAGAATCATTGAGAGCCCCTGGGACAGGTATGGAGCACACAGAAGGTAAAATTTCTTTCTGTTTGTCTCCTCAGCAGGTCTGTATTCTCCCCCTCATTGGGCAGAGGAGTCACTTTCCTAAAATTTCTTTTGTCTGAAGGAAACCAGAGTGAAATACCTGTAAAAAGTGAGGAAAAGGGTGATGATTTGGTGGTTTCACAAAACTGCTTTACAGGGAAGTCTCTTCTGTCCTGGGGACTTGTCTGGTGACAAAGCATTGACTGAGGATGGGACCTACTTATCTTGGGATCCACACTTCATTCCCAAGATTTCTCTTAAGGAATTTTGTTGTTGTTTCATTCTTCAGTTGTGTCTGATACTTCATGACTCCCCCAGACTATACTGTCTGTGGGGTTTTCTTGGCAAGGATACTGGAGTGATTTGCCATTTCCTTCTCCAGGGGATTATGGCAAACAGAGGTTAAGTGACTTACCCAAGGTCATTTGTTAATAATAAGTTAATAATAATAATAATAAGTTAAGTGACTTACTAACACAGCTCATTATGTGTCTGAGGTTGGTTTGAACTTAGGCCTTCTCGATCCCTGCTCATTAGTCTAACACTGAACCAGTCTCTTCTCTTAAGAAAGGGAGCCTGTGATGGCTGAAGGAGAGAACCTCATTCCTCAGTGGAGGGGCACATTTGGCTGAGCAACAGCAGGGCTGAGATTAAGCCTTCATTCTGAACTCCATGTGCCTTGAATCCTAGGAAAATCCTTCCCTGGTGAGATGAACAGAAACAATCATTTGGCCACAGGAGTGTATGAATATATACCTGAGTATAGAAGCTTGATTCTTTTTTCTTTTTTTTTTTTTAACCCCTGACCTTCTGTCTTAGAATCAACTCTAATTATTGGTTCCAAGACAGAAGAGCAGTCATAGAGAGGGAGTGGGATTAAGTGACTTGCCCAGGGTCACCCCGTTGGGAAGTGTCTGAGACCAATTTTGAACCCAGGACTTCCCATCTCTGGGCCTGGCTTTCTATGCACTGGGCCAGCTTGCTCCCTCGCTTTTCTTTCTTGAGTCAGAGGCAGTGGGAGTCCTCAGAAGCCACCTTGCCGTAGGAGAGCCTCGGCCCTACAGAGACCACATAGGCGGCTCTCCTCCATGTTGAGATACTTCCATGAACTTTCCTGCAGCGCCTGGTTTGTTCTATGTAAAGCACCTACTGACCACATGGTCTGTGTCCTGTTGAGTCCAGCTGAGCCACGAGGAACAAAGGGGAAAAGAGAGGACCGGCTCTGCCCAGGCCTGTTCTCTGACCTCCCCACATAGAAGGCTTCACATGAGGAAATGGGAATCTCGATGAAGGCTGATGTGTTGGCTCTAAGTGGGGAGAAACAGAGTTGGGCTGAGGCCACAGGTAGCCTCGGAGGTAGAGGACAGAGCCCAGGTCTGAAGATGCTGCGAGACATGATTTGGAAGCAGAGACTAAAAAGGGAACACGGTTAGAAATAAAGAAAAGAAAGTGGAGTTTGGAACCAATTGTAAGGAGAATTGAGTGATGTTTAAGGTTCAGTCTGGGTTTAATTGGAGTTAGTAAAAAGGGAAACAAAGGAAGAAAACATTTACTCTGACACAGTATACACTTGGAATTCAATTAAAAAGCAATGAGGGGGAAGCTGGGTGGCTCAGTAGACAGTCAGGCCTGGAGACTGGAGGTCCTGGGTTCAGATCTGACTTCAGACACTTCCTAGCTGTGTGACCCTGGACAAGTCACTTAACCCCCATTATTCAGCCATTACCACTCTTCTGTCCTGAAACCAAATATAGTACTGATTCTAAGGCAGGTCAGAGTTTAAAAAAAAAAAAAAAAAAGCAATGAGAAGAACAAAGGTGCTTTTAAGGGTTAAAAAGTCCTAAACATGCAACTCAATGTTGATTGTCTGCCAGCTGGAATATAGAGCTGGCCATTTTGCATTTCAATGAAGACAATCAAGTTTCATTCTTACTGGAGAAGAGAATTGTTGGGATCTATGTGACAATGGGGATGACTCAAACATGCCTCAAACAGGTGTTCCAGGATCAATCAGAGCAGAGGGGCTCTGGCACAGCCCAGCCAGGCCTTCAGCCCAGGCCTTGTTCCTTCTCACATAGTCCCAGTTTTTTCCTTAATAAACTGGACCTCTGGCCTTGTTCTCCAAGAAGGCATGTGCCTCCAGGTTTTCGCCATCACTTCTTCGGCTCACAACCTTCTTTGGAGTCTTTTCTCCCCCAGAGATGTTCTGCCCAACTAGCCACAGCATTCCCCCCCCAGCCAGGGAGGCACCCCGAGTGACTCCTTCAATAATCAGTTAATTGACACACATTTATTAAGTGCCTCCTATGGTCAGACTCGGAATAGAAACACAAAGGATGAAACAATCCTCACTCCCAGCAGAGAAACAAGTATATTTCTACTTTTAGAGGGAATACATACAAATAAATCTAAGGCTTTAAAAGAGAAAGGGCTTTTTACTAGCATTTGGGTGGCTCAAGAAAGATTTTCTGTAGGAGGAGGTGCTTCAACTGTGTCTGGGAGGAAAAGAGGTTCTGTGAGGTAGAAGGGAAAAGGGAGGGCATTCCAGGCAAGGGGGATGGCCAGTGCAAAGACATGGAGATGGAGACAGAATGTCCTGGCCATGGGACACAGAAAGCACCAGTTTGGCTATATTGAAGGAATGGGAAGAGACAAGAACCGTGTCAAGTACTTTACCAGTATTTGATCTAATCCTTCCAACAACCCTGGGAGATGGCGCTATTATGTCTCCCACTTTACAGATGAGAAGACTAAGGCTGAGAGAGATCAAGAGCTTTGCCTAGGATGACTCATGTCTGAAGCCAAATTTGAAGTCTGGTTCAGTGCTCTGTGTACCCGACACAGAGATGATAGGCTGTAAAGGGCTTTAAAAGCTAAACAGAGGAATTTATAATTGATCCTAGAGACAAGAGGGACGCAATAAAGTTTACTGAGCAGAGGAGTGATCACCAGAACTGAGCAGTCCTATGTGGTGT
The DNA here is from genome assembly GCF_016433145.1 of Gracilinanus agilis. Classification (NCBI taxonomy): domain Eukaryota; kingdom Metazoa; phylum Chordata; class Mammalia; order Didelphimorphia; family Didelphidae; genus Gracilinanus; species Gracilinanus agilis. The sequence goes on along the minus strand of NC_058133.1, from coordinate 39,894,869 downwards.
GTAGTGCAAAAGGGTGCATATTAGCCCTGCAAAGCCTTACTGTAGAGTTTCTGACAGTTGAAAAGGGTTTAGAATCCTGAGGTTAGTCAGTTGACCCTGGGGACTCGATGACAGTAGAAGGGTCAACTGAGCTCTATTCTTTGGATTGAAAACCTGGCCTATATTCTGCAGCTTTTCTCTTAAAATTTGTTAGCTTAATTATTTCCTTTGGATCTCCCTAACCTCCCTTATTCCCAATCATTTTCCCTTCCTGACATCCTGTGGGTTTTGAAAGGAGGGTAGATCTGAGTGTTAGCTTTCAAACTTGGTAGATTTAGTTTCCCCCTAGTCAAATAGGGCTTATCCTTGTTACAAATTATCTCTTGAATCATCGTATCCAACTTTCCTAACCCTATAGGCTATAAAACAAACAAACAAACAAACAAACAAACAAAACAAAACCTCTCGGAGCTGAGTTAGGCAGGTCCTTTCTCAGTCTCACATTCCTGTCTCCCTCCCCCACCTGAAGCTTTCTCTAGGCGGCTGTTAGTTACCTTGTATCCCTCCATCCCTTCCAATCAACCCTAAAACTCAATAAACCCTGTTTGTCATTTAATCAAACCTTTGGCTACTTCATTAGTTGATTGATAAGAGAGGGAGAAGGGGAGAAAGGAATAATATTGTCTCTGGGTCCTGAAGGGAATTGGAGGCATTTATTTTGGAGGAAGTGTAATCTCAATACTTCCTCTGGACCCTTCCTTTGTGAACCTGAGAAACTGACTAGAAAGCCCTCTACTCAGGTTCAATTCTTGGCTGGCCCTAACCTTTGTCTGTAGAAGGGCCCTTCCTACTTGAAGGGCTCAGTCTGTTTCCCTTTAGTGTCTCTGTCTCAAACCTGTGTCCCAGACTGTATTTCCCAGGCTGTGGCTGCTTGCCCAAAATATCTCATCCTCTCCCTTGCAACTCTTTATACCTCCATGTTTATATTCCCTAAACTCAGTCATTCTCTTACTTCTCCTTCCACCTCAATTTACCACCTTTACCATTGTACCTTCCTTATCCACTTTACTGCCTTAGGGATCCACAAACCATATCCACAGGGCCTTATCCCCTATTCACACTACCTTTAGTCCCTTACCTGCCTTATCCCCTATTACAACTGTACCTCTGCCTTAATTTCCCTATTACCTCTAGGCTATTCCCTTATTACAACCAACTCATACCCTACTAGATTAATTTCCTCATAACAAGTGTCTCTTCTGATAACAGCCAGGATTCCTTTGCTGGAGAGCTCAGAAGGTTGCCAGGCCATTTGTGCCTTTCTCTAAATGCCCTATTTCTGCCCCTCACTCCCTGGAACAGATTCAAATTCCCCTCTGTGGCTTCAGATTCTCTTTTTTCCCCTTGGTTTCTCCTTTAAACTCTTTGCACAGAATATGCTAGGGTAGCCAGAGAGCATTGGCCTGAACACAGAGGATGGGGATTGGTTCCTCCCTCAGAAACATGAGCTATGTGACCTTGGACAAAGCACAAAACCGCTCTGTCAGCCTCAGTGTTACCTCTCAGGGCTGTTGTGAAAATAGTATTTGCAAGACCTTTGCAAACCTTAAAGTGTCACATTATTATTGTTATTGTAGTTAGTCGTGGCCAATAAATCAGAGGATGGGGGAATTCTTGCTATGTACTATTACTATTTTACGGTTATTTTAGATGGAGTATTTTTTCTCATTGTTTTACATATACAGGCTCTCCAACAGATAATCAAGAGTCATTATACAGTATGGGTTAAATATTCTGTTATTTAACATATTTTAAACATAGTTTTGACAAAAGAAAGACTTGAAATAATATCTAAAAACAGTAACAGCTAGCATTTATAGATAACTTTAAAGTTTCCAAAGGGCTTCGCAGATAACTTTAAAGTTTCTAAAGGGCTTCACAGATACTATCTCACTTGATTCTCACAGTTTGAGAGGTAGGTGCTATTGCTATCCCCATTTTACAGAAGAGAAACTAAGGTAGACAGAAGTTAAGTGTCTTACCCGGGGTCACATAGCTGGTAAATATCTGAATTTAGGTTTGGGATCTGAATGTATGTCTTCCTGTCTCTGGGTCCTAAACTCCATCCATTGTGCCACCTAGCTTTGTTGTTCGTTTGGTAATTTTTCAATCATTTCTGACTCTTTGTGACCCCATTTGAGGTTCTATTGGCAAAGACCTTGGAATGGTTTCTCATTTACTTCCCCAACTTATCTCACAGATGAAGAAACAGAGGCAAACAGGGTTAAATAAGTTGCCTAGGATCACATATCTACTAACTGTCTGAGGCCAGATTTGAACTCAGAAAGATGAGTCTTCCTGATTTCATGACAATACTCTCTCTCCACTGTATCACTTAGGTGCCTGTTATCTAATGCTTCCATTTCAAAGAACAACAAATGCCATGCTCATAACTTTCTTTCTTTCCTTCCTTCCTTCCTTCCTTCCTTCTTTCCTTCCTTCCTTCCTTCCTTCCTTCCTTCCTTCCTTCCTACCT